>NW_028277035.1:90085000-90407582 GCF_059951505.1 Python bivittatus
AACAGGGTGGACTAGGCTAGTAGTAGGACTAGATCATGGAGACCCTGTTCAATTCCTACTAACACTCATTTGGGGGACCTCCCACACAGGGTCATTGTGAAGATAAGATTTTTTTTTTCCCCTGATGGAATAATTATAGATGCATTTTGACCTGAGGAATTCATCAAGATACATTCCTACAGTCCAGAAAAAATATGCCACTATATTCAGTCTAATATATTCACTGGAATGGGCAACTATATTCAGTTTAATAAAGAAGGAGAAAGAGGGGGAGAGGGAGAGAAAGGAGGAGGAGGAGGAGGAGGAGGAGGAGGAGGAGGAGGAGGAGGAAGAGGAGGAGAAGGAGAAGGAGAAGGAGAAGGAGAAGGAGAAGGAGAAGGAGAAGGAGAAGGAGAAGGAGAAGATGATTTGGTATACGGATACCTTTGAAATTCACTATTAATGTGTGGATGACTTGCTACTTGATTTTAATATATTGAATGGCAATGTATGATACTTTGGTGCGTTCTGCAACGTATTCTGACTTTATGGAGCTTGGCTTGTAATTTATTTTTTTTTACTCTTTGTGTTTTATTACTTGTATTTTGAGTTTGGGTGCTCTCTTTCACTGGTACCCAGTGAGAATTTTCAGTCCGCACTCCTAAAGAGTAGCAGATTGAAAACGGCTGGGTTACGTGTAGTTTGGATCAGATCAACTGAACAGAAATGAGCGGGTCTCTGATGCTGAACTATCCAGGAAACCATCAGCAGCTCGCTCCTCTATCTACAATCACACCAAGGCGATTCTTGTGAGCATGGAAATAAGGTTGGCCGCTCCTCAGGAGTAACAGTTCCAGGATATAAAATGCTGTGATATGGGATTCTGACACTACCTACAACTCTCCCTGCTGGCATATTGATTCCTGCATGCACCTGAATTAATGGCCTCTGTCTAGTGACAACAGCATCCTTGTTTTGCTATTTTGGAACGGTTTAATTTTTGTTGTTTTAATGCAAAGTGTGCCCCTATCAGCATTAAGGTAAGTTCCTGTCCCGGCCGTAGTGCCCCAGAAGTTAAATTTTGAAAGGAAAATAAGAAATGAGTTATCATTCTAATAGACCTGCATGTGAATACATGAATGTAGACACACTATTTCCCCCCAGCTACTTAGAGAGTTGCTTGGGAGTCAGGCAGTGTACAAATGGAAATTTTATAATATAATATAATATAATATAATATAATACAATATAATATAATATAATATAATATAATATAATATAATATAATATAATATAATATAATATAATATAATATAATATAATATAATATAATAAATAAAAAAATGTTATAAGGAAAGGAAGTACGTGTCTTAAAGCCTGCCAGCTGGAAAGACCTCCTGACTCTCAAATAATGTCTGTCTTCTTTGTTGGTTGAAATTGAAGGAATCTTGTCTTTTTTTTTTTTAGTTAGGGAAAAGCACCAGCACCTTTAGAGTTTTAGCATTTACATTTTGAATTAAATCCATTGCAATGATTCAGCAATGTGTATGATACAGTTTCTGGCCATAAGATGGAGCAGAACGGACAATCAGAAAGGGCAGACATCTGTGGTCAGGGAAAAAACGATCAAGCCTTTTTCGAAAGGCTGGAGACCTTATATGGACGTCTTGTTGAAACTGCATTGATGATTTATGGGTTTGGGGATTAAAAAGGGTTAAAGGGGGAGGGGGAAAAGTAAGATGGCAACTACGTGATAGAAAGAAGGGTGGAAGTCATAATTCTATCTTTACTTTGTTTCTTTTCTCCGTTTTTCGTTCATTTCGTTCATTTCCATCTTTTCTTTTTCTTACTTTTCCTTCAATTTTTTATGCTTCTATGGCGTTCAAAAACCCTAACAAAAATAAATAAATAAATAACAAAGAAAGGGTGTGCGTCTGCTGTCACTTTCTATTTCTTGAGCTAATTTCCTCCCTCCCCCTGCCCCCCGCCCCCAAACGCTTCACGATGTGTAAGAGAGAGGAAAGGGTGCTCAGGAAGGAAATTATGGTACAATACTGAAAATCCCAGGCCGGCCCACATTCAAGAGACTTCTTCAGCTTGTCAGTTGTGAGCTATCAAAAGATTGCCCATTTCCCCCCTCCCCAAAATGTTTTCTCTGCCCCTTGGGGGGTTCCCCAAAGATTTTTGGTCCTTAGGCTACATCTGGATTGAAATCTGCAAAGCAATTTCGTTATGAGTATGTAGGTTAGTGTTACAAATACGGATATCCTCCCACCTAGCATGTGACCTTTCAAGATGCGTCTTGTTTCACTGGTGAAGAACAACACCTGCCCTTAAAGGAGAATCAGAGAACATCCTCCTGTCCTGGCGATTGCTTTGGGGGGCAGCTTTCCCCAACCCGCTGCACTCCAGATGTGTTTGCTGGCAAGTTAATTTCTTCATGTATTTATTAGATCCATATCCCATCTTTAATTCTGGAGCTTAGCTGTGTAATGCTCTTCCCTCCTATTTTTCCTTACAACAATAACCCTGTGAGGTAGGTTGGGCAGGAAGAAAATGATTGGCCCAAAGTCACCCTGGGAGGTCTAGGGGGAACTAGAACCTGGAACTTCTTCACCTCTACACAACTGGGTCTTGGGCTGGAAGGAGGGACTGGCCGAGAGTCCCCCAAGTACCCCCCATGTTTGAGGAGGGATTAGGATCTGGGTCTCCCAGTCCTAGTCCAACCCTTTCATTACTACACCTCACCGGCTCTCTCAATTATAACAATTCCCATTAACCACCCACACAGCTCGAGAGCATCAAACTGGGCAAAGCTGGCTGAGAGGATACAATTTTCATCTACCAAATAATACTTCAATTTTGCAGTTCTAAACATAGAAAATACTTCTTTTTACTTGACCTGAGAACTAGCCAATGCCTTTTAGCCCAGGGCATTGCCAGTAAACTCAGCCTGTGTGGATAATTTGCACCACACAGTGTGTTGATGAATCCAAGTGAGTGAGTTAATTCAGTCAACCGTTGTTAAATGCATCATCGGTTATATGTTGTTCAAGGATAGCCGATAACTAAGTAATCCCTTTGGAGTACATGAGCTGAGGAGTCCTTGATGCTCTCTGAGCTTGGTTGTTTTCTTGCAGACGTTTCATTACCCAACTAGGTAACATCTTCAGTGCCTTCGGGAGCACTGAAGATGTTACTTAGTCAGGTAACGAAGTGTCTGCAAGAAAACAACCAAGCTCAGAGAACCCCAAGGACTCCACAGTTCAACCCTGAGCTACAGATCTTCTCTTGATAACATGAGCTGAATTGGTTTAGCATCCAAACAAGTGCAAGGCTCAGGGCTTCTATTTTTACACCTTTATCTCAGGCCATGAAAAGAGAAAAGGAAACAACCGGATGCATAAGACACCTTCTGGTTGCATCCTCACTCTTCCCCTGCATCTCTCTGGTTTGAAGGCAGCATCACAGGACATGACAGCTGGCTGAGAGTTACAGTTCTACATTTCTGCAGGGCACCAGACTGTCAGGATGTCAGTCCTTCAAGGTAAACCAGACTAGGAAACAGAGTCATGCATGCTAATACTACTTTTATTATAAGATCATAATGTGCTACTTTTATTATAGAGCTATTGTAACAGAATTTTGCAAGCCTGAATATGCTTCCCCACTCCCTCCCTTTATCTTCATGAGAACTAGGGAGGGTCTTGTCTGAGACGCTTTCTCAGGTTACAGTTCTGGCCTGGACTCAGATTTCTTTTATCTGACTGTTGTCTTGGTTGTGGCTCTTCCTCCTGTTCCTCAGGGTTATTCCTTCTGGACATTACACATACTGCATTGGTGACTCCAGTAAATCCCATACAGTATTCAATATGGAACAGAAGAACAAAAGCTAGAAATGCAAATTAAACAATAAACCTGAAGCGAAACAAAGATTACTTTCCCTGCAAATAAAGATTATTGAAGTATTTTGCCTTCCATATTCAGTAATGACGAACTTTGGGGACCTATCCTGTCTGTATAACTTGGATAGCCATTTGCTCCCTAGTGTTTACTTGATTGATTAGGTGCCATGAAGTCATTGTCGATTCTTAGCAACCACATAGATTTCTTCCCCTACCCGTCACCCCCCACCAATCCTCTACCAACTTCCACTGGCTAGCCTTGACCCTGGATAAAAATGTAGTTCTATTTATTTGAACAAACTGACATGGCCCCCAGTCCTAAATGGTTCTGGAGAGCCTACAAAATATCCTTATAAAATGTAGTAATAAAATCTAACCCTCCGATCAAATCCAAGAAAGCAACCTAGAGCAACAGCACAACGCTCAGAAAGACCTGGATAAAAATTCAGAATGAGCTATAACAAGAAGGAGGCGAGTTTCTGGTTACAGTAAGGCATTCTGAAATATTATGATTAAGATTATTTAGATGGAATAGCCCACAACTCAAAAGACTCAAGGAACTGTACAGAGTTTTTAAAAACCCTAAGGGTATACAACTCAGAACAGAAATACTAGCACATGGAGGAAATATGCAAATCACTCGCCATCAGTCAAGAGAGTTCATAAGTCGTGTGTGGGCATCCGTTTGAAAAGCTAGGTTGGGGCCAATGAACTAGATAGGATTCCAGACAGTAGGAGTAGCAGTAGAGAAGGCACATCTCTAAGCCGCCACACGATGTCACTGTTTAGCTAATGGGGCATGAACTAGGCTCTCCCCATCAGATCTTATAGGACAGGGAGAGGCCAATGACCCTGAGCTGTGTAGGGCTTTATAGATGACAATCATCACCTTGAATTGCACCCAGAAACCAACTGGGAACCAGTGCAGCTTGGGTCAGCCCTTCAAGGTAGATCAGACTAGTGTCTGTAGGTCGGTACTAACTAATGTCATGTAGGTCAGTACTACTTTTATTGTAAAGCTATAGTGACAGTATCTTGCAAGTCTGAATGTACTTCCCCCCTCCCTTCCTTTACCTTCATGAGAACTAGGGAGGGGCTTCTCTGAGATGTTTACTCACATGACATTCTTGCCCTGGACTCAGCCCCCTTTTATCTGACCATTGCCTTGTTAGTGGCTGTTCCTCTTGTCCCTCAAGGCCATTCCTGCTTTTCTCTTCAGCTTGTGAAGTAGAGGTGTCCCAGGGCTGTGTCAGTTACAATTCATGCAGCTATGTTCTGAACCAGGGGTAGTTTCTGAGTGATTTTCAAGGGCAGGCCCCTGAAAGGTCCGTTACAGTAGTTCAAATGAAGGTGGATAGGCTCTGCTGCAGAAAAATGGGAATGGCAGTTGATACTAAACTTATTTTGTGGTTTGGCTTGCAAAAGCTGCTGGATTAAGGGCCTACAAATAAAGGATCTTCAGAACTTTAGAAGCCCTGGTGGATCTGGCTGAAGGCCCATCTAGTCCAGCATTTTTGGCCACCCAGTAGCCAGTCAAGTGTCTTTGGGAAGCTCAGAGACATAATCAGAATAGCTGGTGTCCCCCCTTCATCATCGCTCTCCAATAATTCATGTTCTAAGATTTAAAAAGGAAGAAAGGGAGTCACTATAGGAGGCAGAAGCAGAAACAGGAAGCAAGAAAAGGAAACCATACTGATGTCTGGTGTGTCTCACCAGCTTTGGTGTCATGCTAGCTGTTTGCCAACCAATGGATTTCCCCACCATTTACAAATTCCCTGGCCTTGTCAAAGTAAACACATGCACACTCACGCTTGTCTACTTCCTCTCTGTAGCTGAAGGGAAACTCAACACCACTTACAAAAAACACAGCAGCAACAACTGTCCCCATTAATTCATGGGGAAAAAGTACATCAGAAGAAACTGATAGGTAGATGATGGTAGGTGGTAGACCAGTGGACTTCAACTCCCAGAATTCCCCAGCCAACATGGCTGGCTGGGGAATTCTGGGAGTTGAAGTCCACTCATCTTAAAGTTGCTAAGGCTGAGAAACACTGTAATAGGGAAAGCAGAAATAGGTCAGAAATAGGTCAAGGACATTTGAATCTGGAATACTACAAAGTCATAAAAGTGGGATCAGCAACAGCTTAGAGAGCTCCTCCTCAGGAGCAGCATGTATGTGCATTTAAAGATTTATTTTCTCAAATGTTCTGTACCTAATGCACATTTTAGGGCATCAGCCACTCAACTCTGTTGAACCCTCTATTTTGGCTAAAATTCTCTTGGCACTCACTATTCCTATTTTTATTAGGAAGAGAGATGCAGATCTGCCCATTTGTCTGTTGTCCAAGATCATGACTGTGGAATAGTGATGGCCTCAGAGTTTGGGGAAGTATCAATGGGGACCCTTATGGGTATAATCTGTGAAACTTGTGCCTCTGATTAAGATTTCACAACATGACATAGGCATGAATGATGATCATTCACAAAAGTAAGCAACCAAGATTTCAGTTCTGTTCTTCATCATGCGTCTTCATGATGACAACTTCATTCTATCTTCATATAGGTTTACTTTTTGATTTGCTGAAATTATGCCCAAATTGGAAGATTCCTTCGAGGGTGAGGACCCCCCCCCCCCCAAGCCAGCCTTGCTGGGAAAACAGTTTATAACTGGCACCATTCAAGTTGCCAATTTGCCTCTGATCCAACTGATGGGCGTCAATTAAAATCAAGAAAGAAGATGTGCTTTTGGAGGTTTGAACTGAGCAGAAGCCTCAGGATGTGCTCCTGAGCATAAGCAGAGGGCTAAGAAAATACTGAGCAATGAAATTGCAGAATGCTGCACTGAAAAAAAGTAAAATGCTCATAATCTAGTTGTCGTTAATCTAGACCAGTGTTTCTTAAAGTGTGGTCTGAGGACCCCTGGGGGCCTCCCAAGATCCTCTCAGGGGTCCGTGAAACCAAAATTATTTGCCAAATATTGAAGATATTTGCAAAAATTTAAAACAATGTCACTCTTCATTATTATTTTTTACTTGTTAAAAAATACAGGTTTTTTTCCACAAAAAATATGTTATTTATGTTAATATCTAATGGGCTTGTTATTTTTACATAATTCAATAAATATTCAACAAATGCATCAATTTAAATTTTGAATACGGTAAACATTGATAAATATAACCCATACAAACAAAAGCTCTTTTGGGGCCCTCCATAATTTTTAAAAGTGGGAAGGGGTCCTGAGAGCAAAACGTTTTAAGAAACATTGATATAGTGATAGGCTTAGCTGCGTTACCAGTGAATGCTAACAGACTTCATTTATAGTTGAAACAAAAACTATATTTATTACAAAATACATGAGGACAGTCATGCCTTGCTTAACCAAACTACATCTTGATGAAAGAGAAGCAGGACTCTGGGAGTTCCACTCAGATCAGTCATACTGATTATAGCTGTTATTCTGGGTCCAACTCAAGGTGTTGGTTAGCCTTTCATGGCGCAGGACCAGGTCATCTGAGGAACCGTCTCACCCCATTCTATCCGCCCACCCCACTCGGTCCGGCAGCAGGGGCATGTTGTGGACCCCACCAGTCAAGGAATTTCAGCTGGCTGAGTCTAGGAAGAGGGCCTTTTCTGCTGTGGCCCCCGCTCTGTAGAACAGCTTGCCAGCTGAGGTGTGGGCTGCCCCCGCTCTCCTGGCCTTCCGAAAAAGTGTGAAAACATGGCTATGCCAGATGGCCTGGGGCCCTGATGGGACCTCGCATTGTTGGAATTGGCTCGTGGGGTAATTGATTCTGCTCCTCCCGTCATCTTGAATTTAATAGTCTTTTTATGGGTATAGTCTTTTTATATAGTATGATTTTTTAGCTAATTTAATATGGATATTTATATTTGTACTGTTTTTAATGTTTGATTTTAATTGCAAGCAGCCCAGAGTCACCCTCTGGGGGAGATGGGCGGCATATACATTTAATAAATAAATAAATAAATAAAATTAATGTTGAAGATCCTGGTAGTTCAAGTTAATTTTGCATTGTGTGTGTTCTTTTAAAAATGGTTTCATAATATTAGTAAAGCCCTGAAGGATTCATAAACGTAATCTTCCTTCTTCCTGCCCCCATGTAAAGTTGCACCATTACTTTGACTCTTCTTCTTGTTTTAAACACCCATTTCCAAGCTGGGTTCCCTAGAGGTGTTGAGACAACAATATCTAGATCTGTGTTTCTCAAACATGTCAACTTTCAGATGTGGGGACTTCAACTCCCAGAATTCCATGCTGGCTAGAGAATTCTGGGAGTTGAAGTCCACACATCTGAAAGTTGACAAGTTTGAGAAACATGGATCTAGAGTTTCCAGACAGGTGATGCTTCCTGGGAATTTGGCGGGCAGGGAGAGAAGCCCCAGCCCATACGGCAGATGCCTGATTGGGGAAAGCTAATGTAAAATGATCAGGATCAGATCAGGATCCTGATCCTCCAATAACCCAAGATGTCACTGGGAGGCTTCCAAGCAGAACAGATATGAAGTAGTAGTTCTCATGTATTTCCTCCAATAACTGATTTTTTGAGAGGCACGTGGCCTTTGATGCTGCAGTAAACAATGAGGTTGTGCAGATTCAATTCTAAATAAGACTTCGAAGTGCACAAGATTGCAAATGGAGCGCTTCCCTGCAACTCCTTTCAGTAGTCACACAATCTGGGAAAAAGATGCAGCTGCTTTAAAGAGTCACAGACAGGCAACACCTTTGCACCCTCACATGCTCAAGGGCACTTTTTGGAATTGAATCTGAAGTGTTGCACACTAACAATAATAATAATCGTTGAGGTGGGGAGAGAGATGTAAGGAGGTCCATTTATTTGCTTGTTTGCTAAGCTTGTATGCTGCTCCGTTTCCAAAGAATCCAAAGTGGCTTATAAATAACAACATAAAATTAAAACGTAAAAAAATCTGTAACAATAAGAAGGTCTTGAAGTGGCATCTTTTGGGTAGCAGAATCTTTGGGGATCCTCAAAACTCATGCCGAAGGTGAACCAGGTTTTCTCTGCTCTTCAATAATGTAATAGAGCAGTGTTGTCCAAACTTGGCCACTTTAAGATGAGTGGACTTAACTCCCAGAATTCCCCAGCCAGCCATGCTGGCTGGGGAATTCTGGGAGTTGAAGTCCACTCATCTTAAAGTGGCCAAGTTTGGACAACACTGTAATAGAGGCTTTTAAAGGGGCCTGGATGCTGACAAGTATCGCAAATTAGCAAATGCATAAAAAGGGGGGAAACAGAAATTAATAATTTAATTTTAATTATTATTACTTCTTTTTTCACTACTTTTTAGGTATTTTACTACTTTTTAGGTATTTAAACTTTTAGCTATTTTAACGTTTGTTATTTCCTTTTATCAAAATATAAACATATATACACACAAGCACACATTAAGTAACAATACAATGGGGGTCTTAATATTAAGTAATTTGTTTAACATTGAAACTATTATTTTCTAATACTTTGATGTGAATTGCGGTGGTGTGTGGTTTTTTTTTAAATCTTACATTCAACTTTGGATGAAAAGTTAAATCATCTTATGCTTCTAACGCTGACTTCCTAAATGCCAGTTAATACTGATAGAATTTGTACTTTTCCCTTTTTATTTTCTATATTTTCAGCTTTTTAAATAATAGAACGTTAATAAGTTTTAATCATATTATATAAACCTTACTGCTTTGAAAGCTGCATTGAAATAATACAGTGCATTCCGATTTATAATATTACAATAAATGGAAAAAAAAATTAATGTCATAGGGAGGGGGTGGTCCAAACACTGAAGGTAAGTTGTTCCAGATATGGGGACCATCCCTGAAAAGGCTTAAGCAGAGGGGCCCTGAAGATGGCATTCCGTTACATTTGGGGGCCCCCGCGAGCCCCTCGACTTTGTAGATTTCTCCAGGCTGGGAGATTCAACTGGGTGAGGGCAGAGATATCCTGATATCCCATGGGGCTGAGAAGGAGATAACCCACACCTTGAATTGCACCCAGAAGCTGACTTGTATGAATCAGAATGTTCTAAAAATTAGGAACAACATGGGATTGAGAGGGAAAGGCTGCTTGGCAGATGTCCCGGGGGACCCACCCACAGTGATGCAGCCTGGTGTTCCTTCTCCTTCTCTTGCTGGCTGACAACATCTGTGGTTTTCCTCTGCAGCTGCCCCAGTTCCTGTTCACAACTGGCCAAAGCTGGGCTTTGTTTCCATTGCCAGTCTTTCCCCCCATGAAGTCCTTTCACTTCTTAATTCTGGCTGCTATGGCTGCAGCCATCCTGGCAGGGACAACCACAGGTGCTCCTCAAGGTAAGCTTTCCGTCCTTCCTGGCAAGACGCGGCCTGATCATCTCGCGGCCAGACCCATCCGATGGCTTGGAAGCCTCCTTCAGCCCACGCCAGCCAAAGCTGAGGGCTCTATCGGCTGGTGCAGCCGGGCGGCACACAGATGGGGACGTTTCGAGTACAGCGACCCTATTTTCTCGGAAAAAATAAAGGGCAGACCTGAAAAAGGGGCCAATCTGAAAGAGGGTCAAAAGGAGAACCATTTCTTCATTCTTTATCCCTTTGCTTCAAGAGCCAAAGCAAGAAAACCTTTTACAAACGCTCCTCTTCTGATCAAAATATCTAAAATCAACCCGGAGATGTAAATTTATTTGAAAAAGACAATTCCATTTCCAGGTTTTTCCCATGAAGGTGAAAGACGGGGGGGCCATGAAGTGGTACCATTTGTATGGTAAAAGTTAGATGGCCGAAATGAAGGACAGAAGTGAGTTTTTGAAAAATGAATCGATCTCAAGGAGAGCTTTCTGAAATGAAGGATTGTCCTTTATCATAAAGGACATAGGGTCACCGTAGAAAGGCAAATTCTACTCCATCATAAAGCGAAGGGACAGTCACTTGTTTAGTTTAACTGCCTCCCCGCCCGGCATTATTTGTTAAGAAAAAATGGGAGAAGAAGGAGAGAGACCACGTGTTCCTACGAACAAAGCCAGGATTAAAATGCAATAGAATTAAAATAACGAGATTATCCAGTTAACTGCTGTAATTGTGCTTTAGCGTCACATGATAAGGCAAAATTAGCAGGTGATTGCTGAATTGTATTTACTGGATTCAGGCGCTATCTCACAAGTTAGAATCGTAACTGGTTTCTTAACAGGGTTTCTTGTGACATTCTGCCTTGGCTCTTGACACGGAGCTGCAGCGGGGCCAGTCTTTCTCCCTTAGCCCGGCCTACCTCACAGGGTTGTTGGGAGAAAAAGTTGGCGGAGATAGGTTTATGGATGCTGCCTTATTCTCCTGAAGGAAAAGTGGGAAATAGGACTTTTGAGAGTAAGTGTGGTATTGTGAATGGCGAAGGGTTGGACTAGGAGCAGCGAGACCCGGGTTCTAGTCCCCTCTCAGCCATGGAAACTCCCTGGGGGAGCTTGGAGCAGTCCCTCTCAGCCCAGCCTTCCTCACTGGATTGTTGTTGGGGGGGGAAAATAGGAGCAAGGAGACATTGAGTACTCTGTGAGTACCTGAATGAAAGATGAAGGAGAAATCTAATAAATAAATAATAAGTTTGCTACTTTTTGCTCCTGGAGGAAAGGTGGGACATAAGCCTCATACAAGTACTCCTGTGTTAATGACGCAATTGGGAGTGGAATTCCCATTAAGTGAAGCGGTCGTAATGCCCAACATCACATGATCGCACTGCTTAGCGATGGCAGTTCCGATAGTCCCAGTTGCCGTTGTTAAGCGAGGATTACGGTTCGTTAGGCGAGGACCTCACAAGACTGTGACTTCCGACTCCCTGCCGGCTTCCCCACTGACTTTCCTTGTGGGAAACTGGCAAGGAACGTCAGAAATTGTGATCACGTGACCGCAGGGACGCTGCGACGGACAGAACGCTGAGGATCGGTCATAAGTCCCCCTCATTCAGCACCATTGCAAGTTTGAAAGGTCACTGAACGAATGGACGTAAGCCGAGGACCACCTGTAAATCCAGTAAATAACTGTATTAGCTCTGGGGGTGAGATAGGCTGAAGAACTTGGAGCAACTGGCATCTTACACAATTTGTGTGATTCTTAGCACAAAGAAAACACATTTTCCATTTACATTTAACAGCATTGCTTTTACTTTATGTTGCTATGGCTCTGATGCTTGCCCAGAAGTTGGGGTTTGTCAAGATGTTTACAGCGGAGGGTATAAAAAAAGGTGTGGGCTTTGATCCTGGGGTCCAGGACGCCATCTTGACTGCTTTGACTCCCACCCCCTGCTGCAGATACCTCAAGTTCACAGAACGCTCTTGTGATTTTGGCATTTGGGGCTGGCATTGTGGAGGGTAAAGAATAATTAACATTTTTATCCTCATAATTTCAGAGATGGAGGTCGATGCTGGAGCTAAGATTAAAATTCCCTGCAGCCTGAAAGGCGTCCAACTCTCATGGCACTGGGTTCCCCATTACCCCATCTGCGCAGGCATAAGGATGATCCAGAAGGAGATTTTCTTCGTGATTTCTAGCAGCACTTCCACTAATGGAAAGGTGGACAGATTCCAAAAGCCATCACACTTGGCACCACAGGAAATGAATGGGAACTTCTCCCTCACCGTCCAGTTCGATCACATGAATGACTCAGGCATTTTCTATTGTTCCAATGGCAAAGATACCTCATCAGAAATCTCAGTCATTGTGAAATCTGGTAAAAAAAATATAATTGGGGTATCTAAAGCAGTGGTCTTATGGCTTTGGGAAAGGTAGTATTGAATATCCTCATTGTGCCAAATGATGAATGAAAATAGCAGTATGCTGTTTGAAAATGGCTCTGACTTTTTCCAGAAGACCTCTCCCCATCTGGGTGGCCTACCTAAAATGTTGAGAGACCAACATTTGGTTTGAATGAATGTCGGTGTGTGAGTCTTAATATACATCGTGGGTTTGAATGGTCCAAGCTTGCAATTCTAGACCAGTGTTTCTCAGACTTGGCAACTTTAAGAGGGGTGGACTTCAACTCCCAGAATTCCCCAGCCATGCTGGAGAATTCTGGGAGTTGAAGTCCACCCCTCTTAAAGTTGCCAAGTCTGAGAAACACTGGTCTAGACCATTTCTAGCTATTAAAACTTCAGTGTTACTTTTATGGTGTGTGAGGGAAGTGATGTGTTTGAGACCACAAGTTCTCTTAGGCTCTGTTATTGTTAGAATTATATCTCACCTTTGTTTTGTACAACACAAGGCAGCTGTCAGCCCTTCAAGGTAGTCCAGACAAGGAGCATAAACCATGAGTACTAACACTACCTTTATTGTAAGGTTACAGCAAGTCTGAAAGCATTTCTCCCCTCTTTATTTTTACTTTCCAGAGAACTAGGGAGGGTCCCTTCTGAGATGGTTCCCACACCCTTTTTCTTCTGTGGGCTGAGATACCTTTTCCATGATGTTGTCTAGGCTCAGCTCTTTCTCCTGCCTCCCAAGGTCATTCCCACATACCGTTAAGCAGCACATACCACACTCCCAGCTCCTATGATTAGATACCACACTCCCACCTGTGATTTGAACTCACAGTCTCCTGGTTTCTAGTCCAGCACCTTCACCACTACACCAAACTGGTTCTCATAGATGCCTGCAGTGATACTATCTGAGCACAATTGTGGGGGACTCTGATTCACTAACTGTAATTTTTCAGCCTTCCAAAGGCACAGGAATCCTGGCTACATATATAATGATGTCAGTGGAAGGAGTATATAAGTTACTTTAAAACGTTGGGGATGCTATGCAAAATAAATGTTAAGCCTTGCTTAACACCTCCCCAAGTTAAAATTCACGTATCCAAAATTGGTGATTTGTTGAAATCTTTGGGACTCTAGAGGCTGAAAAGATGGATGTGGGCATTTTTGAGTATACTATGGGCTGGCCATCACTATTTTAAAATATGAGTGAAAGTCACTATTTAATGCTGAGGTTCAGGAGACTAATTCCCATTCTGTCCTGCACTGGTCAGGGCAGGGATCACATGCCCAGTTCTGAGGACCATGTTTTAAGATGTGAATAAGCCAGAAACTAACTAAAGAAAGGTGAACAGGATCTGGCAAACCAACTCCTACAAGGGACCGTTGGAAAAGCTAAGAGAAAGATGATCAAAGGAGAGAGCCAGTCTAGTGTAGCAGCTATGAGACCATGAATGCTAGATATGAAGGCTAGCTTGGTGACTTTGAGCTGGACCCTCTTTCCCAGCCCAACCCACCTCACATAGTTGTTGCTATGGGCAAAATAGGAGTTGAGAACATTACGTATGTATGTCATCTTGAGTTGAGCAAAAATAAAGGCAGGATATAAATCAAATAAATAAATTGATAAATGGTAGAAATCTTCAAATATCTGAAAGGCTGTCCTTAGAAGATAGGCCAACTTTGTCCTTTGCTGCTCCGGAAGACCTAGCTAGGAGCAGTGAATGGGAACAGTAGAGAAAGAAGAACTTCAGGACAAATCAACCAACCAAAATCTACTGTTTGGCAACAGAACAGCACAGGTGGGTTCCTATTCACTGGAGGCTTAAAGCAGAGACAGCAGAGCCATCCATTTGGGATATTGTACTACATAGATTTTATGGAACCAAGTCTAGATGATCTCCAGCACGCCTTCCAACCTGTATTTGACAGGAAGGCAAGGACATGCTGATGGTGGTTTCTCCCCAGTGTCTGATTAACAGAGTGTATATTTCCCAAACCAAGAAGATGTCGTTGATGATATAGCCGTTATCGGACCTATTAAAAAAGTAATCTCGGCTAGTATTTCTCATTTCTTCTGATGGATTCCTTCCTGATGAGATGAGGAAAGTTTGCCTTTGTCTGTCTGGTTCTCCTCAACTATTTTTATTTGCTCGATCCCAAATTGCAATATGACAAGGGAGAGAAATTTCCTTCCATCGGTCTCCCCATATGAAGTCACCATGTCTCCCTTCACTGGGAGCATCCCACCCAATGCGCTAGAGAGCTCCGTATGTTACCAGGTAGGGCCACTGATAACTTAAACCTTTCATTCAGATTCCAGGGTCTCTCAAGAGGTGTCCTTACCTCTGCATGTGAAAATCTTTCCAGGAATAACATGTTGGTATTTCTGACAGATGATCAAAGAGGGATGAAAGTTGAAACTTCCAAAGACTCCCGGAAAGGGAAAGAGTGGGTAACCTTGATCTGCCAATCTTGTGAGAAGAAGTCGGCAGCCAGAACTGATAAAAGCACTGCCACCACCTGGACTCTAAATGGTAAAAAAGCTCCTGATCGTGTTTTCAAGGAACTAAGGAATAGAATTATAGTGGAAAAAAGTCCCCAAAACTATGGTCTCTGGAAATGCAGACATCCCACATGTCCTATGGAGCTTGATGGCTATTGTTTGGAAAACAAATTTAGAACTTCAAAGAAACCGGGGATTGAGGAAACTTCTGGGACTACCTCAACACCATTGGGTGAGTATCAGATTCATGCCCTGTCCATATCAGAGCTACCACCTGCATAGATTACGGCTCAGTTGAGTGCATACATGTAGGAGCAGCCCATAACACTTCAGGCACTCAAAACAAGGGCTTTTCCCAATATAAACCTAGTTTTGAACCTGTGTGAGTACAGGGCTGGTTGTAACAGCTGATTCCCATTTCTCACTTTATTTGAAACCCCAGTAGAGGAAAAGCTAGTTGAGCCAGTTTGGTGTAGTGGTTAAAGACACCAGGGTAGGAACCGGGAGACCGTTTTCGTCCCACCTTAGGCACAAAGCCAGTGGGTGACCTTGGGCCAGTCACTCTCTCTCAGCCCTGGGAAGGAGGCAATGGCAAACCACTTCTGAAAACTTGCCAAGAAAACAGCAGGGACTAGTCCAGGCAGTTGCCAGGAGTCAACAATGACTCAAAGGTGCACACACACACACACACACACAAAGAGGAAAGCTAGTTTTCCTTTGCAACCCGTGTGGGCAGCTTTCCCCCCAGAAACTTGCTTAACACTTCTCTTTGATTCCTGGATTCAAGGCAACCTCCGCTCCCTAAAACATCCTACAGCAACAGGCAACAATGAGGTTGCAGCTATAAGGAAACATGACTGACTGCCTAGAATGCCAGCATGTTATCCTTTCATGACCACAGCTTACAGGGACTGTTAAAGGCAAACAGGGAATGATGGCTTGGTGGCTTTGCAGCTCTCCATCTTAAAACCACTCAGACATTTTTGGCATATGGCCAATCAGTTGGATAGAATATGAGCTAAAACTTGGGATGGAATAGTGCCAGAATTCAATTTCTATCCATTTTGTGTATGTAGTGGTGAGGGAATATTTGTTATTCTGGGGTCTGCAGTGACTCAAGGGGAGGGGTACCAACAGAATGACATGCTGTCCACTCTCCTCCTGGTGTTCTAGAGGGAATACTTGATTGCTTCGTGATGTTCCTGGCATGTTCAAGGTCAGCACAAGTGAAAATTACTGTAGGTTGATTCTGTACTGCATTGGAGGGACAGGGACATAGAAATCGGGATGGTATGGAAATGTCCTTTATCACCTAAAAACTAGCAACTTCATCACCTGTTAACTGGGTGAAAGCCAGATGAGAGGTTTTGAGATCTAAAGTTTCATAATTGGTCACATTTGAGCTGGAATGTGTCTGAGCTTGCCCTCAAATGATCAAAAGCCACTTTAGTTTAACAGCAGGACTTTTGTGCTTTTAAGGGACAAAAGGCTGGCAAGAACAGGGAGCTGTCTTTCCCAATTAGCTTGAAGATCTCTTTCTCTCTCTTTCCGGAAAACCCAGGTAGAGGTAGGGAAAGAGAAAATAGAATCAAACATTTATAGATTAGAATAACTAACAGTGTTAGAATCCATTGGAGTTGGGCGGCCAATAAGTTTAAATAAATAAATAAACAAACAAACAAACAAACAAACAATTCAGGATTGATGTCTTATAGGTTGGTTTTGCACAAAGGACTTAGCAAAGACCAGGTTGATTAGTTTGTGGCCCATTGTGTTGAACAAACCCAGCCCGTGTGGTTAATTTACGATCTAGGATGTTCCATGAACCCAGTCAGATGGGTTACTTGTGGTAGCCATGGTTAAGCTAACCATGGATCAATGCATTGTGCAGTACAGCAACCATGATAAGCGATGGCAGAAGGGAGATTGGTGGAGGTGTGTTTCAGGGTAGCAAAGATGCGGTTGGGAGGCCATTGAGCTGCATCTGTCTGAATGTTTTTCAGATGCTCCTGAATGTTGAATATTCAGATGGTGGATGTTTTTCAGATGCAGTAGCAACCTCTTAGAGCTATGGTAGGAAGGAAGTGATGGAAAAGATTGCAGCTCTTCCTAGTCATTCCAAGGGTCCATTGAAATGGGGTGTCATTTTTGGCCTTAGAAATAGATGCACTCATGACAGTGATGTTTCTGACAATGCCATGTCGTAAAAGACTCAGCACAAGCTATCCCATTCCTCAGAAATGAGGTTCCCCCTGAGATCTTGCTGAAGACTCTTGGCCCAGGCCTTTGGTGAGGGCAGTGTTTCTCAACCTCAGCAACTTTAAGATGTGTGGACTTCAGCTCCCAGAATTCCCCAGCCAGCATGACTGGTTGGGGGGTTCTGGGAGTTGAAGTCCACATGTCATGGCTGGCTGGGGAATTCTGGGAGCTGAAGTCCACTCATCTTAAAGTTGCTGAGGTTGAGAAACACTGGGTAAGGGTGATGGAAGGCCCCTTTAGGTGCTGTGTTGGTTTACCTTTGTTCCTGTCGAATTTGCCATCCTTTATTCCTTGTTCTTGTTTATTGTTACATGGTTTTATTCCTTTTAATGTTGTTGATGTGTGAACCGCCCAGAGTCGTTGGGAGTCAGGTTGTGCCGATTAAATAAATAAATAAATAAATAAAAAGAGGAAACAAGTTGAGATTTCCATAGGCCAGGTAATTGGATCCTTATTCCCTCCATCAAGCGTTCAGCCCGATTGTATGTCAAAAAATCAAGAGGGCGACCTTGACGTGCCACTCAAGCTCCAGACCTTCATTATGAACACTGCATGGGCAGTGCCTTCTAAAAAGGGGTAGGGGCTCAGTTGCACGATTGAGGCTGTCGTCTTTTGACCCCTCCCTAGTAGATGCCCTGGAATGGCTCCTTTTCTCAGCTTAGAACAACTGGGATTCTGCTTTGGCAGAGACTGAAAGATACAATGTCTTCGCTCATTCTTTTCTGCCCTATTCTCTGTCTCTCCAAAGACACAACGGAGTTTAACATCCAAATCATTGGCGGTTCAGTGATAGGACTTCTCACTCTCCTATGGATAGGGGCCATTATATTTGCCCTCTGGGAGAAGCTTCGGGCACGGAGAATCAGGTAATGTTAAAAAAAAGAGAAAGGAATGACTCCCTTGAATTCAGTTTGTTTTATTTAATTTATTAATCAAATTTATGTGGCTGTCCATCTCACAGAAAGTTCTTTGCAGGGATGTTACTTCCTTGCTTTCCATGGTGGTGGGAGGTTGGGCAGAAACGGTTGGCAGTTGTCTTCTTCTGGAGTGATGTCCTTACCATCTGGCCAATGAAATCACATGAGAGGTGACTTGTATTCCACTAAAGCATGTAAAGAGTTAACTGGGCGCCTCCTTATAAAAGTAGGGGGACAGAGAACTGAAAGAACTTAGAAGGAGGAGACAGTTTTATAATTAAATAATTCAGTTATGATAATTAACCATTGGAAATTGGATCATTGAGAGCAAATAAAGGAAAAGGAGATAGGGTTAGAGCAATGTCTCTCAACCTGGGCAACCTGAAGACGTGTGGACTTCAACTCCCAGAATTCCCCAGCCAGCATGACTGGTTGAGGGGTTCTGGGAGTTGAAGTCCACACATGCCCAGGTTGAGAGACACTGGGTTACAGGATAGAATCAGTATAAAGAAAGAAAGGAAAAGATGGATAAACTTGGGAAGAAGTAAGCTATCATTCGGCACATAAGTATGACATTCGGTATCTTTCAAGGGAAGAAACCCAGATTCATACAATCTGATTAGAGAATTTTATTGTTAAATAACGTTTAATGGTTTATAAACAACTGGTTCACTGAGCAACGGAGGGACAGACTGCAATACTTCCTGTCTCTAAGATCCTTTCCTAAAGAAGAAGAACCAAAGAGAAGATGTAACCTCAATAATAAGAATTTGTAAGACTAGTATTTTGGCATAATGGCAGCAAGACTTTAAACTATCTTATTTATCCCAAAATGAACTTAGAAGAATGTAGGCAACTTCTGATCAGATAAAGCTTGTTTTGCCACATCTACAATCCTGGGGAATTCCTGGTAGTCTCCCATTCATATATTCCCCACAATCAACTTTGTTTAGATTTTTCTGAATCACCCAAGGTTAGCTGATTGCTGGGGATTTCCATTAGGGATGAATCTTCTAAGCCAGGAGTAGCCACCTAGACCCCCATGGGCTGCCTATGTTTTATTTTATGTTATTTACAAGTGTTTTTATGTCACTTCAGTCAGGCAAATCTAAGTAGCCTACAAGTAATGACAAAACATATAGCATAATAACATATAACTATGATCACAAATATCAATTAAACTATAATTAAATGGTCAACAAACTATAAACTTCATAAATGCACAATAAAGGACACTATACTTACCCAAGGTACTAACTTATTACATCTCCAATCAATCCTGTAGTTCAGTGTTTCTCAACCTTGGCAACTTTAAGATGTGTGGACTTCAACTCCCAGAATTCCCTAGCCAGCATGCCGGCTGGGGAATTCTGGGAGTTGAAGTCCACACATCTTAAAGTTGATAAGGTTGAAAAAAACTGATGTAGAAAATGCATACCTCCAAGGCCCCTTCTGCTGCACCTCATGGGTGATTGGGACTCTTAGAAAATATTCTCTACCAGCTTGTTGTAGAGAGCAAGGAAGAAGACCCTGACAGAGATATGCAAGCTCCATTACCAAAGCGATGAGGGATGAAACATATCTTAAGCCCACAACAGACAGGTAATATTCAGAAGAAGCTCAGACAGGCACCTCCTTAAGTCACTGGAGTATAAGAAGGGGAAGGAGGTATAACACAATCTGATTTGCAAGATCCTGTCATTATAGCCAATCTCAATAAAAGGATTTTTAGCTTTCCTGTGGAATTGATTTCTTGGTCTAGTCAACCTAGTGGGGCTGACACTTGGTTCTATTTAGTAGGTTCTACCTGGAGCAAGCAAAGGTCTTATAGATACCCAGGTCCCAAGCCATGTACAACTATAGAAGCTATTATTAGCACCTTAAATTGCACCCAGGAACAAATGAAGCTCCCCGAATACAGGTGTTGTTTGGGAGTATTGAGTCACTCCTGTCAGGATCTGAGCTGTTGCAGCAGCTGTAGTTTCCAGGTGATCTTCAAGGGCAATCCCACGCAGCGTCAGTTACAGTAGTCTGGTCCTGAAGTGATGAGGGCATGAGTGATTGTCACCAGCAGATGAAGCTGGGCAGAGGCCTTCCTGGCCACAGTCTCCACCTGCTATCTAGTAGGAATGGAATGTAATGTAATCCGGAAACACTTCCAGATTACAATCCAGTTTCTTTTGGTGGAGCACAACCCCTTCCAGAGCTAAAATTGGAACTCTCAGGGTTGCTATAAAGCTCAGTTCTGGGAGCTAGCTGTTATCCATTTAGATAAATACAAGTAATCTTCGACTTATGACCATTTGTTTAATGACCGTTTGAAGTTACAACAGTGCTGAAAAAGTGACTTACAACCAGTCCTTACAGTTACAACCATTGCAGCATCCCTGAAGTCACTTGATCAATATTCAGGCACTTGGAACTGGCATGTATTCATGACAGTTGCATCATCCCAGGGTCATGTGATCACCATTTGCAACCCTCCCAGGGGGCTTCTGACAAGCGAAGTCAATGGGAGAAGCCGGATTCGCTTAACGACCCTGTGATCCACCTAACAACTGTGGTGATTCACTAACGACTGTGGCAAGAAAGGTTGTAAAATCGGGCACAACTCACTTAATGACCGCATTGCTTAGTGATGGAAGTTCTGGTCCCAATTGTGGTTGTAAGCCGAGGACTACCTGTAGAATGGTACCTTTTCTTTTTACTTCAGAAAAGTTAGATCAGTAGAATGGGATGAAAGCCTCTGCATGAGCTGTAGATAGCAGGGGTTAAAAGGCCTCAGTCAGTTCCGATACTGGGAGGATTTTTTTGCTGAACCAGGGGGCTGATTTAGATGATCTCTGAGGTACTCTCAGATTCTAAAATTATTTGATTTTGCCATACTTTATCCTACTCATTCCAACCCCCATATTAAATGCCTGATCCAGCACAACATTGTGTTTTTCTTGTTTGAATTAACCTTATAAAAAGCTGGTATTTAGGAGGCATTTCTCTGTCACCCTTTTAAGCTCCAGTAAGACTGCAAAGGAGTCAAAATCACAAGAGATTCAGAATTCAGTTGGTGAGTACAGTATTTCAGAATTTCCCCCCCTTTTTGCTGGTCTACAACTGTAATAAAGGTTGATTTACTTTTTTTATGTTCCTGATAATGCTTTGTACAGTCCAAATCAGTGCATCGTTCACAGTCAATATTATGGGGTCGACAATTGTTTCTCTTTTACTGGCCACAGTAAAGAGCCTTCCAACTCTCAATAGGACAATATATCCGTTTTTCTATTCTGATTATAATGTATATACCTGAGGAATAAACTGTTGATTTTGTTCACTTAAGACAGAACTTCTCTGGGGCTGATAGCTACAACTGGCCTTAAGGAGTAGGCTGGAAGTTGCATTCCAAAGAGGGTGGGTCTCAGACACAAATTACATTTGACTTAATAGGAAGCTAATTAAAATTTAGTGAGTAACTCTGATTAGTTCTTATATTTTTAGGATTTTTTTTAAACTTAGGTCACATTAAAAATCACAATTCAGTGACAACCTTTAGTGAGACCCTGGTTTGTGCACCCCAGTTTAGGATATTTATATATACCCTTTAATCAAATCTGCAAGCGTGTAATTTGTGTGTATATGTATGCTTATTTAGGTGTATAGTCCCTTCTATTTTCAAGTGTGAGTGTGCTTATTCAGCTGTATAGTCCCATTACTTTTGATTATAATCTACTCTTGCTGCAGATCTTAATCTAGCCAACCTTGCTTAGTTTATGGCAATGAATTCAAGTCTTGCAAAGGTGCTAGATCTTAGCTACCTGACAGCCCAGATTTTGAAAAACATGTGTTAATTAACATGCCACACAGCTGAGGCTCATTTGTAAGAACCTCTAACAGGACTGTTCAGTGCTTTAAATCTGATTTCTAAGAGGTGGTTTGGTCTGTGGGTTATTTAACCTGATGTGTTAAATAAATGATAGTATATACCAGTGTTTCTCAACCTCAGCAACTTTTTAAGAAATGTAGACTCCAACTCCCAGAGTTCCCCAGCCAGCTTGGAGTCCACACATCTTAAAGTTGTTGAGGTTAAGAAACACTGGTCTATTTTATTATTTGGGTTTAATTTTCCTTTCCTTCTTCTTTGGGGAGTATTTTAAATTATAACCCACTTTGCATATTCATGTAGGACAGAAAACAACATACAGATAGTCTTGACTGAATGACAGCAATTCGGACCAGAATTTCCATCGCTAAGCCATGCGGTTGTAAAGCGTGATGTCACGTGACTGCATAGCTTAGCAACAGAAATTCTGGCACTTCTGGTTGCTGTCATTGAGCAAATCACCACAGGTCATTAAGTGAGGATGTCACATGGTCCCCATTTGCAACCTCTTGCTGGCTTTCTATTTCACTTGGCTTGTAGGAAGCAGGCAAAGAAGGTCGCAAATGGCGATCGCGTGACTGTGGGGACACTGTAACCAATATTAGTACGAGCACTGGTCATAACTACCACCCATTCAGCACTGTTGTAAGTTTGAACAGTCACTGAACAAGTCATTAAATGAGGACCACCTGTATAAAAATACTGTAATTTCTGCATCTACACATATCACAAGTAAGCCATAAACCATGGCTTACAAATGTGAGTGGCTGGATTCCCACAATGAGCTAAGCCTAAACCAAGCAAACTACATTGTGACTTAGCATGATGACTGAAGTCCACCTATGACATTTTCAGAATGGGTGCCTGGGAAGAAGAGCTGTTGACCAGGTCTCGAGCAAGTAAAACTAAGATGCTGTAGCTTGTTCAACTGCATTTCTTAATACCATCTTTCAATCCTAGGAGTAGAACAACATCCAAAGAAACAAGGGAAGGAGAAAGATGTGGAGATAGACGAGGTAAGTTAGGTGTCATTTCTACTGTTCCAGATCTTTATATTAATTACTGAATAAATGAATATGCCATTTCCAATATCAGGAAGAGTGTGATTGGAATAAACGTGATGTCCATTTGAGTTTGTGACAAACTGTCCTGTTTCTCAAGTGCAAGCCATTGTAAATTGAACCCGTTCTACCAGTTAATTCACATACTTTTGCATATTTGGCCCTTCGGCTGCTTGTCTGCCATGCATAAACCGGCTACAAATGAAGCCAGTTTAAGAAATCTCTTTTTGGATTCTAATTCTTCCTTCGCTGTGGCAGCAGTGCATTGGCACCCCAAAGAGAAAGAAGAAAGGCCTCAGGATTCAGCTATTTGTTTTGCCTCGCCCACTTCTGTCCTGCCAGACTATGCTGACTCCTTGAAGGCCAACAGGGCAGTTTCACACCCGTCCCTGTGCAGTCTTGCTACTTCCAAGCCAGGTCCCTCAAGACGTTGGGAGCAAAGTCTGTATTTGGGCTGCAGAGATCCAGATGACCACCAGGAGACAGCAACAAGTGATTCCCAACCTGAACAACTTCCAGTTGTGTGGACTTCAGTTCCCAGAGCTCTCAGTACTAACTGCTCTGGCTAGGGAATTCTGGGAATGGAAATCTATTTACCTTGGGCTTGCTCATGTGGGGAAACAGTGATTAGAGATATATCTTTGCTGCCACCTGGTGGTCATCTTCTGGATCTTTATGGCTTAGGTATGGTAGCTCTACTAAGAGGAGACCGAGGCAGATATTAGACAAGTCTACCAGAGGGTGGAGGAGGATGGAGGGCAAACACCATTTCTGGACTGTCTGGCATATTTCTGGAGGTCTGGCCACCCTACAAGTCGGACAGGATGGAAAACTCCATTCTATTGATTGCCAATTCCAGCTTCTGCAGATGGAATAGGGAAGAAGTAATGTCTGGCCGTTAGCCTGAGCTAAAATGCAGGAACGTTGATGAGGGTTGAAGGAGTTTGCTATACACTGACCCCACAGGCCTTTGTCTTTTGTTCTCTCCCCGTTTTGTCTTTTAGGGGGCAGAAGGGATCCAGTACACAGTATTACAATTCAAGGAGCTTGAGCAATGCCACGGTCAGAAAGACAAGGGAGCGCCCGCTGTCATCTATGCGGAAACGCTTGCAAGCAATTGTTCAAGAAGCTGATCGGTCCCAAAGGTTGACATACAGTCTTCTAGTGAACATAACATCCTTTAGATGCTGTCATTGCTGAAGATGGCAGGGAACCAGATTCTACAGGGACCAAAGAAATATTAACCTATGGATTGGATTACAAGCCAGATGCCATTATACCAGTAAATTTTATTGGGATTAGAGAAAACAGATAATCAACAGCAGACTTGGGGGCAGGAGGTTCAACTGTTGGAATGTAAATACAAAATGTATTTTTGTCACATTTACAGTATTTTTGTTTTGTACAGTTTTTGCTTCAGGTCTAAATACAGTGGTACCTCGGGATACGAACTTAATGCGTTCCGTGACTCTGGGCGTATCCCGAGTTGGTCGTAACCCGACGCAAAGTTCCCCATAGGGTTCAATGTAAATCCGGTTAATCCGTTCCGCCCTCCGAATTTGGTCGCACCCCGAAGCAAATTTTCCCATAAGGTTCAATGTAATTACCGTTAATCGGTTCTGGCATCCGCGGACCACATGTCAGGGGCAGGAGAACGGCCGGGCGCCACGCGGCGCAGTAAGAAAAAAGCTGGGCGCGGCGCGGCAGGAGAACGGCCGGGCGCGGTGCGGCCCGGCAAGAAAAAGGCCAGGTGCAGCGCGGTGGGAGAATGGCCCGGTGCGGCGTGGCGCGGCGGGAGAACGGGCGCGGATCACGTGTCAGGGGCGGAAAAATGGCCGCGGACCACGTGTCTGGGCGGAAAAATGACCGTACCCCGAGGCGGAGTTCACACATCGAGGTAAATTTTTGCGGCCGGAGCTGGTCGTAACCCGAAAAGTTCGTAGAGGCGTTCGTATCCCGAGGTACCACTGTAAATAGTAATGGGCCTGTCATACGAGTCACCCGACCAACCTGTGCTGGTTTACTCAAGAATCATTTTGTTCCGGGGGGCTTACTTTCTAGGAATAATGTTTAGGTTTGCAGTTTCAGGTTGCAAAATCTGGCACGCACCTTGCTGTTATGATACAGACTTTCCTTTCTCAGTTTCTCTTCCTGGTGTACTTTGCAAATGAAAAGCATATACAGAAAGGAAAGACAGACCTTGATTGCCAGGAATCCATCGGTGAAGCTGAATGTTTATTATATTTATAGCACCGTGTTAGAAATGATTTATGTTTTTCTACAGCCACCACAAATGTACCTTAAATTTACGAGGCGATAAAAAAACAGGACTGCCAAGTACATTGAAATCTACATGGTTGCAGGAAAGCAAAAGGAGGGAGCCAAGGATGAGAAACTGGTACAACAGCTTAGATATTTACAAATGCAGTTGTGACACTGAGGGTTAATGGAGGTTAAAAGGATGGGTGGAAATATCTTCAACCACAGCTATGGCAATTAATATCCATGTTTCTTTAAATGCACATAACAGCTGCAGCTGGCCAGATAAGACACAAGTGGTAGGAGAATTTAACCTTTTCTCTGTCTTGCTTTGCACTTGGCAAAAATGCCCTTGCTGTCTAAGGAAATCTCCAGGACTAGTTGTAGAGATCTTTTGGATACAAACACATGAGGTGATTTCTATTATTAAGAGGCCCCGAGAGAAAAGGGGGTGATGTTCTCTCCTTGCACTTTGGAGTTGCTGCATGGGGACAAATGTTGTTAGGCACCCCAAAATGGATGCTGTAGTTCTCAGGCCTGATGCAACCCACCCTCCTGAGGGCGTGGCTACTCCATTGCTACGTCTTGTCCTGCCCTTCTAAAAGGAAACATGAAGTCGAGGAAAACTCTTCTTTCTCATTCAAAACATGGAGCTGGGAGGATTTGCTTGGTCCTGGCCCTGATGAGCTCACGGGATGCTATGTTGGAAGCAGAGGCAAGGTGGAGTTTTGTGGTGACGTCGCACTGTCAGGTGACGTTACACTGTCAGGTAAAAGATGCAGAGTCTTCAAGTGCACGTAGGAAGTGATGAAAGGTGGTATCAAACAATCACAGCATATACTGTGGCATTGTCTGGAGCCTGAACCGGTGGAGATTTTCCTTGGGAATGTTGCAGCTGGGCGTAATAAAGGGAAACGGATCTCTGGAAAGGAAACCAGCATGAGATAAATGGTTCGAATACCCTCGGAGACTGGGGGGATAATATTTGCTCTAACTGTTGTGCTACAGCATTTCCCTTCTCCTTTCCTTCTTAAAAAGAGAACAGTGTCCTAGTAGCCTAACCGTTCCAAACTAGGTTCCTTCTAGAGGGATTGGACTACAATTCCCAACGTTTTTGCCAGGGTGATGGGTCTGGGGGACTGATTCCAGACCATAGCAAGTTGGGGAAGCCTGGCTGGTTGAGAAACACTGAACTACATCTAAAGCCAACCTTTTAACATGATTTCTTATCAGGCTGAAGTTTAGGCTAGGAAACGTTACTTTTATTTGATGGCCTGGGGCTTATTTATTCTTACTTTTGCACTGTACTGGAAAAGGCCATCTAACCCCATGCTCAGTGCAGAGATAAGAATCCAAGGATTGTATTGAGGCCCATCTGATGAAGGATGCATGATGAAGACTATCTGATGAAGGATGCATGAAGCACATCTACTCTCTTGGGTCCATTCCAATTCTCAACCACTCTGACCAAGAGGAAGCCATTCCTCAGATGCAACTAGACTCTGATTTGCTGTAACTCTTTACCTCTCTTCTGTATCCTGTCCTATCAATAAAGGTTACAGCGTGCTTCCATGGAATACCCTTCCAGAGTCCTCTTTCCTGACTGTGAACATACTCAGCTCCCATCTAGATTTTTTTTTTTTTTTGCCAAGTTAAATTGATACTCTGCCTTTTTTTAAAAAAAAAACAAACCGGGTTTGTTTGGCGTGAATTTATTTGTGGTTAATCTCTTCCCCACGCCCAAATTAACATGTACGGCAAAATTAATTACTTGTGAGTTCGGTTATGGAAATATGGCATAGCACCTTGGACTCACAATGTGCCCAAGTTTATTCTAACCATACTCTGCCCCCAGGATCATCCAGCTGGTATTTACCTCATCCAAACTTTCCTGTTTGCCTATTTTCTTCTTCCTGATGGGATTTCTCACAGAAGTAAAATCTTGAGGTTGTGATGTCATGATGAGCAAGATATAAAAGAAAGAGTGAGGAATGGACATAGTAGAAGGAGCATAAAAGAACAGAAAAAATAGCAGTACAGACTTGGACTAGGAGACCTCCAAGATCTCTATTTAACCCAATGAGTCTATGACTCTGGGGAGGAACAACAGATAAATGTTAGTGTCAGTTTGCAAACACTCAAAATGTTCCATTTAAAAACAAAAATATTCTGGAAGGAGTGGGCTAGTCCCGAAATATTGCTCAAAAATAATCAGTGGGTGGTAAGAAAGACTTCATTCACTCCTCACCTGTTTGCGCCATTCTTTCACCAGAAGCTCTAGAAAGAAATTTTTTAAAAAAGCTTTAGTGTGGCACTATATTATAATCAACATGGCAAGACCAGCTAAAATAGCACCCTCTCCCTTATTAAACTCCTTTCTCAATGAACACATTTGGCAACCATTCCTGCCTTGATGGGAACTATGGAGAGTCGTATGCTTAAACTTCTGGAAGACACCAAGTTTGGTTTAGGGATAGGTTGTAGGCAAATGTCAGGTTCAACCATTCCATGCTGACGATTGCATAACGGATGGGATTTCATGCATTTTGTGGAGGAAAGGCTATGAAGAAGACACACGTCTACGTGTTCATGGGTTTCCCATAAAATTTAGATCACGGGGGGTTCTAAATAGTGTGGGGAGTTTAAATGCATACAGCAGACTCTCTGCTCTTGATCTGGATGGATGACGCTGGGAGTGGCCGCAACCTGATTCCCATCTGACTGTAATTGCGTGACTATAATCCTTGAAGATAGCTGTAAGGCCAAGGATAGTGTCATGGTTGACGCATTGGACTAGGACCTACATTAACATCCCCTATATGGCATAAAGGTTATTTCATGATCTTCAGCCAATCACTATGTCTTGGTTCAGCTCACCTTGCAGCATTGTTATGAGGATACCTGGAAGAAAGGAGGTATATGAATGCAACAAATGAAACCATTCATTCCTAAAAACAAGGTATGATTCCAAACCCCACTAATGGCAGCCAGTAATGAGGAGCACAATGTGATGGTACACTGGGAGAATTTGTTTTAGGGATGTCCCCCCTAATAGCTTTGTGCTTAACCCTCCCCATGGTCTACTAGGAGAGCTATGAGTTTCTAAGTTTAAGCCCCCATTTTAATGACCAACAGCAATGGGCTTAGCAGCATCTGGAAGGGAAATGAAGTTACAGTAGCCAAACTAGTCAATGGGGGAATGCCCGGTTGAAAAAGTCCCACTTCCCTCCCATCAAGGTTCTTCATGGAAGCATCTTGACTCACCTGCCTGAAAACTCCCTTTTCAAAAAACACAAGGTGACACCCAGAGCAGCTGTGACCAGAGTCAGCCCAACTAACAGCAGCACCCAAATCCAGGTTGTGACTCCATCTGTGTCATGGTGTGTCTGTGTAACTTCCGTAGTCCTAGTGACAGCAGGACTTGACCAGTGGGATGACGCTGACAAAGTGGGCTGAGTAGAAGCAACATCTTCAGGAAAGGTTGGGAGGGTGACAATGAGATGAGAAATACATGATTTTCCCTCCCTACTCAAACACTGTGGCCTCTCTCCATCTTCTGAAAGTGTTTCAGATTTTAAGGTGCTTTAATTATCCCTTGCCAGCAAAAAACAGGCCAGTCTGCTTTCAGCCACTAATGGCCCACTGCTAGCAGACAACAAGTTGGCTGGCCTGGTGGACCTGTTTTTTGCCAGCAAGCAAGGATGAAGATGTGTTTTTGTGGCATCTGACCAGGTACACTGAAGTCACTACACAAGCATTGCCTTGCAGCAGCAGCATGACACAAACATGTAAAGGAGGGGCTTCTGCAGTGACATCACTCCTGGGCTTGTCATACCATTTTGCTGCAGCTATTTATTTATTTTATTTATTAAATTTATATGCCACCCATCTCCCCCAGAGGGTGACTCTGGGCTATCCCAGTGTATCCCATAAATAAAAAAACAAACAATAAAAAAACCCACCCCACATGGATGATGGGATGATGGAAATGGATCAAACTTTGTTAATCCAGCTTGGTTTAGTTAAGTAAAACCTTTGGCTATATTATCTTTTTTGCTAAGGAGACTGGATTCGAGGCCTCTCAAGGCCTAACTTTACATTTTATGTTTTATATTGGTGAAGTATAAGAAACATAGAAACCAACCAACCAAAGAATACATTAGTGATAGTACAATAAAGAAAATACATACATTAATATGATTAAAAAGAAACTGGGCTTAAAAAGGGAAAAAAAACTAAGGAAGAAAAAAATGATCCATCTATTAATATAAAATTATTCAATCCTTAAATTTATTGTTAAATCTAGACCATATGGATACATATTGATCCATCTTCTCCAATTTAGTATATAAAGACATTTCAAAAACTCATAAAGCACACAAATCCATTCCTTAACATCAGGAGTATATATATCTTTTTATCTACTTAAAACAATTCTCTTTGTTAAGCTCCAGGCTTGATAAAGGCAACATTTTTCCTAAAATGTGAAATTCCATATTTTAGGAGTCTCACACCACATCATATCTACATTTGTATCGACAATGTTTTCCCCAAGACTATATTAACAGATATTGTAAGTTGACCAAATATTATGAGTCAAATTCCTTACTCTGCTAGCCCAAATAATCTGATGTCCAACCTTTTTAAAACTTTATTTAAGGAACTGAATAAACATGAAGCAATGTTCTCCCCAGGCCATAGAATGACTGGAAAGGAGCCCTTTTGTCTTCTCCATGCCTACAAAGGATGTGCTAATATAGTGTTTCTACTGTAGCTTCCATCTATGAGAACCAGTTTGGTGTAGTGATTAAAGTATCAGGGTAGAAACTGGAAGACTGGAGTTCTAGTCCCACATTAGGCATGAAGCCAGCTGGGTGACCTCGGGCCAGTCCCTCTCTCTCAACCCTAGGAAGAAGAAGGCAAGGGCAAACCACTATCCATAGAAACCAGATAGAGAAATGGACAGTGATGTTTCTCCAGAAGGAGTCTGAAGGTGCTGACTGTCTTCTTCAATATCTGATGGGGGAATCAGATAATTTTTGGACATGTGGGACATCTAGCTCAGTCACTGATATGAGCAATGCCATATCTGCTGAACTTTTCCCCTTTCTGCGCAACTCTTTAACACACATAAGCCACAGGTAAAAACAAACCACCGATTCCCAAGTTACCTTCATCCTTTTCTCCAATGGGTGAACTCAAGCAAATTTCAGAAATCCAAGCAGGATTGGAGAGAGACTGGCACTCCCAGCGCCCCCATACCTTATCCTGGATGGGATGTAATAATACAGAAGAGCCCTTATCGCTCTTCTTAGCCCAAGGTGGGTTGCCCAGTCGCTTTGAATTCAGTGTCCATCGGAAACTGTCAACCTTCTGGATATAGCAGTGATGGCAGTTGAGCTGCAAAGAGGACACGTTGAGCCAGTGGAAGGAGACAAAGAGGTTGTTATGGCAGCCTGAAGAAAGAGAAGGAAATAGGGGAAACAGCAGGATTAACTCTGGATTTGAAGGAATCCTGAGGGGTACTAGGCAACCAGGGACCCTTAATGTTTCCCACAAATTCCCTAACACAGAACTAGATCCTCTGGGCTATGGAGCACGTCTGGTATCTTGAGAGTCGATTAGAACCATTGTGGTTACTACCATGGGCAGATTTACCAGAAGTTTCTCAGATGCTTCTACCACATGAAAAATGTTCCATCCTGACCCAGAATGGAATGTTCTGCACATTTTTATTCTCTACCACTCCAAGTTAACCTTTGAGAAGTGGGTAGGTGTACTTCCAAGCAAAGGACTAGAAACCATATCCCTTGGCCAATTTTATTTTCAAAGAATGAGTTTGGGGCTGAGGTGGAAATGAAGATGGTCCTAAAGGATAAGGCTTTGCGGCATGTTAGTTTGATTTTTCGTATTTTTTTATTTTTTAAAAATTAAAAAGAATTAGATGGGGAAGAGAGCCTGATGGGGGCCTGGATGAATGTTAATAGGCACCTTTTATGGAATTAGACAGTTTTGTAGCAAAGTATGCAAAACAGAAGTTGATTAAATTACTGAAGCTGGGGACAGCATGATATGAACAAGGTGGAGACATTCTCAGGTCTTCATCTTCTCAAAGCTTAGATCTTTGATCAAGAGATCTGAGACAGCAACATTCCATGAAAAAAATTGAGATAATTTATTGTACCTTTTTAGATCTTTTCATTCAAGTCTGGGGGGAAAGGCAGACCTAACCTTATCTGTACAGGGACTCATGCAGGGTGTTGTGTATTGCCAGCCTGTCTTCAATAAATGAGCTATCAGATAAACATATCTGTAAATATTCGTGGAATCTACTATTTTTAACACTCTCTCCCTTGCTGAAGCCTCTTCCTTCTGCTGCTGCTCCTGATCCGTTTCAGGAAAAGAAACTGTGAGACAGAGCTAGAAATATAAAGAATCTCCAGGCAGAATTTGGTTGATGGACACACAATTTTTCCCAGATGAAAAAGGGAAGTTGTGGGGAGGTAACAGCTGGGAAGGAACAATGGTACATTAGAAGATGACTCCTATGAAGTCCACAGACAGGGTCCTGAGCTTGTGACTCCCTGTGTCCACCAAATTTGGTGGCAAATCACCCTTCCTTCCTTCCTTCCTTCCTTCCTTCCTTCCTTCCTTCCTTCCTTCCTTCCTTCCTTCCTTCCTTCCTTCCTCCCTCCCTCCCCTCCCCTCCCCTCCCCTCCCCTCCCCTTCCCTTCCCTTCCCTTCCCTTCCCTTCCCTTCCCTTCCCTTCCCTTCCCTTCCAAACAGCTAAAACATGTATGTTAAGACTCTGATATATTTAATCTATTTTACTAAAAATAGAAGAAGACTCCTCTCTTAAAAATAGCTCCAACTTCCAAATCATCTTCCTCTGGTGATGTCACCATATCACTTCCATCCTCCCTGCAGCTTTGGAGACCAAACCGCAAAACAAAAGTAAACCCCAAATCCTCCTCTTCCAAGGAGAAGGAGAAGGAGAAGGAGAAGGAGAAGGAGAGGGAGAAGGAGAAGGATGCAGTGCTCAGCTACAGAACCTCCCCTTGATTTTGGCCTAGGGCAGGGGTGTGTGTAGCACATATAGGGGTGTGGCCTCCCATGACCTAGGGACAGGCAAACTTAGGCAGGCTAGGGAACACTTTTGGGTTGTGCTGGGGCTTAAGGGCCACCTTAAAGTTGTAAACCCTCCTTATCTTACGAGGCAAGATGCTTCTAAGAATGTGGATAGTCACTGTGCTGGTGTGTTGTCAGGTTCCTATCCCCTTCATTTCATGTGGGGCGGAATCCTCAGCCTATCTCCCATCAGGGACTATTCTATGAGGCAGGCCAGTGTTGGCCAGAAGGATAATATTCTAAATAAGTAGGCACTAAACTATGTAGGACTAAGGGTAATTGCCAGTGCATAGATTTGGGCCCAGAAGCAGCCAATTCAGTATCATAGGTGCAATTATCATGGGAAAAAAATCTTCTGTATGTGGTCGCTAGGAGTTGAAAACGACTTGATGGCACATAGTCAATCAATCAATCAATCAATCATAGATACAACTTTGATAATCTGCTTCTTCAGTTATCCCACTAGATTTTGGACCAGATGAGGCTCCTGAGTCATCTTCAAAGGCAACACCATGTAGAGTGGGTTACAGTAGTCCATTCATGAAATGTGATGGCATGAGCCACTGCTGCCAGTGGGTTTTAAATTGGTGATGAAAGAAAATATTTCTGGGACCTTCTGCAGGCAAGTGTGAGGTTGCCTTCCTTCATAACAAGACTGATCGCTTGCCACATGCATCTGTCAGTTCAACTATCCGGCCTATTTCCTCTCACATTTGCACCAATCTAATTCTCTTGACACCTCCCCATTCACCTATGTTACATACATAGGATTTTCTACCTTGAAAAGCTTTAGTCATCCTCAAACCCTCCAAAAACAGGGTGTTCCAGAGTTTGGAGACAAACTCTAGAAAACACATTGCCCGTGACATTAAATGAGTCCACGCAGCTACTGTATATCTTTAGCTCTTCTTTCATTGATTCCAGGTCTATGGGAGCAGAATGTCTTAATTTTACCAGGATCACTGTGCTGGAAAGTCTTCCCTGCAGCCATGAACTGTATAAAAATATCTTAACCAGCTGTACGTGTTTTTTAAAGTTCCCATTGGCTCCAGTGGAAACTTTTGTAAGCCTCTTAGCCACACATAGGGTTTTTTGGTCTGGATCACAGCTCAGGAGAGAAGGGATTAATTTTCTCTCTGCTTCCTGATACGTTAATAATTAGAGAAGCACCAAAGATGTGGTTACACTCTAAACATTACATGTAATAAGTAGTTTGACCCTGAGAATTAAGTATGTTAGATGTAGGTGCTCAATTACTGGAGGTTTTCAAGGTTGAACAGCTGTTTGTCTGGGATGGACAAAGTTTCTTGTCCTAGAGAGAGAGCTGGACTGGAAGACCACTGTTGCCAAACCTTGGGGGTGGGGGTTCCAACCCTATGATTCTATGATTCTATGAAACCTATGATTCTATGCCTCTATGATTCTAGATATCTTAACCCACGATAGCTTTCAGCAAACTTCATTGTGGAGTACACAGTCTTTACCCAGAAATTGAACCACTTTGAGACATTTGTTCCAAGTGCTCCCCCAGTGTGCTAGTTAATGTCAAAAATTAACACCCCAAGCAAGACTAGATCTTTTTCTTTTTTTCCTCCTTAGATAGGATACTGTTTTGGCAGGGAGCACCACCAAACTTGTTTAAGTATCTTTTCAGTTAAATCTGACCTTCTTACTACAGGGAATGGGATGATAAGGGTACATGCCTGAAAGATGATATATTGACTACTATGGAAAAATTATATTTTGAATGCATGCATACATACCTGTAGTTACATGCAGAATGGTGTGAGTTTCTGAACCATTGGATAAGCGACAGATGTAGGTCCCTGAATCACTCATGATGAGGTTCTTAAGAAGTAGTGATTGTGGAGTCTGATATCTCAGGCGTTGATTGAACCGAAGAGGAATTACTTCATTCCTGGTAGGATTCCAGTTTATTTCCACTCTCTCTGTGCTGATGTCTGCACATTTGGGATCCAGAGGGATCCAGAACCAATGTGTTTGATAGCCCACAGCTTCACAGGAAAGGGGGGCCTCCTCTCCAGATTCATGAACAAGCCTTTCCACCGTCATGGCTGATGGAGAACAGAAGTAGAAGTTAACAGCCTCTTAGACAAATGCTACTTCCTGTCCTACCTTTAAGAATCCCACTCACAGTGAACCGTTGTCTTGATTCTGCTTTCAAGCAGTTTTGCCCAACCTCATGGTGTCCAGATGTAGTGGGCAACACAACTCCCATTATCCCCATATTAGTTGAGGATAATGGGGATTGTAATTTGTCTTGTGGAGAGGATGCTGAGTTAAGGAGGTGCCTTTAGTTATAATTCTCGCTCTTTTTTGAGGCACCTGACTCTCCAGCACTTGAGCAAATAGGCTAATCTGTCACTTACAGAAATCCTAAACACACACAAAGAAAAGTTGTCCTAAGCGAAAGAAGGCTTGCTGAAAATAAAGCCAAACCTCTCGTCTGCCATCCAGTCATCCCACTTCTTCATCTCCCAGCTCTAAGATGTATCCCGAAGGGTTTGTTACCTTGTCCTTCCCTCAGGATGATTAATTCCACCAATACATTCAGGAGACAAGACTTCATATTTACTCCTTGTTTGGGTGTTTTGCAATGGCTTTTACCATCATTCATTCCATTCGTGCAAGAGAGAAGTGTTTTTGAACAAGAGGCCAAAATTATCCCTCTGAAAAGATTATCATGTCTTTGTGGTGGCTTGGTTTTCCTCTGGGAGTCAAAGGAGGAGCACAATTTTATCATCTCCAGCCAGTCACAGTGTGGTCTCACCCTTGGGGTGGGGAAGGCTAGGCTGCCTCATGGACAGCTGAATTGTTTTCATTCATGCTCTCCCCAGGCCAAGGCTGATGGAAACCATGGAGGAAACTTGCCAGACACCCATATCTTACCCATCACTTTAAAATACTGCTGCTATTTTTTTTTGGGGGGGGGGGACAGAAAAAAAAAGCAGGTATCAGCTCAGGAATTAAAGACACCTATTTCATGATTGCTAATTCACTGCAGAACTTCTTAGAATCATGGAATCATGGCATTGGAGGAACCTTGGAGGTTTTCTAATCCAACCCTCTGCCCGAGGCAGGAATCCTCAAACCATCCTTTGCTTGAAAACTTCCAGTGATGGAGAACCCACAGTTCCAGGCAGCAGGTAATTCAGTTCAATTCAGAACAATTTGGACAAATCAGGGATAAGCCTTTATCTGGAGGCTTGTCCATTCCAAGCCCAGCCAAAAATAAAGAAATGAGAGCACTGAAACTTTACTCAGGGTGGGGGACCTGACAATACACCACTATAGAGCATGCCCAAGGGACATTATGGCCACTGCTGGGGTCTTCTCCAACACCCAATTTTCTTCAGCTTCTCCAAAGTTGAAATTTGGCAGCCATTTTCCTCCATTTTGAGGCCAGAAAAATGTGAAAACTCTAATACAGAAATCCTACAAAACTATCTCTACAACAAATCAGGAAGGAAGGAAGGAAGGAAGGAAGGAAGGAAGGAAGGAAGGAAGGAAGGAAGGAAGCTAGAGAATGAATGCTGGCAATGACATTATCTCCTTGAAAAGCTGATCGCTCTTAGCAATGGGATGCATTTGTATTCTTGTTCAACAGTTAACAGTTCTTTCTAAAACTGCATTGATATGTGTTTATGCATATGCACGCACGCGTACACACACACACACACACACACACACACAGCAACCTTAACTTTAACCCTCTGTCCTAAAATAATCTTACCTTCAGAAATTTGTGTGACCTGGCTGGAAGATTCCATCAACAGTCCTTTCTTTTAAAGTTTGTTTCTCCTCCTCCTTCTCCTCCTCTCACCCTTTTCCCAAAATAAGTTAAAAATTAGGATTGTTCCCACCTTATTTTCCCCATATTCCCTTATTCAATATGACATAATCAGTGAATCAAGCCCTTTAAAAAAGTTAATAATTGGGTATCCTTTAAAAAGAACACATTTCAGAGAATCATAGAAGCCAGGCATCATTTTGTGTTTTAGTCCATCAAATCCAATCTTCTGATTGATGTAATGGGATGTAAGAATGACCTTGAGGAACAGGAGGAATAGCCACAACCAAGACAAAGATCAGATAAAAGAAATCTGAGTCCAAAGCAGAAATGTAATTTGAGAAAACATCTCAGACTTGAACCTCCCTAGTTTTCTTAAAGATAAAGGCAGGGAGGGAGGAGGTACATTCAGACTTGCAAGATTCTGTTACTGTAACCCTATAATAAAAGTAGTAGTAGCATTTCTAATTTTGGTTTCCTAGTCTGGTCTACTTCAGAGGGCTGGCCCTTAGTGCAGGAATCCAAAGAAAAGCATCTCAGATAGATAGCTACTAGCTACCATTTGAAGACATCCCACCCAGGAGAGCCCCCTGGATCTCTTGGTCAATCGCTGGTTCCACTGTCCAACTGCTCTTAGTCTTTTTTTTAACATCCCATCAGAACTGCCTTCTTGAAACTTAAATGTTGACAACACATCTTGATATTTTCTGTAAATTTCTTTTAGGTTCTTGAAGAGTGCTGTCGCATCCCTCTTTAGCTGTCTTTTCTAAGGCTAAATTTTCACTGCTCCTTCTGTCTTCATAGGACTGTTTCTACAGTCCCTCAAGTGGTCCTTCTCTGAACCTATTCCAGTTTTTCTACGTCCCTGTTAAAGCATGGTGTCCAGAACTCTTCTGCACAGTCAATTACTTCTTGTGATTTGGAAATTTTATTTCTGCAGATGCAAGGCAACATTACATTGTCCTTTTTTGTAACGACATTCCATTGCTGGCTCGTACCCAATTTGCAATCAACCACTCATCAACAATCTTTTTCACAAGTTTCATTCCCATCGCCTACTGATGCGTTTAATTTTTGTTTCTTAAGTGAAGACTTGCCTCTGATAAATGTCAGTTGGTTATTTTTAGCCCATTTCTCTAACTTATCAAGATCATTTTGAATTGTATTACCATTTTCTGAGGTACTTGCTTGGTGCAGTGTTTATCATCAGCAAATTTAAAAAGCATTCCTTCCATCTTTTCATGAAAATCATTAGTAAAGATGTTAAAGAGTAGGTAACCCAGGACTGGCCCTTGGGACACCCCACTTGATAATGTGTTCTAATTTAAAGAGAATAAGTACAATCTTCAGTTATATATCTGTTCATTTGTCATGCTATCCAGTCTACAATTAACTAGCTTGCTAATTAGCATCCATGAGGTACTGTCATATGCTTTGTTGAAATCAAGATGTGTCTACAGTGTTCCCACAATTTATTAAAGAAGCTATCTGATTAGAAATGAGGTTAAGATTAATCTAGCATGTTTTATTCTTGATAGACTTCTTGTCATTCTTTTGGCACAGCCTTTAAATGTAGCCTGTGAGAATTCTTGGATCATTAGGCAAGTATGAATGACATTAATAATAATATGAAAAAAAACTATTTGAGCACATGTTCAACCCAGGAAGGTGTTTGCCCTAGGAAAACCAAATTTTACATCTTTCTTCAAATTGTTTTCAGTAGCAGTTGTGGGGGTGGGGGGATTAGAAGTTGGGGGGAATTTCTAAAGTGCTATTATTAGATAATTAGAAATCAGGAATCAGCTCAGATAGTACAAATCTCCAGAGATCTACCAACAGGTTCTAATTTGCATTCTGGCCAGTCTTGGTGTATCGTAATAATCAAATAGCTTGGGCATTTTCCTTCTACCTGTCCCCACTTTATAAAACCTCTTAAACCATTTGATTCATAACTGCAAATGAAATTAATGTTGCTTCATATTTTCCCCTGGACTTTCCTGAATCAACATTTTCCCCATCTATGACTTTCCTCTGCTAACTCTTCCATACCGAGTCTACTCCCAAATGTCTTCCCTGTCAATAGGGGTCCCTGGTCAGTGAGTAGAAGAGCTGATATGACAAGGAAGAATTCAGAAAGAGCAGAAAATGGAGTTGGCTACAAACTAGTGAGGCCTTCTACTTACTACTTAGGAAAGACATCTTAAAGTCCAGCAGGAGCTTATATAAATTTGCCATTCTGAAGGTGCTAAAATTGTTGTTTTACTGAAAGTCTCAGACCATTTTATAGTGAACAACGATCCGTTTAGTTTTTTTTTTAAAGATTCTGCCTTTTCCCCCTCTGTTTCCCTTCAAGGATCTTCTCAAACCAGTCTTTTCCTTAAGTTCTCAGTTGCAATTTCTCAGGGCTGAGATCTGTTTGCACTAGGAATTGTGTGCCGGATCTGCACCCCCTCAAGTGGGCAGACCAGGATGAAAAAAATAGCTTTTCCTTGATTCTGATCGAAGACTACAAACACGTTTTCATTTGCTTTAGATTTCTTAATTATGTACATTTTTTAAAAAAACACAGAAGCTGAAGATTTTCACTCAGCTTGCTTTTACATTTGCAGTCTGAACCTATGTGACTTGATCATTTTTAGGCTTCCTTTTTTTATTTTAGGTAGCGCCCCCTTGAGAATTGAAAAATGTTATAAAAATGCCTTTAAGAAGAAACACCCTTAGGTTTCATTTCTTTTGAATAAGCCTCTTGATGCTTTGCTGGCAATGTGTAATATTCAGTTATTTACAGATACACGCATTCAGCATTGGAGAGGATCACAACTGAACCTACAACCGGTAAGGAGAGTGTGGGTGGGTGGCTGGGAATAAACACTGGAGGCAGGGTTGTCAGATGGGCGGAACTGGAGCAGAGAGAAGTCCTCTAGAGCATCACAGAGCATGTTGGGAGGTCCCCAGAGAACATCTAGCCCATGCCCCTCAAGTCAGGGAGGAAGATGGATTCCTTCCTTCCTGAATGAACTTTACTCATGCAAAGACATCAAAGAGGAGAGCCGTTAGTCTACGGCATTGTTTCTCAACCTTGGCAACTTTAAGATGTGTGGACTTCAACTCCCAGAATTCCCCAGCCAGCTTCCCCAGAGTTGAAGTCCACACATCTTAAAGTTGTCAAGGTTGAGAAACAATGCCGTAGACTAAGAAATTAAGAAAAAACTGCATCAAAATCCTCCTGGCCTGAAGGACAAGTCCCCTTTTCTCCCTTATTTAGTTTTGAGGATATCAGCCTTTCTTAAATATTTATCTGTAAGCTTCCTGCTTACTCTGTCCTCACTCCCTGTGCGGACTCTGTTTTCTCCAACCGTTCAGGAGCTCTCTGCCCTTTTTGTTTCTAAGCATCCTTCAGGACGGTTAAAGGGACTTTGTGTACTGAAATGGACCCCTGGCCCCAGCACAGGAATATTGGTGACTTTCCAGGGCAAAGAGCTCAGCCAGGAACAGGAGAACCTCACGGCACGATAGTCAATTTTATTAGGTTCCTATCAATCCAAAGGTTATTGCTTTTCCAATATATCTATGAAGAGTCAGTAAAGACATCCCCCAGTTGAATGTGATTCCTAGTGACTACAGGATACTTGCGTGCTGTTTCCTTAGCAACATCAAGGAAGCGGTCTCCCACTGCCTTCCTTTTTTTTCCCACCCGAACCTCCAGCCCTGTAATTTCCTGCTGCTCTCCCATCCAATTTCTAACCAAGACCAATCCTGCTTAGCTTCCAAGACCAGACAGGGCCACTGGGGGCCTGCAGCTCCTGAGACGAGAGAGTCGGGAAATATAAAAAATACCATCTTTATTGTGAACCCCTACAACAACGTGTGAGTACTGGGGACAGAGGATCAATATTACAGGGGAGAGAAGCAGATTTACAGCATAGGGGAGGAACAGTAATGGCCGTTCACACATACACACACGCGCGCACACAAGAAAGGTGAAGGAGGAAGGACATCAGAACAAGAAGCCGTGAGTGCTACAGAAGAATGGGAGGTGGTGGTGGCGATGGTGGTGAAGAATGCTATAAGCTCCATGGAAGATGAAATTCTTGGGGAGGGAGTGGAGTACAGTGCGTCGCTTCAAAATTTTGCAGGTGCTTCCGTGCCTGTGGAATGAAAAAAAGAAAAGTTACATTGGGGGACCCAACCTGTACCCTCTGGGCCATCTCTGCTCTCCAAAGCCTTAGATCCACTCTTCCAACAGTGGTCATCAAACTGCTTTTTTTAATGGGACTGGAAAGGAAAGTCATTAGATACACAGGGAAAGTAATAACAATTGCCACTGATCTGATGGGCAGGAAGTTTCAACCAGCTCTTGTTCATACGGCCATTAGGATGAGGAAGGGCTGAGCAAACTATGAGGTTAATGTACTGAAGTCAAAGAACAGATTGTCAGAGTTGGGGAAGAGTGTTCCCTTTTCCTCAGGATAATTCTGGTGTTTCTTTATGGAGTGCCTCCAAACACTTTGCTTAATGGGTTGCTGGGTGTGGGTATGCACAAAACGGAGTTAATTTAAGGGCACTACATTGTGAAACCTACCTGGTTGCACAGAGAAATGATGGATGAGAGGCAGATGTGCTGGAACAATGGGGGGGGCAGCAGACTATATGGGTGAAGGCTAGAAGAACTCACCAGGAACAGTGCAAGTTGCCGTCTCCCATCAAGGGTCATGTCTTCACCTGGTTTGAAAATAATAATGGGGTGGAGTGAGAAGGTTCTAACAAGGAGGCAAGATGCAACAGAACAGTACTTCTCAACCTTGGCAACCTTAAGATGTGTGGACTTCAAGTCACAGAATTCCCCACAGCAGGGCTGGCTGAGGAATTCTGGGACTTGGTCTACACATCTTAAAGCTGCCAAGGTTGAGAAACACTGCAACAGAACCTTAATGCAGTCAATTTGGTGTTTGGGTCTAAAAATGCTGATTAGAGCTCATACTCTTCTATTGGGGTATCTGCGGGGTGTGGTTGAAAAAAGTCAAGTTGGTGGCCATGATGGTCCAATCAAAGCTCTGCTCAGTTTTTATGCACATCGTACATGCAATGCACATAAAAACTGGCAGAGCTTCAACCATACCATCACAGCCACCAACTTGACTTTTTTGACCACACCCTGCAGACACCCCTGTCTTCCTACTCAGATGACCAAACTCTGCTTTTATTGTCACCTCTCCTGTGTTCCTAAGTCAGCAATCTATCCTTTCCAATGATGGTTGAGGAATTCTAAACGATGCTGCAGGAGGTCATTTCTAAGATATATTATAGTACAGTCAAGCTTCCCCAACCCTTAAACCAGTGTTGTCCAAACTTGGCCACTTTAAGATGAGTGGACTTCAACTCCCAGAATTCCCCAGGCAGCCATGCTGGCTGGGGAATTCTGGGAGTTGAAGTGCACTCAAAGTGGCCTAGTTTGGACAACACTGCCTTAAACTCTTCCAGCCAATCTTCGCTGATGTAGCCCATCTACCTTTCACATATCCACACCAATCAAATGGCAATTCCACCTCTTCCATTTTTCCCCACTGGCTGGTCTGGTTTGACGTTCAGTCACCATTATTGGTCTACTGAGTTTAAAGTAGTTGTCGGGGTACAGCATATCTCTAGCTAATTCCTGTGCCGGTAAGCCAGCCCAACATTATTGGCCAATCTTTCCTGTCCTCAAATTTCAACTGGCCAACCTGGGTAGCGGAGTTTTAAGATTTCCTCCAACCAAGACAAGACTGACTTGTGGCAATTCCACAAGCTGGTTTCATGCCAAGCCTCTTTGCTCTCCATGCTTCTCGCACTGGACTCACCAACACACCAAGGAAATTCATCACTATCTTCGGCTTGGTATGACTTCAGTACAGACAGACACCAGTCGTCTTCTACTTCATGACGGCTATAAATAGAGGCTGCAATGACAAGGAGCCAGCATGAATAGTGCCTTCTGGCTTGAATGTCAGGGAGATGCAAAGGTGGGGCACTGATCTGACTGCAAGGGAGCAAGTTGATTTCTTTCTTTCTTTTTCAAATGTATATGACTACTCATCTCACACAAAGTGACTCTGGGCAGTGTACAATAAAACCAACAATTAAACCATTCTACAGAGCTGCATCTGGATATATTTTGGAAAGAACCGCTGTAGTTCTCCTGCATGCACTGCTTTATTTCAGTAGCATCATAGCAACGTTCCACCACTCATCTTTGGGACAGACCTTCTTTAAATGTTTCTGAGGGTCTTTTCCATTGAGTAACCAATGCCCTTCCTCCAAACTGTCTTGCTTTGGGACCAAGAATTCCTTCACAGGATGGTTAATATGACTCTCTCACCCAAACCTTTAACAGCTCTGGCACCTGTCAAGACAAGACTCACCACCTCAGCTATCTGGGGTTAGGCTTAGGTTTTGAACATGTTACCTTCTTCCATGGGGGTAGAAGCTTCCAGCCATTCTCGCACAATTCTGATGCCTTCTTCAGTCATGATTTTGGGGTACCTAGGACAAGTAGAACTTGCTGAGATAGAATCCCATCAGCTTCCACCCTAGGGTGACTGTCATGGGCCAGACAAACATCTATTTATAAATCTTTCTTCAAAATAGTCAGCCAATAAATACGGTTCTAGAAAAAACTATTGTTGTGGCCTCTGGATTCTCTGCCCCCAAACACTGAATTTTAGCGGCGACCTTGCTGAAAACTGACAGAGTGTTTTCCTGACATTTTGAGATGGAAAACACACAAAAGTATAATCTATACCGGAAAACGATTTTGCAAGGAAAAATCAGGCAGATGAAATCCAATATATCCAGAGTTATAATTGGGAAGGCTGTGCTCTCTATCTAATTTCAGCTACAAGATCTACTCACCTGTGCTGTAATAACTTCAGCAGCAAGTCATTCCCTCTGTTAGACATGATATCTTCAGGAACCCTAGAAAGTCAGAAAAAATAGAATGAAGGTCACAGCGAATGAGAGACATGGATCTTCCCTATTCCAAAGGGCAATTATTTCATGAAAGCTAGATTTGTTTATGGCCTCCTCGCTGACAACTTAGCCAACTTGGCAAGACTGGCTGGACATCTGGGCAATTTTCCTTGGTTGCTACTTTACTCACGTGGTGATGATCTCATCTTTGGTTCTGCGGACCAGCAACACGGGACCCTGATACCTGAAGAGGAGACCACAGGAAGACTTAGATTTGGTTTAGTGTAGGCAACATTACACTACTAGTGACGTTAAGTGAAATGGGCCCCGTGAGGTGCTAGGTGGGAGGTAAGCCAGGATGCAGACGCAAACTCATTAACAACTTGGTGGGCAAAAAGCAAGTATAAGAATGTATCTTGCATGCCCACAATGGCTTCATATAATCACTTTCCTATTTTGTTCCCATTCCCCCTGAACTTGCTACAAACACGAGTAAGCAAGAAGCTTTCCCAACTAACTCACTGGAAATTGATAGTTGCCTGCTTCAGATGAAATGGAGAATTACCTGTTTTATTCTGAGCACATTTTGAAGGGAAGAGCAAAGGGACCATATCGGGGGTTCTGTAAAAGGTTTGGCTTCAAAAGGTTTCAAGCAGGGAGTTTCAAAGGTGAAACTCACAGCTTGGAAAAATATTAAGTGTTAGAAGCTGAAAAATCAAAAAGGCAAGAAGAACTAGGAAGAACTTTCCATAGTAAGAAGTTCTGACCTCTTTAATTTTGCATTCTCCACAGAACCCACTATAATAGTCTCCTTCTGCTGCATCTTCTAGATGTTTCAGAACTTACTGATCTATTATTCTACTTGCATACTGCCAAATCAATACAGACTCATGCTGATTTACAAAACAATCAACAACAACATCTGCAACGGTTAAAACGACCATTGTAAATACAAGTAAATGAGCATAACCAAGAATTAATTATAATACAATACAAGGAAAAACTATAGTGATAATGAAAAATAAATAAAACAAATGGTAACAAAACCAACTAAAATAACATCAACAAGTCAATTAATAAAAGTAATTCAAAGTTAAATTTGGCAATACACTATTCAACCAAATGCTGGAAAAGTTCCATCTTCAGTAGCTTCTGGGATTTCAAATCCCAGCATTCTGTGTTAGGAACTCAGAATTCTGGGAGTTGCAATGCCAACCTATCTGCGGGGCTCCAGGTTTGGGAAACCAGAATGTACCACGGGACTACGTAAGTATCCACTAACAATGTATTCCTTTGCTATATTAGCATTCATTAAAACGTTACTTACTACCATATTTTTCTTACCACGGCAAGACAGAGCTGGACCACAGATATTCTAATACAATTAAAACAATAAAGCACCAGGTGCTGCAGGATGCAAGAAACAGAGATGCAACAAACAGAGATGCAAAAAAATGGACACCACAGACCAGTTTTTGAGACAGTTTTCTAAAAGAGGGACAGTATGAAAAAGACACTGTTTCTTGCTCCAGGAATTTTGGAAGCTGTCTTCTGTCAAGTCAGTTCATTGACCGATTTTGCTTTTTGGCAGAAATTATTTAGATCTTTCACAGCCCTGCCTGCACATTCCAGAACTGAACCTTTGCTATGATGAAATTAATGATGAAATTAACTCCTTGGCTAACCTTCACCTCCACTTACCGCTGACATGCAACAAAAACAAAGCCCCCGATGGGTTAAAACAAGGGAGGAGAACCTGCTTCTAGCCAGATGTTTTGGACTTTCTAAATCCTGGCCACTGGTCATGGGCTGGAGCGGTGGACCAAAATCACCGAAGGGCACCAGGTTGCCCAACCCTGATTTTAAAAATTAGCCAACGAAGTGTTGGCTTCTTCCAACACTCTTTTGGCAATGGGTTTGCTCCTTGGTTTTTCCTCCTCTCAGCTGCCTACCTGCAGAGCTGCTCCCCGTTGTTCAGGTTCAAGTGTTGTCTCACTGTCCGGGTGACCAAGCCCCCTGTGGAACAAAGAGGAGAACATTATATCACCTTCTCCTCTGGCAAGCAAGCCTCTAGTCCGAGCCAACTTCACACAGTTTTTAACATAATTGCTGTCTGCAGATTCCAACTGACCAGCTAAACCGTTTTCAAGTAATGGGTTTTGTAAGGATCTGGGAAAAGGTCTGGATGCTGAGAGGAAGCAATAGATACTTGCAGACAAGTGGTGCAAAAGCTTCTACCCAATGCTTTTGAGATGCATCCTGACAAACACTAACAGTTTGCGCACACAGGCTTCGTATATAAAGTCATGGGTGTGAAGGGCTGTGACAAATATGAAGGATGATCCTGACCATACTATCCCTGCACGAAAGAGGTCGTCATTCGGCAGAATAGCACGTGGATTATAGGTAGGTAGCCTCAGGTCCAATCCTTGACACCACTAGTTAAAACAACTGTAGGTGAAAGGTTGGAACGCTTGCAGATCTATTAAGATTTCTATCCTTAGCCCAAGGTGGCATACACTGCACCCTGTCCCTCTCCAATTTAATCTGTACAACCACCACCCTGTGAATTTGACTGGGCTAAGAGTGAGGAATGGCCCAAAGTCATCCAGTGAGTTTCTGTAGATAAGAGTAGTCATCAACCTGGGTCTCCTTGGTCCTATTCCATTACCTGCACCACCACTACATCACAATGACTCTCTGCCAGTTTGTATAGACAGCATGGAAGGAGACAGAACAATCTGTAAAATACAATGGGTGTATCTGTTTTCCAGCAAGTTCCTTTTAATTCAGTGGGCCTTACCCCTAAATGAACATGCAGAGGTCTGCAGCCTTAACTTGGCATTTCAGGATCCTGGGCTGATGCTCCCTGGCTGAACATTTATCTGCTTAACCTGCACATCTGTAAACAAATCATTACAACAACACTGCACATCTCAGGGGCCTCCCCACTAAAGGGAAAATCCTGTTGAGAATCTAACCACCACCAGTTTGAAATGCACAAAAACAAAAACCTCAACAGAGCTGCGAAGATCACAAACCCACCAACCTCCATCGTGGTTAAAGCAGAAAACAGAAAAAAAGAATTCCAACCTAAACCATTTCTAAACCTAAACACAGTAACTACTCAGGACTGGGGATTTCATGGCTCCATGACATCTACAACATAATACACAGAACGATAGTAATGTTGTAAACTGGAATTTGAATCTACAAGTGACAGGATAATACAATACTTCTGGGATGACAAGTGAGGGGAAAGAAGCTGAGCCCACCAGAGGAACAGAGAACTATCTTAGTGGTTAAAAAGAAGAAGTTGGTTCAGCTCTTATCAACCAAGTTTGGGTTGAACCATTTAGAAGTCTGGGAAATAGATTCAAAAGAGATGAAACCCTTGGACCATAAAGAAGTGCTCATTTATTGTTCTTCCCCTTACTCCAGCTTTCCGGCATGACCTTGAGAGCAAGAGGGACGAGGTCATCAAAGGAGGCATCCAGAACGACAGCACTGACATCGGGGTAAGACATGGCTGCCCAAGTGGCTGTTGGGTGTGAGGACAAAGAAAAATCAGCATTTACTACAGGGAGAGATGGAATGCAAGCGAGAACATCATGAAATCATAACACAGAGTTCAACATCGGTGGTCCTCCACCTGCATTCCTCACCATTGAATATGCTTCCATGAGATGCCAGGAACTGTAGTCCAGAGTCATCTGGAATGCTACAGATTATCTCCAGCTGCCTTAACATCACCTACTCCCACCCAACCGTCAGCTTCCCCCCAAAGACTTGAATTGTTCCTATCTTAATTGATCTCATGTACCCTCAAAATTGCATCATTCCAAACTCTTTGTGTCCACAAGGGGCCACCAAGTATGGAGAACCTTGTTTCCATTAGCATCTAATGGGGTAATTGGTGGATTGAGCATAATTACTACAAGAAAGGATTTTGTATGGATTTTCCACCTAGGGCATCAAACCCTTGAACAGACCCTCCTTCTAAATGCATGAACTTGGCAATGCAAATCCTATATCCCTCAAGATGGGCACCTCCCAAAATTTGAGGTGTGTAACTTTAGTTCAGGTGCAGGGCTACACTTGGCCTTGGGGTTTCACTCCAGGGATTGCAGGGTAGCTGTAGAGAAATAGAGGATGACCTTGATGGAGAGAGGGAAGATCCCTTATCAAGGCAACAAACAGATAAATGTGGCTTAAGCCCATTTCTTCATTTAGTCTACCTTGTGACATCAACAAATAAGGGGAGGCCAAGTCTGAGAAGAGGGTGAGATAGAATGAAACAACTATTTAAAGCCGAATGAAATCTGCACTAAATTAATCACCGTTAATATTACTACACACAATCTAATACTTTTCTCCTTCTGACTTATTAAAAATGACAACATGGTGGCAATTTTTGTGGGGCTTGGGGCTGTATTCAAGGCTTACTGGATCCACTAGGCACTCTGTTCGAAGAGGACCAATCTTGTTCCACATAATCCCAATTACTGACAATTCTCCACATGCCTGCTCTGTCCTGCCCTGGTCTGCCAACACCTCCCTCTCTCCAACCTCTCTCTTCTGCTAGGCATCCCAAATTCTTCCTAGGCCTTATTATTTGATACCTGTGAAGCCCCCAATGGACCAGGCATAGAGGATGATGTCTTCAGGAAGGAAGCCCAAGTGGTGGATGGCATATTGCATCACCACATCCATGGCATTGGCCTCATTCTGTGGCAGTGGCACTCCCTGAGACAAGTGGGGAAAACAGTTAACGCAAACGTTGAGGGTCTTCCTTTCTTCTTCCTTTGCTTATATACAAAAGACCCTTCACAAGGGCCTTGCCTGTCATTCTAAATCAGACCACCTATTTTTGCCCTTACAAAAAACAGGACAAAAATCCACACAGGGTAGTGCGACTACATAGCCTTCCTCTAGGAAAAACTAACATTTCCCAGAATGTGTGTGCGTGCCCAAAATGATGAGCTGTATTACTTCTAGCTGTATGCAAACCACTGAATAGATTCAATCAGTTCCTCTGCTGTAAAAGGGCAAAGGATTTTGCTGTGTCAACCTATTTGTATATTTTAAAATTTAAAATGTTTAAACTTTTTGATGATGTTGTATTTGAATAATCACTTTATTTTTTATAACAATTGTTTTTATCTATTTGTTATTTTATTTAATTGTTGTACACTGCCCAGAGTCACTTTGTGTAAGACAGGCGGCTATATAAATGTGATATATAAATAAATAAAATAAATAAAAACCTAAATATAGAGCATAGATGTTTCTATATTTCTAAGATAAAAATGCTTGATTTCATTTCACTGGACTTTAGCATTTGTGTATTTAAGGACTCCCAACATTTCTTCCTTGTCTTCTGCTAAGCCTAAGTGAATCTATTTAAAAATAAATATTCTTAGATCTTCCAAGTAGAGATGAACAATGACTACTACTAAGCTTCACCGAAGAGGAAGCAAAAGATCTTCAGGGCAGAAGAGACAGACAAAGCAGTGGGAAATTAAATCGCTTAGATGATTTACAAGGAAGGTACTCCATGTAGATATCAGGGTTCTACCTTCTTTTAAAGGCTTTCCAAAAAGACCCATTGTTTCAGCCTAGCTGCTAATAACTGTTAGTACTTCTAAATGTTTTTAATCCAGATGTTAATTTATTGATTAGCTCACTGGTCTGCAGTACCGTCAATGCTACTGAATGGATGGGTCCATATCAGATTTCTTAAAAGAGCAGTCACTGGAGAACTCAAAAACAATCTGAGATAAATCTCGGAATTACTCACCGTGCTGCCTGCAAACCCAGGATGATTCCATCCCAGCACAGAATATCCAGCTACAAGACAGAAAGAGAAAAATCAGCTGGAAAGGAAGGATCAGGTGATAACTACAGTAGAATCCCAACCAAGGAGGAGGAGAGGAGGAGGATTGTTATCTAGGGTAATGTGAAGGAATGGTTGGATGAAGGCCGCGCTCAGGGAGTTAAGCATTCCCTTAGTCCCCAAAAGGAGCGTGGGAAGTTTAAGAAGATGAGACTGGCACCACCCTAAGGAATTCACGGTGTTTTGGCTTGCTGGCTTGGGAAGTTAGATTCAGTCTGGAGAGATTTCTGTCTTGAGGTGGAAGCTAATAAACCTAACAGAACTGTTATCTGCACTGTCTCGTGGAGTTCTTTGGGCTGAACCTGACAGGTAAGGAGGATCCTTACACAGTGTCAGTCCTATCTGGTCTTAAAGCAGCTATGATGATTTTGCAAGTGTAAATTCCAAAGTACTATACCAAGGTTTGCCCTGAACATGCCATGGGGTCTCACCACTCTGCTGCAATGCCCAGAGAAGTATGACAGAACACTTTTCCACCACTCCCTCACTTCAGCTCTGGAAACCTGGATGGGAACTGAAGGTGCAGAACTCCACATGGTTGTCCATGGCAGCATATAACCGCAGCTCTACACCATCCCAACTACTTCTCTGGCTGTGGATGACTTCTCCCAATGACCTGATTTTCCCAGCCCTGCTTCTAAGACGCCATCCAGACGCCCTCCCCTTTTCCAGATTAAAAATGGATTTGTTCCAAATGAAGGGAGACCGTCTGCTGCACAGAACACCAGACTAGGCCAGAAATAAAGGAAGGGGAGCAATCTTTAGTCTCCAGCAGCTTAAAAGGAACTAGCAGAGATAACCTTTTTGTATCCCAGGAGAGGATACAAATGGAAAGTATCCTGCTATTTGGCCCAATCCCAGAAACATCGTAGAAGGGAGAGGGTCCCTAGTGATGAGTCTAAACTTTCCTGCAATCATTTTAGGAGAATCCCTGGTTTAATTCAATTCCAGGACATAAGATACATGTAACAGTTTAGTTCATCCATCAATCTATCCAATAGTGAATTAATTCATCTAAAAGTCCTTTCCCCTTTAAAACAGTGCAATGGAGAGAGATGGACCATACCATCCAGGGGAGTAGAGAGACAGCCTACTTCATAGAAGCCTGCATTTCCTTCACAGCAAATCACCTGAAAGAACAAAAATAGGGAAGTGATTACACCAGCCAAAAACTACAGGAAACATACTGTGCAACCAGCCAACATTCACTGAATCTCCACCTACTTCCTGCCTATGAACGTTCTGTGCATGACTAATAGCTATATTTATCCAAACAGTGGTACATACTGGGATATTGATGGGGATCATCTTTAGAGGAACGGCACTGCAGGACCTGTGAATGAAGATCAACCAATCTCCCCAGCAAAGCTGCAGAGAAACCATCGCCCACCCCAACCTCTCTGCAGCACTCCTTTAACCAGTAGCTATGGAGCAACAGAGGCTGCGATCTCCGAATAGTTTTATTGTTGGATGAGTTATCTACAAAATAATGGGTGCTTCTGTTTTGCAACAAAGACTTACTTAAAAAAAAAGAAAAGAAAATCATCATGTGCATTTCATTTGGTCTCTTCATGCCTTAAGCCATTCAACTGTCCTAAATCTGGAGTTGACAACTTAGTTCCCTGTAAATGCAAGTGAGAGCCATTCTTACTCCAAAGGATGCAAGTGATGTACTTCCTGTGTGGCACCCAAAATATGGAACACTTGCTGGGCCCTACCGTATGAAGCTTTACAACCACACTTCAATCCTCTTTGAGATAGCAGAGAATAAGAGGTCATGAAGATTCCTACAGTAAGAAGCCTAGATGTTTGTTTGAGAGGCACTGCAGTTTTCTGGTATTAAATATCTTCCCTGCCATCCAGATACCACCAAAAGTGGCTGTGCTGCCTGGGGTTGATGAGAGACTCCTGGTTACCTGGTTTGAGAAAGAGATTGTCCTGCCTTCACTACGAAGGAGTGCACTGGAGCCCAAATTATCTTGCCGGGCGAGTCAACTCGTACAACTTCCTACAGTTGTTACTTGATTAGATTGGCATGCTACCCTGATTTCTAAAGAATGCTGAGCAACTTCCAGAGGCCTGCTCCCATCTTATCCCCACAGCAACTCTACAAGGTATCTGAGATAAAGTGTAACTCATTCATATTCAGATAGACAGACAAGAAGTCTTGCCCAAAGTTACTTATAAATGTAGGACAGCTTGAAACTAGATTCCTCCAGTCTTTATTAGTCAGTGTATCTGTTACACCAGCTGCTGAGCAAAATCTGAAACTAGAAGCACGAGGCCACCTTAAGCAAAGCAAATGACGGGAGGACTATCCCACACAATTAGAGAGCTGGATCAGCTTCTCTGAGAAGCAACTGTATATAGTAACAACGTATTAATATAGGCAACCAGGCATTTTCATGCAGGTGAACCAATAGAATAACAAAAGACAGATGGATAATAGTTCCTGCTTTGAAGGCCGCTTGATTTCGGTGTCAGTGATGTGGAAATAGAGTCTACTCACAGAGCAACCTAGTAACCTTGGGAGGTTCTTTTGTAAGACCGTTGTAAAGAATGAGTGGGGTAGAAACTAAGGCAGATTTATCAATAAAGTTTTTGGGATCTGAACCATGACTTGGTGCCAACTCACTAGTTTGCTGCCTTGGGGCTCTGAGGTCTCCCTTCGATCCATGAACATGGTGTCAATTTCGTTTCCATCACAGGCTGCCAACTTTGCTCGTTTTCCATTGCACTGCAAGGAGAAGGACAACCTTTATTTGGGGTATAAGCACCATCTACCTTTTTTTAAGCTTTCCAAATGCCAGCTTCTCAGGCTGAGATGGAGCAGGTAGGGGAGAATAAAACAGGGAACTGTAATTTCTGGGTTGTGTTGGGATGAGAAATGGACTGGAAAGAAGTTTGGGAATTGGGGCTCCTAAATTCCTGGTTGGCGTTTACTCACTTCTTCCACCAGCCGAGCCTGTCCTTGAAGTAACATGGGCATCAGAGCCTTCTGTAGCAGGTACACAGAGCCGGGGTAGAGCATACGCCGTCCAAACGTGTGTGCCACTATAAAGCTATCAACAAACAGATGGGGAATGAAGGACTGGAGTCTCAACACTGTGGAATCTCCCTGCCAAAGTTTATTCTGGAACTCAACAGCTGCAGACAGAAGACCTCGGTCATTAAGTTCTCCTCCCACAATAAGTTTCCAAAGGGATCAATTTATCAGGATTTTGTAGCAAAACCAAACCTGAATGTTGTAGTGTCCTTAAGATATTTTTAAATAAGGCATTCTTGTTTTTGAAAGTAGGGGGCGACAGGTGCATTTTGTTAACACTCACGTTACATATCACGTTACAATGGTGGCTATCTTGGACATCTCCGAATATGACAATATTCCCTTGATTTGATAACATTTGCTATGTTCAGTGCATTGCTTGTATGACTTAAATGAAACTGGAACAGCTTCTTTTGCAATTTAGTTTGAGACAGCTCACAATTTTCGAAGCTTTACTGGAAAAATGAGGCTTCGCCTATCCTAATGAAGTCAGTGAATAATGCAGCAGTAATTTTGTCTCATAAATTTCCATCACCTCCTCTCTATGCAATAAGGCAGTCATTCGTTTTCAAGTTCTATAGCTTTTATCAGGCATAACTGATGCACCTCAACTTCCACTGTCCCTTGCCATTGGCTATTTGGGCTAGCCTGTGCTGGGGAGTTAAAAGTCAGAAGCATCTGGAGATCACTAGGCATTGTCTATCCCTGGCTTGGACCAAATTAGATTGTCCTTCTAACTTTCTGTTTCTAGAATACTCATAAACCACTGATGGATATGCCAGAGCTCACAATAAGTGTCTCTGCTACAATGTTCATTTCTCAAGATTTTTGGTCAATGCTCTATATAAGGGCCATGTCTAACCAACAAGCATCTTTGATTTCCCCTGCATTTTATATATTCATTAGCTCGGTGCTCTCTGAGCTTGGTTGTTTGCTTGCAGACGATTGATTACCAACTAGGTAACATCATCAGTGTGAGTGAGTGCAGCGTTTGCTCCCTGTTTATATACAGCAACTTGCCCTGCCAGTGTTGATGGGGGTGTGGTTTTCTCCTTGGTAGATCCTTGATTAGGGTATTGTTTTCTGCTTGACTGCTTGTCTGGTGTTAATCCCTGCTTATCAGGGTCTTTTTGTTTCCTGCTTAGCTTTTTTATTGTCTCTTTTGAATGATGTGTAAATGTGGTTTATCTTTATTGATGGCTGACTTGTCTGAATGCCAAGCTTCCAGGAATTCCCTAGCATTTTTGGATTGAGCTTGGTCTAGGGTGCTCACAGTTTCCCAGTTGAAACTATGGTTGTGTCTGTCCATGTGTGGTGAGATTAAGGAGTTTTCATTGTGTCCTCTGACTGCTAGTTGGTGTTCATGGATGCGCTCTGCTAGTCTTCTGCCTGTCTGTCCTACATAGTGGTTGTTACAGTCCTTACACTGTACGTTGTAGATGACTCCTGTTTTTTTCTTCCCAGGCAACTGGGTCTTTTGGTTTACTTAAGATGTTTTGGAGGGCTTTAGTTGGTTTGTGTGCCATGGTGATGCTGTGTTGTTGTAATAGTCTGCTGGTTGTTTTCGATGCATGGCAGTGTTATCCTTTTTGTAGCTTGTGTTGGTTGTGCTGTAGTGGGTTGGGTAGTCAGGCACTTCTTGACAAAGTTGTGTGGATATCCATTGTGTTAAGATGTTGTATAGATGGTCACTATACAACAAAAATAAATATGCAAGCTCAATCCTGGGCAAACACACACACACACACATACACACACACACAAAGGTATTGGCGAACCACTTCCATATTGTTTCCAAGAAACAACAGACATATCTGTATAATCATCAAAAGTCAAGTTCAACTTGGGGGAAATCTTTACTTTTACCTAATATGTCACAGTGCAAACACGTTAGCCTTTGGGGTGGTACTGAATAGGCATGCAGATGTTCATAAGTTCAACTAGTCTTTGATATCTGCCTTAAATTACACAATTTTCCTATACTCTCAGCCATGCTTAACCTCCTTCACAAAGGCTAAAACACGAGCAAGACATATACCTGGCAATTTGGCAGGGGAGCTTCTTGACAGCATGGAGAAAACCATTGACTGCACTTCGATGCTTTGGTTCTGACCGCAACAAGGGGACATTTCCTGAATCTGACCTGCAGGTATTATAAAACAGATTAATTTATCTCAAAAGGGAAAGCCTGTGTGGATTTTTTCCCAAGACTAATAGGGAAAGCACATCAAAGCCAGAACCTTCTGCACATTGTCCAGGGATTGCAGAGAATATTGGGAGAATAAAGAATGGCATACATTGTCCAGACAGAGGACATAACCTTCAGATATGGTTGGCTGCTGCTAAAAAAGCTGGGCAGCCATGCAGATTGAACCAACGAACGAATGAGTAAAGGATATCCTGCAAATTGCCAAAGCTCACTCGAAAATTACGCACGCTGATTATTTCTTTATTTAATTTCTAGTACCCAATATATAAATCCCCACCTATGCTATTCATACAAACGTACAAGACGTCTTGTCAATGTTTGCAACAGCAAGCTTTTCTCTGCATTTCTCCATTCAATTCACATCTGTCACCCCATAATACCGTGAACAGCAGCCAAGCTTTCTCTTTCTACCCGAAAGGAGGGGCAATAACAGAAAATGAATGGCAGAATAGAACGATTCCCTACTGTCAACTCACCGACTTGTAACCTCGTCCCACCGAAAGTCTACAGGCCAGCTCCTGAAGTCAAAATTGTAGCTGGCAAGTTTCTTCTGTGAAGTATAATGAGAAAGAGAAGAGTATGAGAAACAGCATGAGGTGTGAGATTAATGCAACCTCTAAAGTCAACATCCTTCCATATCAAGTATGGCCATGAAATAAACGTTCCTTATTTAAATTGCTTACGCAGGTTCCTTTCCTAGGTTCAAAGAATCTTCTAACAGATCTAGACGAATGTACAACAAAGTACAGGCAACATTTTCTTCAACATTCAAACCACCCACAATTGAGTCTTTTTATAAAGAAAATGAATATCAAGGCTGAAGGTTGACCAATAAATGTGAGCAACAGCCAACATACAATAAAACTGTTCTTGGGTTATGACTATACTTGGACTTTGATTTCATTTCATTTACTTAAAACTAAAAACAGCAAATATGATTACTCTCTAATCACATCTTTCCGTTCTGTCACAGAGAGAAAGTAGATTATGGTAATCTGTGATAGATTCTGGAGGGCTGTAAGTTCATGGGGGTGACATGCAATTCTAGGGTCCCTGGTTAAACATCTCTGCAATGCAAACACTGTCTAATTGTTGGTTAGGGAGCCCACATTTTATGGAACAATAAGAATGTTCCAGTCTTAAGCTATGTTAACAACAGGAAGGCTTTTCCAATTCAGGCATCCCAGATCTTTTAACAGGTGAAAGAACCGAATACATGGAAAGTATATCTGGGGCTATTATGCTACATCTGACCCCACTGATATTCCAAGAGGCCCAAAGATTCCTAAGTCAGGAAACTGCAGTAGACTTAAGGAGCTGATCAGGACAGCATCTGTAAGTCACAGCTATCTTTACCTTGTGTTCAGATGTGCCATACCGGTGAGCATCTTCAAGGATGGTAATGAACTGGATGTACTGAGGGTTTGTCCAACGTCCGATGCCTGAAAAGAAGCAACAACCCTTTCAGTTGACTGAAGCCCTGAATGGTCCATTCTGCTTGGAGTTCCCACCCAGGACACCTATGTGGTGCTACCTCCTTTCTCTCTCTTCAAATCTCTCCCCAAACATTCAACCCGTCAGTCTTCATAAAAACTACAACTATTCTTTCTATCACACTCATCTCTGTTGTGTTATCTCCCACCTGCAATCTTCTCACCTCCCTTCACTGTTGACGTTTAGAACAGAAATTCCTCCAGGGCTTAGATACAATTGAACAAACATAGAGACCAGATCCCATATTCTCCATATCTAGTCAAATTATAGCTTCCTGAGTCAGTAGGCCTACCACCCCACCTTCAGACCCCTCAAAGTACACACCTCTCAGGCAGGCAATCCCAGCTAACAATAGTAGCATGGTCCCAGCATAGTGAGAAATAGCAACAACTTTCGGCATGGTTAAATACCCTGGAAAGAAAGAGAGGAAGAGAAAGGGAAGGAGTTCAGAGCAATCAGTTGGAACATCAAAGACTGCTTTGCTAAGGATGTATTTTTTTTCTTAGAGAGGAAGGGGGTTATTGACTTCCCTAATCTGCCCTCCAGATGTTCTAGGATGGCAATGCTATGAATTTCCAGCCAGCAGGATCTTTTAATTGGGTTGATGAGAACCGAGGTGGATGGAACCTACCTGCAGACAGCTAAGCAGGTGGAAACTCAATATAATTTTCTCGGCTATTCCTCACCCTAATGAAAGTTCCTAAAAAATTGTCAAATCCTATCATTTCAGAATATACTTCAAAACAGCATTCGCATCTTCAACAGGAAAACATTTATCCATTCATCCACTTACGTATGTAACAATCTTCTTCCAAAAAGAAACCAGGATGAAGATGGCTTTGATGCTGCAATTACTGCAGAACGCATTTGCTAGGTTGCAGTTAGGAATCATTTAACCTTGCTGTTAAGGTGGGGACATTCAGATCTCTGTGTCAAACGATCTGAGCTTTCTAAAAAACAGCATACTTCTAAGGATAAAGATGTACACCTTGTAGATCCATCTTGGTCTTTAGAAACACAAGTATTTTTGGAGTGTCTTTTATCGTCTTAAGCTGATACATCAGCCTTGGCTGTACCTGGATCGACACAGCCTTACCAAAGGAACACGTACTTTGGTAGCTGAACAGGATGCTAAGTCTGAGGACAACAGATGGATGTGATGCTCCTGACTGGAATTGAGCATGTTGTCTATATTATACCATTATTCTACCCCTCTTATGGGGTCCTAGTTTGTTTTTGAGACCAGTTCAAAGTGCTGGTGCAAAATTTTACAGACTTCTTATGCCTTGGAGGAGTGCTTCTTCCCATCTATTTCTAACTGAGCCCTGTGACATCCCCTCTCTACCTTCACATATCAAGTTATGATAAGTAGCTACTTGACAACAGGCCTGCCTGATGACTATTTTGTGGGAGAGGGACTTCTCACATGGCCAGTGAATTCTTCTGGATTTGAATTCACAAACTTTCTTTAAAAAAAAGTGTAAGTTCTTGGACTTCTTGTGAGCACGCCCAAAGGAGTTCCATTCTTGCAAGTTGGGTGAAGCTTAACCCTTGGTTATATTTTTGGTGCCAGACAGTTCGTATTTTTGCCTTTCAGTCCTTGTCTATTTCTACCGTCATACTGTGTTTTTAAATAGGTTATCTCCAAAGTAAAAGTGAGCCAATTTGGCAGAGCAGTTGAAAGTGTTGGGTTAGAAACCAGAATACTGAGTAATAGTCCCGCCTTGGGCACAAAGCCAGCTGGGTGACTTTGGGCCAGTCCCTCTCCCTCAGCCCTAGGAAAAAGAAGATGACAAGGGCAAGCCACTTCTGAAAATCTTGCCAAGAAAACTGCAGGGACTTCCCGCGGTCATCAAGAAGCACGGTTGATTCAATGGACCATAACAAGCTCTATTGTATTTTTTTTCCTCCAAAGTTATTTCCGCCTTGGCTGTATTTAATTGATGGTTTCTTTGTGTTGATTTTACTTGATTATGCATTGCCTGGGGAGGCATTAACAATAAGTGACTAACATGTCCCAGCAATAATTGTTTGTTTACTTGATTTATTATAGTTTCTAAGTATTGTAAGATATTGGCTAAGTGGCAGATCAAGTCGTTCCGTGCCACAACCTTACCCCCCAGCGATATGTGTCTAGTAATACTGGCAGGCTATCCCACTTGGTAATAAAATAGGAGTTTTGAATAAACATTTCCAGGGCAGAAGCAAGCGCTCTGTGACATTCACCATCCAATCCTCACAATGGGGCTTTTCTTTGCCACTGATCACAAGGTGCCTTGTGATCTAGAAGAGCTTCCTATGAAACTTCCATACACATCAACCCTTCAAGTGTAAACATGAAGGGACATTTCATCATGTTTGGTGGACATGTAAAAAAGGCAAAAAAGTTTGGATACAAATCCATGAATTCAGAAGATTTTAAAGGTTAAAGTACAACTGAAACCAGAGACTTTTCTTTTGGGTGATGGACAAGTGATTAAAAAAAAAACATGGAACTTTGTTTTTATATATGACTACTGTAGCAAGACTATTATATACTCAAAAGTGGAAAAGTTCAACATTACGCACAAGGGAGGATTGGTTGGTGAAGACGATGGAACTTGCGGAGATGGCTAAATTAACCTCTTTGATCAGAGAAAAAACAATATCTACATTTATGGTTGACTGGAAACCTCTTATAGACTTTTGCATGAAATGGAAAAAAAAGGCACTTATGATTTATGGTTTTGATGATTAGTAAAAAAAAAAAAGGATAATAGAAAAAAGTGAGCTTTTTCCCCGTAATCATAGATAAGAGTTAATTTGGCAATTGCACTTATATTTGCTGCAAAGGAAATCAGAAGCTTCTTCTTTCTACTTTTTCTTTCTTTTTTCCTGCACTTTTGCTTTTTCTCTCTCTTCTTTCCTTTCTTCTTTACTGTTTTTACTCTTTATTAGTTTGTGTTAGTTTTTACATGCTTTGTAAACCTTTTAATAAAAAAAAATTAAGAAACCCTTCAAGTGTAAAAAAAAAATTGCTAAGTTAGCACCTCGGCCCTTCTGCTGGAGGTACTCTGTTTTGCAAATCAAATCTCAAAGGAGCAGTTCCCTCTACTTCCGAATTAAGAATCAGCTCAGCCTAAATTCTGTGTATTCTGAAAGGAAAGGAGCAGACAGCCTTTTGCAGAAATCCAGTGGCCAAGGAGCCACCTGTGTTATAGGAGGGCACCATCTTTTTCAGGCCAAAGACTACATTTTTCATCTAAGTGGTGCTCCAGAGGCCAAAAAATGGGCAGAACCCAGGACATTGATTTTATTTCATTTCATCTGATGTACCTTAACATGAATCGAAATGAAGGAAATGCAGTCAAAGCCCAGCTAAGTGGCAGAACCTAGCTGACCTTGGCAAGCCAATCAGGGTCCGGCCTTGTTAGTATTGGGATAGGAGACCACAAGGAAACCCCCAGAGAAGGTGAAAAATCATCCCAGAAGAAGGCAATAGCAAAGCAGTGTTATTTGCCAAGAAAGCTACATGGACTTGTCCATGAAATCACTAGGAGCTGAGCTTGATAATGCAAAAAAGACGTTATCTTTTTTAAGGAGGTGTTCAGGGGATGCTTCTCCACGTCTCACAATTTTTTCCATTCTGCCCCGTGAAAAATGGTAATTTGGGAACAGCTCTCGGAGGAGGCTTGGGGATGGCAAGATGAGGAATCTCACCCAAACGCGACAGGATGGAGGCAAGGCCAAAGTGATGAATCATCCATCTCCTTTGTGGCAGAACCTGACACTCAACCCAGTGACCTCCATTCGCAGCAGCAAGTCTTTTGAAGCATCCTCCAGCCCAGAGACTGGAATGCGCTGCCCGATGCAGTACATGGGTGATGGAGTTCTACCCCGTCTTCATCAACGGGTGGCAGCTTTCCAAGATCTCAAAAGATCTTTTGCAGAGATCTTTCCTAAACCAGCCTGCAGTTGCCAGGGACTAACCTTGTGACTCCCTGCAGCATATACATGACCTCTAAGTTACGCCCCTCCTTGCATCATTCCCAAGTAACAGAACATCTCTAATATAACAGACCCCAGTTTGGTGGACGCTAGGTGACATCTGACCCTTCTGAAGGGGAGCAGAGCCCCAAAAGGACACCCTACCACTATGGAGCAGAGCCAGCACACAACACCCAAGGAACCCACACAGGACCAGCAGCCCATACCTTTTCTGTACAGGTAAAACGCAGCGAGTGGGGAGGAGTAATAAGAAATGGACCACAGCACGGAAGCCTGCAAGGACAGAGCAAAGGGGAAGGGGTGAGTTAGACAGAGAACCAACGTTTCCAAGAATCTTTGCAAAGCCGGGGGGATGTTTCTGTATCCTGAGAGATGCACTGGGTTAAAAGCAGCAGGAGAGAGAGCTGAGAGGGCTACGGAAAGCGTGGCGGTTGAAACGAACAGGGAACCAAATCTGGAAAGAGCGATATTGCGTAGAGAAGGGGTATCCATAACGACTCCTGAAAACCACGGGGGACTGCACTGTGAGTAAACACGCTTTTCGTTGTGCACCTAATGAGCTCTTGCGTCTCTCAACAGCCTCGCCAAACCAGGCAGCATTCCAAGCCAGGGAGAGGGAGAAACCTGAGTTCCCTGGAAGAGTCATCTCTCCTTCGCTCCCTTGCAGAAGGAGCTGGCAGAACTCTCTGCTGGAGCTGTTTCATAAGGGAGGCCCCCTATTGGAATGCTGTGAAACCCGCAGGGCCTGGAGGAAGGGAGAGATTTAAGGTATCATTCCCTGATGTGCTATATTATTACATGCAGGGAGAAAGCAAACCAAAGCAAACAGGGAAATACTGAAAACAGAATGCCTTTGATGAGGATCAGTCCTGAACAGGACTGGCACAAGCACAAATGGGAAGCAAAAAGGGGGAAGGAGCTGGTATTATGACTGGCACTGCTTCAGGCTCTATCTAGCAGAATCATGTTGCTGAATACACCCTAGACCGATGTTTCTCAACCTTGGCAGCTTGCAGATGGGTGGACTTCAACTCCCAGAATTCCCCAGCCAGCCATCTCAACTTGGGCAGCTTGAAGATGTGTGGACTTCAACTCCCAGAATTCCCCAGCCAGCCATCTCAACCTTGGCAGCTTGAAGATGTGTGGACTTCAACTCCCAGAATTCCCCAGCCAGCCTTCTCAACCGTGGCAGCTTGAAGATGTGTGGACTTCAACTCCCAGAATTCCCCAGCCAGCCTTCTCAACCGTGGCAGCTTGAAGATGTGTGGACTTCAACTCCCAGAATTCCCCAGCCAGCAAGGCTGGCTGGGGAATTCTGGAAGTTGAAGTCCACACATCTTCAAGCTGCCACGGTTGAGAAACACTGCCCTAGACTGTGATGTTGTTGTGCTCTTTCTCCCTCTCCCCCAAATCAAATGGAGAAGACGCTCACCAGCGCAAGGATGCTATCTGCATGTTTTTCAAGGGTCCGTGGCTGGTAATATGATTCCTGTTGAAAGAAACAAGACATTTGCTGAGCTTGGGTTTCACATAACCAACCAACCAACCAACCAACCAACCAACCAACCAACCAACCAACCAACCAACCAATGTTATTGAGGTTTTTGACCCACGAACCAGCCAACCTTGGATTTGCACCTACTGTAGAAGTAACAATGTTCTCAAAAGCTTTTCTGAGGAGGTTTAGCTATTTGAGGAAACGTAAGGGATTTGCACTAACACTGCTATTTATATGGCCTGCAGCAAGTTACACAGAAAGGCTTATTCTTAATTTTATATTTCTGAGGCTAGCATGGGCTTGTAGTGGGCTGAGGTCTACTCTCGGAAACCCATCGCAAAATGGTAAGAGGTGGGTAAGAGGTAGTCAGCTGTTGAGTTCTATGAGCCACCGGCTGGGATGAATCATCCGTCAACACAAACTTACATCTGTATTACTATGGATCTGGATTTCCAAGTGAGAGCCCCAAATTGCTACTGTTAAAGCAACTGGAAGTCAGAGACCCTACAAATCAACCAGAAATCTACCAGTAGTCCTAATCCACCTTCTGCCCAATTCTGAATCTACTGTGCAATTTACGCCCCGGCTTCATATTTCTATTTGCACGTTCCAGAACTATCAAACCCCATTTTTCTGGCTCCCAGAGAATCCCCAGATCACGGTGCCTCACACAAGTATTTTGCATCTTAAACTCTTCTCCAAAATCCAAAAAGACCACAAATAAGCAACAACAAGCAAAGAGATTTTCACTTTATCCCCTGTGGCACTTTTTAGGATGAAAGATTGCCTGCTACACATAAAGCTAGCCACTGGCACTATACAACTCTTTCCAAAAACATGTGTAATCCACACACACGTGCTACCATCTGCCTGAATGACAGTAGCATACAGTGATAGTGATCATGGCAGATGAATTAGACTTTCTTGCACAAGCATCAAAAGGTGCGCAGAGCATTATTTCAGAAATATTATGAGATAATCTCACGCATCTTGCCCTTTGTCCCCTGGAGGAAAAGTAAGATACAAGTATAATTAACACATTTAGATTTCTCCTACAAAACTCATTTTCATATATCTTGTATATATCACCCTGTTGAACAATATGCTGCTTGCAAAAGATGGTTTAGATGTTTTCCTGACCTCTTGATGCACTGGGTATACACCTTCCAGAATTCCCTCACTGGCTTGAAAATCTGGGATTTTAAGACCCAGAAGATCGGTTGAGGCAGCTAGAAGGAACATTTCCAACTTTCTAAATCATACCCCTTCTTTCCTACATGTTTCGTTTTTCATATAATTAAGAGAACAATGTAAAAAATACCTACAGGGCAAGCACAGGTCTTTTATTATTGTTCTAAGATTGGTAACAGGGGTCAGGGACTTGCAAGGTCTTTGGAGAAAGTGCAGTTCAACCTCTGACTCCAGGAGATGGTCTTGGGAATTGCTAGGAGGATAATTTACTGTGTTCACTGGGGATATCTCCAATATTCTAAGCCTGGTGTTTGTTAAATACCTGGGCTTTACAATTATTCCCAACTTACAAATGCTTATTATGATCATACAAGGATAACCCCGCCACACTATGAAAATAAGAATATAGAAATATGTAGAATCAGATCATTTTTATACTGTTTTTTTAAAATTATTTGTGAGTGTTCAGAATCTTGTATGGAGATGGGCAGCTGTATAAATTTGATTAATAAATACATAAAACAAATAACACACCAACAGCGTACTTGATTTCCTTCCTTGGTAATTTTAACAGTTTTTCTTCTAAGCTGTCACTTTTATGTTCTTTTTACACAATATCCTTCCGTGACAGGGAAGAGAGAGTTAGATTAAGGGAATAAGAGTTACAACCTTTACTCCTTTCTTTAATGTCCTGCTGAATACTGACTCAAGATGTTCTGCTATGCAAATGGTCATTCTAATCCATAATATTGCAACTAATCTGTTTTTTGGGGGTATGTGCCTTTGTTTTGACCCCTGGCAACTGTCTGGACTAGTCCCTGCAGTTTTCCTGGCAAGATTTTCAGAAGTAGCTTGCCATTGCTTTCTTCCTAGGGCTCAGAGAGAGGGACTGGCCCAGCGTCACCCAGCTGGCTTCGTGCCTAAGGCGGGACTAGAACTCACAGTCTCCTGGTTTCTAGCCTGGTGCCTTCACCACTACACCAAACTGGTTCTCTATAAGTAATAACTAGTCTATTATGATTATCATCAGCTATATCCTGTGATGTTACTTTTAACCCCATCAAACAACAACATCTGCCTATCCTAGGTCCTTGGGAAGGACTCGATAGGTGGATAAAAATGCCAAATCCAGTCTAAACATTGGGGTGACTGTGAGAAGGAGGAGGAGGAGGAGGAGGAGAAGAGGAGGAGGAAGAGGAGGAGGGGAGGAGGAGGGGCGGAGGAGGAGGAATAATAATAATAATAATAATAATAATAATAATAATGGCAGCCAAGTCAACGTGGAAAGCGTCCTCTGAGGCTTAGAAGTCAGAGGTGGCACTTAACCTATCAGTGTCACTCTCATATTTAAGAATAAAGTTTGCAGCTTGTGGGTGTTGCTGGAGCTGGCTCTTACTCCCAAGGTCTAGGCAGATTCTGTGACAAAAAGTGACTTTTAGAAGCTTATGCTGAGAACTCAGTTGCAACATCTTCTGGAGAGTGATAGCTTTATCATGGTTACTTCCCTAACCCACTCCAGTTCAAACTGGGCGATTACCATTCAAGTGTTTTTCATGATGGCATTTCAACTTGTTTAGAATACAACTTCCAGGCAAACTAATTAAGGTTTGTCTTGTCCAGTATATGAAACATGAAAAGGTCTTAAGTAGTTTCCTATTGCTATGGGACCCAGTTTTTAAGCTAAGGGCCTGCTCCTATATAAAAGCAAGAGAGGGCTCTTTTTCAGCATCCATTATTTCTTTCACTTATTTGATTTCTATCCCGTCTTTCCTTCAGAGTGGCATACACAGCACTTATTTCTATTTCCCCCACAGCAGCCCTATGAAATAGGTTGGGCTGACAGTGACAGACAGCAAACCCCACTCCCTTCTAGCACTGAAGATGTTACCTAGCCGGGTAACGAAACGTCTGCAAGGAAACACCCAAGCTCAGAGAACCCCAAGGGCTCCACAGTTGACAGCGATCAGCCCAAAGTCCCCCAAGGAAGATGGGTCTCCCCACTCCTAATCCAGCACCCTTGCTGCCACCCCCTCTTTGAAAGAACCTGAATAAAACTAGGAGGTAGCCAGCCTAGTGATACCCACAAGCTAAAATTCTCAGCGATGGCATCTCCTCTCATAAACTTTGGAATAAAGTCCCAAGCTTTACGGGGTTGCCAAGAAAACTCATTGCAATTCCACAGACATTTGTCTGAGATTCTCGTCCTCCATGCATGCCCTGTAACGATGCTTAATACCCTTTTAACTGGCTCTTACCAGCGCAAGCTCTCTTGAAGGCTCTGAAGGAGAAAGACACACAGACTTCAAAACTGAACAGAGTTCCTTTCCAGACGCATAGCAGGTAGATATATGACCGGGCTAGCTTTAGATATTGCAGCACTGCTACGCCGAAAAAGCCAGCCTGCAAGAGCATTGCCCAGGCTAACCCTCTTTGCACCCTTTCAGGAAAGGACAATTTTGCAAAAAAACGGATTTCTTAACCAGCTGAGAAAGAAACAGAAAAGATGCTGCTTCAACCGGTTTATTTGCTTTCTGTCCTGCATTTCTCCCTTTGGACCCTCAGTAAGCGGATTCTCCGGGTTGGGTTTGTTCTCGCTTAAACCAGCTTGCAAGCGACCAAATTCTTCAACCGCGCCCTGTCTTGCTCAGGTCCCTTCTTGCAGGCTAGCATCTAGGAACGCACGACTGTTCCCCCCCCTCCGGGTTCGATAATGGTTTCGCTCACCTCCCCCCCCAGCCTCTATAAAGGGTGACGTGGGCGATACCAAGTCTCTCAAGGGGTCGTCAAAAGCAGCGGGCTCACCCAAGAAGGGTCCAGAGAGGATTGGGACCCATCGTCGGCTTCAGCCCTGAGGCGGCGCGATCTCGCAGGGCTTCGTTCCCGGTAAACTCGGTACAACCGCGGCCCCAGTACGCAGCTCAGTAGCTTCGCCATCTTGAAGAAGGACCTAGCCGGGTAGCAGCGCGGGAAAGAGGGTGGGGAATCCAGGAGGAACTATACTTCCGGGATCTGTACGGGAAGGCAAAGGGGTCAAAAACCGTCTAGGCTTTTTTCTTTTTCAAACGCAATTTCAGTTCTTGAGGTAGCTCCCGCTTCAGGCCGTCGGGAGTACAAGACGACCTAGCACTTCACAGTATTTGTTTCAATGCAAAGTCCTTCATTTGGGCAGGAAAAAGCAAAAAGATGAGTGTAGAATCGGGCCTGGGAGGGGAACCGTACTGGGCAGTCGTACATATGGAAAAGATCTGGGGGTCTTCATGAACCACAAACTAAACAGAAGCCAGTGGTGTGATGCAACTGCATGATGATGATGATGATGATGATGATGATGATGATGATGAATCCTTAATAGGAGTGTCAAGCATACGGGTCTGCCAGTATGCAATTGACGAAATTTGCATTGCAACACGGGTTCTTGTCATTTTGGCATTATCATGGTTGGGAACGGATGCCTAAGTTTTCAAGATCGGGTGACGTCATTGTTTCCATCAATTCTGCCTTGGTCGGACTGCATCTACTAGAGCAATTGCAGCAGAGCAACCAAACTTTGGACATCCGCCAGATGGCATCAAAGAGATTCAAAGCAAAACAAAACAAAACTGTGTTTTGCAGCTCAGAACTTGTGGCCCCGAAATATACCTGCAAATGTAACCATTTTACCTGCTTTTACTATAGCTTATTAGCATGGACCAAGTATTACCCCCTTCCAGTCCTGCTATGCTGCCTCATTGTAGCAGGGGGCTGTTCCTGGGTGGGATTAGTGAAGAACATTGGGAGTGTATGCCAAGAATATATACTCTCAGCCAGGTCATCCAAGGCGTAGAGGTCATCTCAGCTGCCCAGCTAAAACTAACAGGCACTTATATTGAAATGGACTGGAATTGGACACTTTCAATCAGCAGATCATACTATTTACTACCCAGGACACACACACACACACACACACACACACACACATAAACAACCCCAAGAAGGAATGGTATTGCTTTCATAGGAAGGATTTGAGTACAATGCCATCAGTGGCCAAATAATAACCATTAGACTTTGCAGGAAACACTTTGCAGGAGACCTCACAATTTGCTGGCCAAGAAGAGAAGAGGTGTCAAGGCCAAGAAAGACGAAGAGCTCAGGAAGGAAGTTAACAAAGAATTTCAGAGAACGATTAGTAGAAAGAAGGAGCAGTATTACAACAACATCTGTAAAGATGTGGAAGATGGAAAAACAAGGAAAGTCTTCCAAAAGATTTATGAACTCAGAAGGAGGTTCCAGCCTGGAATTGGGGTGCTAAAGGATGCCAATAGACGGATAGTAATTTATTCCAAGAAGATCAAGCAAAGATAGAAAGAGTATACTGAAATTCTGTACAGCATAGATGTCAACACCCAAGATACCTTAAAAAACATTCCCAATTTACAAGAACCTCTAGTACTAGAAGATGAGGTTAGATCAGTAGTCCGGTCATTACCACACCAGGCCACAGAAACTGATGGAATATGGCAAGAAGAACAGAAGAAGAATCAGTGAAGGTTCTAACCAAACAATGCCAGCAAACATGGAGGATGACACAGCAGCAAGCAGATGGGAAGAGGTTGGTCTACTTACTGTTACCTCTCCTTGTTCTATTTATGTGGTTGCTAAGAGTTGACACTGACTTGATGGAACTTAATCAAGATATTATAAGAAATACCTCAGGGCCTCAGGTGTATGGCAGAGCCCATCTCCTGTTTGTGTTAATGTCTGTCTTTATGACTTTCCTGGCTGCTGTTTTTATTTTTTGTATGTGTGCTTTTATTAATTTTAATGTTGTAATATTGTAATCCACCCAGTCATGCATATAAATCGATTAAATAAATAAACAAAACCTCAGTGTTTGAATTAGCAGCTAATAGTTAAAATAACTTTCTCTAGTGTGATGATGTCCTCCAATTGTGTTGGAGTTCAATATTTAGTATTCAGGGGTGGCAGAACTAAAATATATCATATTTTAGCCAACAGAGCTCTTTTTTTAAAACCGCAGCTCCTGTTGTCTGCTGTCTGACAGGAAAAGAAAATGGGGATCCATCTTATCTTCCTCCTGGCTGATGAATTGCAAAAGTAAATCACACATACAAAACACGTTTCATCATGTTTCCCTGACTAACAAGTTGATTTTCTTGTATGACCAGTGTCTTGGTCAGGACAAGGCTACTTCTGGGGGATGTGGAAAATGAGACAGCCAGAGTTTACGTGGACTTCTGAGTCTTAAATTTTATTATATTTACCCTCTTTTGGAGCATAATCTCTAAAGCAAATCATTTATGAGACTTTATCTTGGGTTGCTCAGAGGGAGGTCAGGGTAAAAGAAATAGAAAACCTTGTAAATGATCCGAAACCCCTGGAAATAAACCTAGTTAAGGTACTATATCGGTGTCCTGAAGGCTATACCAAAGTGCATGTGGGTCAGGACAAGATAAAGCATTACAAACAGTGAACCATAGCACTGAACGTGAGCTAGAGCCCCCACAGATGAGTTGACACTGACGGGATGCTCCAAGTGAAGGAAGAGAGAAAGCAATTGCTTCTTCACATTTCTTTTTCTTCTGTAGCCTCCTAAAAACCGTCCTGTGGGGAGGCAGGGTTAGCAGTTCTCCTGGACTAGCATGGAGTAGTAATAAAATATCTGCTTCTCCTTTGCTATCATCGTCAGAAGTCTGTTCTGTCCTTTTGGAAGTAAATTAATATATATCCAAATGTATTATTTGTTCAAATGAGTCGCTGCAAATTGCTGAGGGGTGGCTCAGAATTACAAAATGTAAAGTATCTTAAAATAATAATAATAATAGCCATATTTTAAAAAATGATCACTTGAGGGAGTTAATGACTAAATGGTAATTAAATGGTAATTAAATGTCAGGCATATATAATCTCTCTCATTCCGTACTACTTCCCTTCATAGTCCATTTCATGTCCTTTTGATAAGCTCCACCATCTGTCATCCTCTGGGTGTGCCGGATGTAGATGTGGTTGGATGTTCATGTTCTTTGCTTTTCTTTGACACTTTATCATGACTGTGTTTTAGAAATAACATAAATATAACCTAACAGATAATGCTGGGGATGCAAAAGAAGGACCTCCGATGGATCAGAGCAAAGAGCCAGTTTAGTCCAATGGTTTTTTCGTATAATGTTCCTCTGGAAGAATCTCTCCTCTGAAATGGATGCTGGTGCTCGAACTCCCAGGGCTGTCGCAGCTGTTCTGGCCACTCTCTTCTTACTTGTCCAACTCTGTGATGCCAACAGTAAGAACGATCTGAATTTTGTTTACCTCTTAGATTGGGAAAGATGCTGAAAATGCAGCATAAATACAGATAAGTAAGAATTGGGGCTCCCCTGAATTTATAACTTGTGAATTTAGAATTGGAGGCACCCAGAAGGTAATGTTGGGTGAGGGGGTGGGATAGAAGAGAGAACTGAGACATGTTCTCAGAATAAGAAGACTGGCTTGACTCACCATCTCCAATTTAGAACCCTCCAGATGTTGAGGACATCATCCAAGAGCTGTTCAGTAACGGAACAGATTTTCTCAAAAGGTGGTGGATTCTGGTTGGCTGGGGGTGTTTAAAGAGAAGCTGGATGGTCATCTGTCAGGGATGCTGTAGTTGTGTATTCCTGCAATGGGGAGGAGGCTGGGCTAGCTAATCTCCAAGATCGGTTCCAAAAAATTCCATTCTATTCCATTCTAAGATTCTGTTCTTCTGCAGGATGCTGGGAACTATTCTCAAGCACATCTAGAGGGCACCGGGTTGGAGAGGACACTGAGCCAGAAAGGATGGGAAAGATAACCGTCCAGTAGTAGAATACCCACAGGAGGCTTCAGGTCACTTAACATCTCCAGGAAGGGCTGGAAAAACTTCCTTGGACAGCCACTAGCTACTAGTCATTGTAGCTAATATGAAGCAAAAGGGTCCAGTTGGCTACTAGTCACTGTAGGCAATGCCAGGCGAGGGCTGTTTCCTAGACCAATTGTGATTCTGTCAATGGGCCATAGCTTGCCTGTCTTTTTGCTGGTCAATACCTTCTTAGGTTTGGGGGCCTAATGATGTCTTTTCTCCTCATAGTTATGTACGCAGAGAAAGGCTCTTCCCCAGAGTTGCCCTGCCCATGTCCATTTTGTTCCAGTACTCAAAAAATATCCTGGTACTTTGTCCAACAAGGCCAAACAACTCTCCTCTTCAGCAAATTCTCCAACAGCAATATAAAGCGTTGGCCAGTTGCCTGGAGCCAGCTCGAGATGCTTCAAAATAACTCACTTCGATTTAATCATGTGATGGACAATGACACAGGTCGTTATTGGTGCGACATGAACCATTTTTATGATCTTGTGGTTGTGACAGGTAGGTGAAGTACCATTTGAAAGATACTAAAATCCAGATAACAGCTTTAAGGGTTAAGAATCGGTATGCCTGAGATAGAGATTAGGTTAAATGTAGCAGGTCTCCAAAAATAGGAACTCCAGAGCGGTGGGGGTGTTGTTTTTAACAACCAGGGCTTGATATGCTCAAGACATTTGCAGGCTAAGATGCAGCAGAAAGTGGCAGCTTTTCTCCACTTGCCACCAGATGGATGGGTACCCCAGGCCAGCCAAGTTATCTTGGCACCAGAGGCAGAAAATCCCACTGATTGAGATTTCTGCAGCCTCTCCTGGGCAGAAAATATTTCAATATTTAGGAATTAAATAATTGGCAACTTGCTGTCCTTTCTTGCTACCTCCAAACCATTGCCTGAGGCAACTGCCTTGGTCTACCTGGAAGTAAACCAGACCCTGATTAAAGCTTAACCACTTTATTATGGCATAAACTTTTATGAAGCAAACTATAGTTTACAAAAGTTTATCTGATAATATGTTTAAGACAGGAGTAAAATTTCTGGGCATTGTAGTTTAAAAGCAATCCCAGGTTCCCACTGACTTACCTTCTTTCTTCTCAATATCTGCTTTGAGGATCATCCATTTGGCTAGGCCAGGAATGTTCTCCTGCTTTCTCCTATCTCTAACCCTGGCTTCCCCAAAGTGCCCATAGAGCCTGCCCTTGGCATCCACCAGACCCCTGACTCCCTATGCACTTTAATTTTAAACAACATTTTCAAAAAGAGATTGACAAGCTGCAAATCAAAGTGCTAATCTTCCAAATCATCTTTATTTCTAAGAATGCCCTTGGATTCCACAGGGGCCTCTCCGGACATGCTTTAAAATGGCTGGTGTCTGCATCTCACTGCTTTGTCCATGCCCAGAGAAAAAGACAAAGAGAACCTGGAGTTAATAGTGAATATCCCTGTGGGCTGAAGGAATGATAAAATGCAACATTGCCCAGTTGTCCTGTGGTAATTTGGTGTTTTGTGACTGGCACTTCCACTGTGGCAGCTGTTTTGTGAATGGGCAAGACATCCATGGCAGACATTTTCTTTGAGTTCCAACCAGACATTCTCAGAATATCAACAGTGGGACAAAAGGTTGCGGGCTTCTACTGGACCCCATCCAGTGCCAGGTCTACTCCTTCTGCAATTCTCTACTCTAATTTCTTGTTGAACTTTTCTCTCCCAGGAAGTAAGCAGATGTTGGAGCCCAACCAGGCCCATAGTGTGTGCTATGTCTTGACCTGCCTTTTCCCAGCTAATGAACTCTACAGAGATGTGATAACCTGGTGGGAAGGTAGGAAGCAAATCCTGGAAGGAGACCAAATGGGAAGATCCAGCATATTTAAGGGGAAAAGGGCCTCTCTGCTCCACGTTTGCTGGAAAAAAGAGGCTTTGAAGAAAAACAAGGAGAAGCATATCAAATGTCGCTTTTCTCTGAGGACTGAAATCATGTTCAGGTTGACGAATAATGATGATTTCTGTACTTGTAGTACTTCACAGCCTTCTTTCCAGGGTAAGTTTCTCCTCCTGAATATTTTAGAATATTTTAGCTCTTTTGGAGATCAGTCCTTCTGTTTCTAAAGTCTGGGGTATAAGTACTACAGTATTTCTTTTCTAGTCAAACAGTGCCACCTACAGTATATGAAAAAGAGAAAGTCTTGCCGCTAAGGAATCCCCATGTTTTGCAGAAACCCAACAGTCTTTGGGGAAAAAAAGATCCTCCCACAATTTTTATTTATTATGAATTAATTGTGCTTTGTCTGTTCATATATTTTGAAGTTTATTATTTCTATGGTTTTATGTTGATCATTGTTATCATTATTATTCAAAATACAAAACACAGCATATTGACAGATCACCTAAATACACTAAAAAACCCACAATTAAACAATCTTTAAACTTAAAGAAAAAAAATAATAGAAACCAAAAGCAAAGCAAACGATAAAAAACTCAAAGGAAAAAAGAAAGAAAAGAAAGAAAGCTACTTTATATATTAAACTTATCCATAGTCACTGGTTTACTAATAAATTCCTATACACTACTAGAATATAATACATTTTAAGACCTGTTTTCAGAGTAGAATTTTTCCAAAGAGTTAACTATTCAAGAGTCTTGTTATCAAAACCCAATCTACTCCTCAATATGGCCCAAAATTTCTCACCGCACATACTCCTGAACATAAAACACCTTTTCTACTATACATTGTTTTATGTTGGTTGACTTTATTGATTGCCTCCAACCTAACATGGTACAGATGCTTTATTTTTCATTATCTGACTTTTAAATTCCTTTTCCTTCCAGAGAGCTATAAGCTGTAATATGACTTCTTATCCTTCCACCTGTTCCTGAGTGTTCCTCAAAGCTAAAATGGAGGTACTATTAATGATACCATCACACAGATAACAATACTACATTACCAATTGGGAGAAAAGTTCCAATTCTACTCAGCTTCTGTGGAGCCAACAGGAGACGAGGAGTGGGGTGTGTGTGAACAAGGTGGGAGAATTGCAGAGACTGACGTGGGAATCATGCCCTTCCCCTCAAATCCCTCCACTCTATACTATAATTCAAACATATAATAGGCTCAGCATGATACAGCTACTGTTGAAAAATGCAGAAGTTAAATAGAGAGCTTGCGTTCTCCCAAGCTGTAGTTGCAAAATTGTTAGTTGTTATCTGTGTGATGGTATCATTAATGGTATCTTCATTTTAGGTTTGAGGACGTGATGGAACAGATAGAAAGGAGTGCTCCTTATAAAGGATTAGAAAGCATATTTATATAGTTTATAACTTTCTGGGAGGAAGATGACAGTCCTATCCAGATCAGTTCCGGGCTTTGTCCTGAGACTAGACTTTTGGACATCAGAGGGTAAGAACCTTATTCTAATGCTTCAGAGAAATCCTGTACATTGGAAGTTAGGCAGCTACTGAATTCTGAATCAAACCATTCCATCTAGTCTAGTTCTGACTCTCTCCAAGGTTTCAGGGTTCGAGTTGATGTAATCTCACCAGAAATGTGGGATAGTGGGATCTTCAATGTGTAAACCACGAAAGGTTATACTATTTGAGTTTTTTCCTCCTCCTGTCCTCTGTTTTTGCCTTTCCCTTGATATAGGGACAGTGAAAGATGGTTTATCATCTCAATGCTCAGAAATCAAAAAAAATGGGGGACCATGGATTCCGTTGGCTGTTTGTGTTATATTGCAATTTCTAATCATACTCAGTCTGGTGATATTGTGGAGAAGGAGTTGTAGGTAAGTTGGAATCATATGAATGGGGGCTTGGGAAGACATTATGATTAAGTGATCTGTAAACAATAATGGTGGCAAAGAAAATCTTGATCTGAGATCACAGAATATTATTGCTAGAATAAATGGTCCAGATCACAGATCTCACTTAGGGTAAACATAGCTTCACAGCTCCAAATGATCTGTTTCACAAAGTCCCAGTATAACCAATTTGAACCATGAAAAGCCAGCTATGGAAAGAGTTTCTTAGCATCTGAAATATCACCATTACATTTCTCTTTAAATATATCTCCATAAAATAATGTGCATGTGCATGTGCATGTGCAGGGAAGGAAGGAAGGAAGGAAGGAAGGAAGGAAGGAAGGAAGGAAGGAAGGAAGGAAGGAAGGAAGGAAGGAAGGAAATCATACAGATATTTATCAAAGAATCAAAGAGGTTGAAGATACTAATGAGATTACTGAATCTAGCCTTCTACTCATTGTAGGAATCTTGATTAAAACCTCCCTGATTGAGGTTTGTTGAATTTTTGTTTAAACATATCAGGTAAAGTGAGCTCATCACCTCCAAGAAATAACCTTTGGGATTCATTTTCGCAAGACAAAGTGATGTTCCACCACTTAGATGGATTTAAAAGTCAACTTCATGGGACATAAAGTAATTAAGGGTTATTAATCATGGTAGCTATCAATTACCTCATGTTTTGGACACAGTAAATGATTAATAGCTGTAAATCCCAGCCAGCTAATAACGTAGCTTTTTCATATTCGGTTACTTCTCTGGCCTAAAGGCTGTAATAAAGGTTTTCATTTGATTTGATATCTGGTCACAGTACTTGGGAAAGAGAGATAGAAGGAAGAACATTAACTGAGCAAGAGACAAAAGCAAGGCATCAAACTGGTCTTTATTCACTACACTCCTTACTGCATGCCTCTGTCTGTCTGAAATTTTGTAGCTCGCTTAGAATCGTAGCATCTTCAGCTGGTGCAAAATGCAGCGGCACAGGAAATTACATGTGCCCCTAGAAGGGTTCATGTTACACCTCTGCTCCGTGAGCTGCATTGGTTGCCAGTTTGCTTCCAGTCCAATTCAAGGTGCTGGTTTTGACTTTTAAAGCCCTTCATGGCATGGGGCCGGGTTATCTGAGGGACTGCTTCTCCCTGGTTACATCTGCCCGTCCCATCAGATCTGGCAGAGAGGGCATGCTGCAAGTCCTGTCTGTTAGGGAACTACACTAGGTGGGTCTCAGGAGGCAGGCCTTCTCTGTCATGACACCCGCCTTGTGGAACCTTCTCCCCCAGAAGTGAGATTAGCCCCATCCCTCTTAACATTCTGCAAGTCCCTCAAGACTTGGCTATGTGATCAGGCCTGGGGGGTCCCAGGGGACCAGGAGATTTTGCAATGGCTTCCTTACTACTCTAACATCATCCTCTCTTGTTCCACGTGCCTTATAGTTTTTACAGTTTTAATAATGTCTGTTTTATATGTATTTATTGGCTTTCTTTTTAATGGAGTGTTGTATGCTTCCCAGAGTCACTTTTTTGTGAGATGGACTGCTATACAAATATGATAAACAAACAAAATCTTAGGGTTGGAATGGACCTTGGAAGTCTCCTAGTCCCACCCCATGTCCAGGACAGGAATCCTCATGGCAGTCTATCTTTTGCTTGAAAACCTCCAGTGATGAAGTACCTGTTACTTCAGGAAGTAAGCTATTCCATTGCTTAATGGTTGTCACAATCAGGAGATTCCTCCTTTATTTTATTTATTTATTATTAAATTTGTATGCCTTATTTCAAGTTTGGATCTCTCCCTATCAAGCTTCCACCCGTTGGCTCCTGTCGTACATTTAGGAGCTATGGAGAATAAATCCACTCTCTCTTCCCTATAATAGCCCTCCAAATTTTGGAAGGGCTATCCTGACTCCTTTTCTTTAGATTAAACAGTTCCTTTAACTGTTCATACTGTAGGTTTTAGCCTCCAAGCCCCTCACCAGCTTTGTCACTCTTCTCTGCTTTTCTAGTCGCTCTTGGAATGAGATGGGTGGTGACTAAATTTGAAATATAAATAAAAACCATCTTGATGATGTGTGCCATTTATGTAAGTTGCCTTCAAATCATAAAGACAATTCTTTTATAAATTCACCCATTACTAGACTGTCCTTGCACACACGCACGAGTATGCCTGGCATTGATTAGTTTCAGTCCCTGAGGAACAACAATGCCTAAAAATGTCATCCAATTTAAAAAAAAGACTCACTTGTTGGGGTTTTTTGTAAAATTATAAAAAGAAAGAGACCCAAACTGTGAAAGAAGAGGTCAAATATATTCCGCTTTGAAAAGGGGACAAGGCTTACCCATTACATCAACTTCTTTTAGAAAATACCTGGTTTTTTTTTCAATTTTTTAAAAAAAATATTAGTGAAATGGAACCCTCCAAAAGAATAATGCATCAGTGAGAACACAACGAAACCATACGTAACTTATAAGGATTAAACTAAACTGATAAAGAAACGAAAGGGAAAAAAGGACCCATATGATATTAATATAAAATTAATTCAATCTTTAAACTTATTAAATCTAGACTTGTGTTTCGCAACCTTGGCAACTTGAAGAGGTGTGGACTCAACTCCCAGAATTCCCCAGCCAGCTTTGCTGGCTGGGGAATTCTGGGGGTTGAATCCACACCTCTTCAAGCTGCCAAGGTTGAGAAACACTGATCTAGACTATATAGAAATTCCATCTTATCCTTTTTAGAATGTAAAGAAGTTGATAAAGAACACCTATCTTGAATCCATTCTTTAACATCAGGAGGGTAGATTTCTTTCCATCTACACAAAATGTATAGAATTACTTTATGGAGAGAATACAGGGGTTAAAATTGTTCACTCATTCCCCATTATGGTCAACAGGAGCCATGTCTCTTTGACTTTTCTAGCAAAGTTCTGATTTGGACCAAGAAACTGTGGGTATCTTCCAAAGGGGCCCAATACCAAACTGATCTATGTTCCAAAGTGTTGAAACAAGACTGGAATTTATTTTAGTGTTGAAGCACATCCCTATGTATATAGATGCAAAGTTCTGGAACCATGTTCCTACCCAGGACAAAGTCTCTGTTGCGATTATTGTTTGGTATATTAGCTCTGTGTTCACCTTGGGACCACAGACAGCTGTTGTTAGAACAGGCAACATGGAATCAGGGATGGAGTCATGGATGGAACTGAACAGGAAGAAATATCGTGTTCTATGTCTGGGAAGGAAAAATGAAAGTCAGTTGGACCATGGGGGAGAATCAAGCCTTATGAGGAACAATTAGAGCCATTTATGTGAGATGGGCAACTACATAAATCAAATGAAGGAATGAATGAATGAATGATCTGGATATGTTTAATTTACAGAAGAGGTGACCAATAGGAGTGATAATAGTTTTCAATTATTCAACATGGCTGGCTGGGGAATTCTGGGAGTTGAAGTCCACCTATTTTAAAGTTGCTGAGGTTGAGAAACACTGCTCTAGAAGGTTGTCACAACAAAAGAGGGGACTGATTTATTCTCTGTTGTCCCAGAAGGCAGGACTAGAATGAATGGTTGAAACTACAGAAAGTAGATTCCAGCTAGGAACTTCCACCATATATGAGCTGACAGCCAGTGAACTGGTTTGCCCCATGAGATTCTCCTTCATTGTAAGTCTTCAAACAGAAGTGGGATTACAAGTCCTCTAAGGTCCCTTCTACTCTATGATTTTATGAACTTGAAATTCTTCCCTGAAATCTTATGAGATTAGGCTGTATTACAAGAATTTTAGAGTTTTATTAGTTTATAATATTAATTTTGGGATGTCCAGAGACACAGTTTAGGAGTCTGCAGAAAAGTTAAGGCCTTCAGGTCCTGTGTTCCCAGATCTTTATGTCAGCCTTCCCCACCCAGCAAGTCCTAAATGTCTTATTCTACAGCTCCTATTATCGCTAGCCAACACACATTTGGAGAGTACCAGATGCTGGCTGCCTTGTTCATTTCATGCAATACTTTAGGACAACTGGCAACTTGAAAACCCTTCCTTCCTTCCTTCCTTCCTTCCTTCCTTCCTTCCTTCCTTCCTTCCTTCCTTCCTTCCTTCCTTCCTTCCTTCCTTCCTTCCTTCCTTCCTTCCTTCCTTCCTTCCTTCCTTCCTTCCTTCCTTCCCATGAGGTTATGGAAGCATTTATTTATTGCTTTTTTTGTCCTGAAAATACCCTCCAAGGAGTTTAGCATAGCATCTGCTATGGCCAGTAGAGGGCCTTTTGGCCAGTAGAGGACCCTTGATGCAAATCTTCACTCTGGGTTGTGCTAATTTTTGCAATCCCTTCTTCCAGCCAGAAGTACCCAGACCATCTTGAGAAGCTGAGTAAAGGTAGGTGCTCTGATTTTCTCAGCTTGCCTGCCTCTGTTTTTGGATGCCTAGATTCTGTTCAAAAGGGAACGAAGCTTGAGAGAAGAATATCAGATTGGAGAGAAAACCCAGATCGTTGAATTCTGGAGTGTTGAGGAAAAAGATCTCTTAAATTAGAGTTGCTGAGGATGAAATATGTGGGCTGACCTTACTGAGAAGGCTGGTCAGAATGATTCTTCCTAATTAGCTTGGTAGCCTGTGTTCAAAGAATTGGATTTCTGGTGAGGAGCATTTAACCATATCACCTGCTCTCAGCTGTATCAGCATCTGAAGGAGTATTGTGGCAAACTGCTTCTGGTTTATCTGAATCAGAACCAACAGGAAGGGCAGGATGCAACAGTGTTATCAGTGAAGAGACATTGTACGCTTCATGTCCCTCGCTGAGCAGATCGATGCATTTTAGCAACTGAGGCTTTATATGTCCCGAAGTTTCATCATGCATCATATGTGAAATTTGGTTTTGCTTGTGGAAGTCATATGCATTCTGCAGTTTCAGCATGCATCGTATGTGAAATTTGTTTTCGCATGTGGAATTTATATGTATTCTGCAGTTTCACTGTGCAACATACACAAAATTTGCTTTTGACGTGGAATTCATACGTATTCTGCAGTTTCACCATGCATAAAATGTTAACTTCTTGCATCTGAAATGCCACAACCTGAAATACTATAGTTTCCTAGTTTGCACGGTGACAAATGCTCCCTTCCCCATGTGGCACCCTAGACAGGACAGAAATTGCAGATCATGATCTCTGAAAGGCCATCATTGTGAAAATCTGGGCCCTTTATTTTTGGGCTGCAAATAAATGTTTAGTAATCTCTCGGTAGTTGGATAGTTAAAGATAAACATAAAGGGATACAGATATGCAGCCATTTAATTACAAATCTGATTAGTTCTCCGCCAGGAGGACGCAGACTCTTCCAGAAGCCCTTAAAAAAAAAGGGGGGGGGGAAGTAGCTTTAAGACTTTAAGCTTCATGTTCTGCCCTTTGAGCAAAAGGAGGAAAAAAATTGGCAAAGGAAGCAAACATCTCCTATTGCATCATTGGTTCCATTTATAAAATTCCTATTTTAAGGATGCAGAGTTTGGGTTAGTTTGGAGCAACATGCTAACTTTTAATTGGGCAGTGCAAACGGGCTTACTCATGCTGCTGCCTCTGCTGATTACAGATGTCCCCATGTCCGAATACTCACCACAGCTCTACGAGAATGTCAGGACCTGATTGGATCTGCTGCTGCGACAAAGGAAACATTTCGGTTCTCACGGAGTCAAACAATCCTGGACCAAACCCAGCAACTCTTGAGCAATGTTACATTTTCCAAGATCAATGTTTTTCTGGGCCTTTATGTGTTCTTTCTATCCTGCCAGACTGTTTTTAATTCTCTGATTAGCTCTCCTGGATTGTAGCTCCCAACATCTACTGCAGTGTTTCTCAACCTTGGCCACTTAAAGATGTGTGGACCTCAACTCCCAGAATTCCCCAGCCAGCTTTGATCTTTGCTTTGCTGGCTGGGGAATTCTGGGAGTTGTGGTCCACACACCTTCAAGTGGCCAAGGTTGAGAAACACTGATGTACTGTCTAGGTTGTTTGGGGAAGATGTGTTGATTTAGTGCAGCACCTCAGGAAGACACCAGAGTGGGTAGGTCAAAAAACAAAAGCTTGGGTTTCTGGAAGGATTCCCCCACATCTGCGTCAAAGCACCCTCCACCCATCTTTGAGTCAGCAAAAACAATATAGGCATGACATTTGCTGTCTCCACGGCCGATCCCTCTCCTGCCTCTGTTTCAAGTCACTGCAGAGCAGACACCTGCCTTCTCCAATGGATTTTGCACACTTCGAAGCTGCCCTCGGGTGATGTTGAAAATAGAGGGGAAATACTATTTTAATATCAGTACGGTTAAGGATTACTTCAGCCCATCTTACTCATGAACTGCAGACTAAATAAAAATAATATTGTGGGATGTAGAAAAAAAAGGTTGTCTGGGCATATTTATGTTGTGTGTAGCTGCAACAGGGAAAAGATACTGAGTGGAGACTCTGATTTGGATGTAGATGTTCTTCTAAAATGGTCAGTCATGGTCTGAATTGCTCTATTATGGATTCAAGGATGGGAGTTCTCCAATAAGGAACTTCTTCCAGTATGAAATACATTTTTCTGGTTTTTCACTTTAATAATTTCCCATGTAGCACCATGGAACATACTTAGGATGACCATCTTTTCAACATAGGATATTAAAATGTAAGGGAACCAACTGGTCTTAGTCTCTACCCTCCGCTAGCTGAGCTGTGTCTTCAGTTGCCCCTTGATGGGCAGGAATCAGAAAGTTGAACCTTTTCACAACCTTGGAAGTTAGTTATATCATCTGGTCATACAACCAGTGATCAACAGCTAAAAGCAGAGAAGCCCAACATGAGTTAAACACTGGCCACCCTAATGGCAATTCTGTAGAAGAAATATTGCTGGGACAGGTTAGCTTGGTAGAGAGGGTCAGAGTTTTTCAAAAGACCAGGATCCAAATTTAACCCGATCTAACTCTCTTTCTACTGAGATATGAAGTGATTCTCTTTTAAGCCATCAGTAGACACGTAGACATAAACCACACTGACCCACCATTCAAAAGAGACAATAAAAAAGCTAAGAAGGAAACAAAAAGGTAAGAACACCTCCTTTCCAGATAAGCAGGGATTAACACCAGACAGACAAACCAGCAGAGAACAATACCCTAATCAAGGAACTACCAAGGAGAAAACCACACTCTTACCAACACTGGCAGGGCAAGCTATTGTACATAAACAGGGAGCAAACCCTACACTCACTGGCACAGGTAATAGGCTGTTTGTTAGATTGGAGTCAGTAAGGAAGTCAGAAAGGGTGGTGTGGGGTTTATTCCAAAGAGTAGAAATGAAATTTGGAGTTTGGGTAAGGTATAAAAAGCTGTGGTGTTTTTGGGGTGCAAGACTGATTCACAGATGGGGCAACAAGAAAGGAAAGGAGCAAAAGAAGCTGTGCCTGGAAGCATGAATGGGAAAAATGGGGGGGTAAAAGGAAGTTCTTAGCCTAAAGCAGCAGTTCTCAACCTTTTCACCCTGGATTGAATTAATTTTCAGGTCTCCGTGAACCCCTTCGTGCAAATTGCTATATCTACAGCTCCTAATAACATTAGCAAGATCAGTAAGTTTTAGACCTAACAGTCCAATAATAATTGTCAATGCTCTTTTGAGTAGAAAATGATATTTTTCTGGGCATCTGTTTATTTTTTTTTTTTAGATTTTTATCCTGCCTTTATTATTAAATTAAATAACTCAAGGCAGCAAACATACCTAGTACTCCTTCCTCCTCCTGTTTTCCCCACCACAACCACCCTGTGACGTGAGTTGGGCTCAGAGAGACAGTGACTGGCCCAAAGTCACCCAGCCGGCTTTCGTGCCTAAGGCGGGACTAGAACTCACCGTCTCCTGCTTCCTAGCCGGGTGCCTTCACCACTAGACCAAACTGGCTCTCTTTTTGGCCATCATTAGTCTACTCTGTTCATTTGGTTCCCCCACCCCCCAGGATATCACCTGTAATGCAAGTCATAATGTAGGTAGAGGAGAGGTATGCCCCCCCCTTTTTTAATCTTAGCTACGTAGGGCTGAAAGTCTTATCACAAGATGCTAATGAGGAACGGTACATGTAAGCATATTTTTTTCCCCTACAGGTAGTCCTCGGTTAACAACTGCCCTGTTTAGTCACTGTTTGAACTTATGACAACCCTGAAAAAGTAGCTTTATGACAGGTCCTTGAATTTACGACTGTTGCAGCATCCCCTTGGTAACGTGATTGGCATTCAGTCAGTTTAAAACTGGCTCGCATTTACAACCCTTGCAACATCCCACGGTCATGTGATTGCCATTTGCGAACTTCACAGCTTGCTGTCAACAAGCAAAGTCAGTGGGGAAGCCAGCAGGAAGTCGCAAGTCACAGTCACATGATGTCTCACGTAACAACTGTGGGTAATTTGCTTAACAACTGCAGCAGAACTGATGTCATAAGTCAGGCATAGTCATGTGATGTTTCACTTAATGACGGTGTCACTTAGCAATGGAGTTACCTGTCCCAATTGTTAAATGAGGACCACCTGTATTTAAAACTAAAATGGACTTTCTGGAAAAGAACAACAGGTAGGTATGCTTAGCTTACCTTTTTTGAAGTTAATCTCTTTCATTCCCTTTCTTAACTTTTAAAAACTCATAAGGCAAACATAAGATTTCTGTTAAGTAACTGCCTGAAACCAGAAGTGATGGTCTTGTTTTAAATCATGATCTCTCACAGAACCCCTTTTGAGAAAGGCTGGCCTGCAGAAAGGCAACATAGGGAAATAAAGGGAATTAAAGGGAAAACTTCACGTAAGGGGGAGAAAAAAATTACTCAAGAGTAAGCAAGTTAAAGGGAGAAGGCACAAGGCTTTTCTTCTTGCAGCGCATTGCACTATTCGGATTTCTTTATTTGGTCATTAATTTATTTTATGCATACACAATTAACAAAACAATCTTTAAACTTAAAAAAAAAAAACTTTAAAAAAGTTAGAAAAGAGGCAACCCCAAACAAACTAAAAATGCAAACTAAGAAAGAAGTACAAAAATTTACCTTATATTTTATACTTAACAATCGTCCGTGGTTTGCTCCCCCCCCCACTGTTTTTATTGAACTATGATTAACAAACATTGTCAGGTAACTAAATGAACATGCATCCAAGATGCATAGAGAAAAAAATACAGAAAATACCTTCAGAAATCGACTAAAAAATAAAGTGTACAAATTTAACATATTTATAAAGTATGACCATATTACAGTCTGTTGGTATTGTGGTAAACCATAACATTCATCCGGATTTGATAGAATTGCGGTTGCTGACTCGGATGTCTCATTTTAACTTTGTGATTTTTTTCTAATGTGGCAATTGAAGAGGCCTTGTTAATCCCCATCTCATTACATTATCTAGAGTTTTCCATTGTTGGGCAATTATTTTAGCTGCTAAAATTAAATAGATAATAAGTTCCCCTGGTTTGCGAATGAATACACTACTGTAATATGATCAGTACGAAATATTATTGTAAAATATCACAAAATCTAGTTGGGATTCAAGAAGAGGAAGGAGACAGCCTGGGATGTGTGCAGGGATTTAGAAATAGTGGTTAGTAGTGACGTCAACGTGGAGAGAGAGGCTGGCGGTTTCATGAGCTAAGAAGTTGCCCAATGGGTTGGCTGCAGGAACATTGAAGCTAGCAGGTCTTTAGAAGAATGAAGGGCAACATTTTGGTGACAGAAGCTGCACAGATATTTGAAAGTGGGGTGAAGGCCCTTTCACATATGTAAGGAGGTCTGGGATTTCTTTCTTGATCCTGTTTTTTAATAGAATCATAGGGTTGAAAGGGACCTTGGAGATCTCCTAGGACAGTGTTTCTCAAACTTGACAACTTTAAGATGTGTGGACTTCAACTCCCAGAATTCCCCAGCCAGCAAAGCAAAGATCAAAGCTGGCTGGGGAATTCTGGAAGTTGAAGTCCACACATCTTAAAGTTTCCAAGATTGAGAAACACTGCCCTAGTCTAACCCCTTGCCCAGGGCAAGAATCATCAGACCATTCCAGACAAATAACTGTCCAACCTTGGAAACCTCCTGTAGTTTAGGTGTTTTTTCTCTATTTCAAATATGAAACTCGTTTTAGAGCAAACACTATGGTGTTTACATGCTTTGTGCCACAAAAGGGCTTTGAATAGTGCCGCCATTTGTCAGAGGCTCATAATGGGGATACGTCTGGCTTATATTTGGATTAGGCTTTGGAGCAGGATGGGGGAAACTCATGCTGAGATCCACACTCAGTTATTTATTTATGTATTTATTTCCTGCCTTTGCTTCAGAAACTCAAGGCAGCCAACATCATGGACTTGTTGATAAAGATAAAATTAGAGGATGGGATATTGTATACTCTACCTTGAGTTTGTTGAGAAAAGGCAAATACAGTATAAAACTAAGTTAGTTTTTGGGCCAAATAGGACCTTCAGCTCCCTCCTGATTTTATGAAGTGCCTCCTACTTCATCCCACTTTAGAAGTGGTAGAGCTTAGCACCATGCTTCTTGAGCAATTTCACTGGGTGAAGTTTGAAGTCATTTTACAAATGCTTGATTTGATGAATGTTGGCTACAGCCTCACCATGCTAAGCAGAATAGGTCTAACAATTTACATTCAGGTGGAGAGAGCAGGAGAGTTCATCTTCCTTTGCCAGTGAAAACCACTCCTTTCAAGCTTCTGCCTGATCTTGGGTTGCAGATCCTGGCCCAGATCAATCCCATCTACTAAAGATGAACTAATGGGGTTATACATTTTTAACCCAGAGTTTTGCTAGTCCAAAAGCAGAGAATTGAAAATCCATGTTTTTCTTGTGCTTTAAACCTAACTATGAGTATCAGGGATAGAGGGTTAACATTCAGATCTCTTCATGGTCTCATCTGTCCTTTTCTAAAGCTTCTATACTGCCCTCCCCTGAGAAACATTTCACCTAAGGTTACCTGTCTGGGGTTTAGGTTCAGTAAAAGCAGGTGATTTTCACTTGAAAAATAAGGTATTTGGAGCAAGCTCTTGATTGCATTCCCCCCATTGATGGCTGCTATTAAGCTTTTAAAAAGCAGAAGATTCAACACAAGTCTCCAGAATTTGACAGACCTTAAGAATGTTATCTAATTTCATGTAGGGTAGATGGCTCTGGTCTGGTATTGTCAGACCAACAAGCTAAGAAACTAATGCCATGTGGGTCAGGACTATTTTTATTGAAACAGCTAAAGTAACAGAATCTTGCAAGTCTGAATGTGCTTCCCCCTCCCTCACTTATCTTCATGTGAACTTAGGAGGGTCCTGTCTGAGACATTTTCTCAAATTGATTTCTTGGCCTGGGCTCAGGTCCCTTTTATCTGACCATTGTCTTGGTAGTAGCTCTTCTTCCTCTCCTTCAAGGCTATTCTCTATGTCAATGTTTCTCAACCTTGGCAACTTTAAGATGTGTGGACTTCAACTCCCAGAATTCCCCAGCTAGCAAGCTGGCTGGAGAATTCTGAGAATTGAAGTCCACACATCTTAAATTTGCCAAGGTTGAAAAACACTGCCCTATGTCCTCTATAGGTATCCTCCAGATGTCTTGGACTAGAATTGCCATAATCCCAGGCATTAGCAGAACTGAGTACCATGATAGGACTTGCCCAAGACAACTGGTGGGGCACCAGGTTGAGGAATACTGAGATAACATCTCTGGCAGCCAAGTTGTAAGCAGCTGAGTGTTTCACCCAAATGAGATGACAGTCCAAAACTTTCTGGCCTTAAAAATGCAGCTGGCACTGCTTTTACATTTAGCCTAGATGCCTGATATCTGAACATGCACAGCTGTATCAGGCAGTGAGGTTAGAAGCCAGGGAGAACCCATTAGAACCTAAAGCAGTTTCATCGAGAAATGGAATACCCCTCTTCTAGTGTTAAAATTTGCCATAATTGCAGAAAGGTGTATGTGTATTGATTTCATGCACTGTTGCAAGTTCTGTATTGTTTTTCATGAGAATCATCATCAATAGCCATGCATAACCATCTGGGGCCAAAGGGCTTCATTCAGGTTTGGAATGCTGGGCCAGAGACTGCACCAAAGTGCAAGAGTGAGATCAAAAAGGAGAAAAACTAACTGAACTGAAGTTAAAAATGCATTACAAGCAATAAATATGATTAATGTATTGAATAATGTCTCAGTTCTGCCATGTTCAAAATGACAATTATGTAATTGTACGTGGAAATGGTCTTAGAAGACAGGAGGAAGAGCCACAGGCTAGACAGCAGTGAGGTAAGCGGCAGCTGAGCCCACAGATGGAATGGGGGAGTGGTAAATGCCTCAGAAGGGATCCTCCCTAGTTTCTTGGACTGTAAAGGCAAGGAGGGAAAGTACTTGGATGTACTTTCAGACTTGCACAATTCTGTTAATGTAACCTTACAATAACTGCTGGGTGTGCTTCTTCTCTGGACTATCTTGCAAGGCTGACAACTTAACAGCAAGTATTGGTTCAGTTCAAGATCAGGGTCTTACAGTTTCTCAGTTGCCTAAGATCCTCTTTCCATGCTATGCTCCTTGCTTTCTCCAAAGATTTTGAATTCCCTGGGCCCATAACCCTTTTGTTTGGAACTTTTTAGAGAATCCTGGTTCAGATTCTTCTGATAATTCACTGGCTTCTTCCTGTAGGATTGGTTGACAGGAAGAGGCAGAGTATCAGTCATCCAATCAGGGAAAAGGAAAACAGACAAAAAGGAAGTCCCTGGCTTGCAGTCTAATGCCCTACTGGTCACCAAGATAAAAATGCTACTGGAGTTGTATCTCCAATAAAAAGTTGAGTCTGAATAATGTAGGAACTTGAAAAACCACCGAGACATGAAAGCTCATATCATTAAATTTTATCTGGACTGGTGACCCTCTGGACTTGATTCAGAAATAACTGAACAGCAGATGTAGGTATCTCAGATGCCAGCAGAAGAAAGTCCAAGAACTTCATTAGCCTCTAATTAGGGATTAGAGCAGTAAAAGGAGGTTCCTCTAGATCAGTGTTTCTCAACCTTGGCAACTTTAAGATGTGAGGACTTCAACTCCCAGAATTCCCCCAGCCAGCATGCTGGCTGGGGGAATTCTGGGAGTTGAAGTCCACATGGCTTAGAGTTGTGGAGGTTGAGAAATGCTGCTCTAGATGTATGTATGGTGGGAAAGCAGCTAATCAAAATGTGCAGGAATAAAGTCTGCCCATTCGTCGGGGAAGTTTCTTCCATATTTTAGGAATGCTGTAAAACGTGCCAGGGATGGAGTAAAAAAGAGAGCAAACCCCAATGTGTGGAGGAATCGTGTTTATTTTTACAGAATACATGTATACATATCAAGTCAGAAGTCAGATCCATTAAGTTCAATGGGACTTGCTTCCAGATAAGAGGGGATTAAAAATACAGCCAAAAGGTCTTATTTAAAACTACAGTGCATTTAGGTTTTCTGTGTAAATTCTTCCCTTTCAACTTCCTATTGAATTATATATTCAACAATATATAATATATATTAGCCAGAATGAATGTTCAGTTTTTTGTTACGGAAGTTGTATAATTTAGTTTCAGTTGCTTTTTTCATTGTTCGAAAGCACATTCTGGAATTCGAATATCAAACAAACTTAAAGCAATTTTAAAAAGTGAATATACGCACACCAATCTCTCTATTCCCTTTCAGGGTAAGCAATGTTACATAAAGTGCAGAAAACTTAAAAGTAGTAAGCAAGAGAAATTAAAGGACAAAGAGAAAATGAAATGAAATGAATTAAATTTAGTTTACACAAACACCATTCATTCTATCTTTCCATTCTCCCAACTAACCTTGCTTCTACTCCATCTATACAATTTATCCTATATGGCCTTCTGTTTTCCAAGCCCTGTTTTTTGGGAGGATCCCATCTGACTACTTTACTTCATCAAAGCAAATCTTTATTACAGTTATGGACCAGCATATACTTTACTTCATAATTTGAGCTATTCTTGCTAATGAGGAAAATGAAAGATGTGGCTTAAAGAGGCTTTAATGACAGCTGAACAATTATTTGGAAAACAAAGGAAAACTGTCTAAAACAATTAGCATTCTTGGATACAAGTACTGCCTACAGTTTCCTGAAAAAACTTGTCCTGTAGCAAATCTAAAAGATCAGAAAGTATTTTTGCAGCTCCATCTCTGAGCACTCGGTCATAACTTGGTTACGATCTCAAGTGGGTGGTTGAATGCTTAATTTGAAAGATAGGTCTTCTTGACAACGTTGCCTTTTTGAGAAACTAAAAGCAGGACGACAACAGGGAACTACTGCACCAGATCAGAGATTTATCTAATTCATCTTGCTTGTCCAAACTAGACTGAGGAGAAGTCTATTCAGCAAACTTGATTAATCTGCCCTTTCAGAACCTAGAATGGAGAATGGAGCTACCATATATGCTAGTCTCTACAATTCAATTGTTATATTCACAGCTTTAAAAAAAAAAAAAAAGCACAAGGATGTATACATGTGGGGAATGTATGTGTAAAAATGTATTACATTAGAAAAAAATCCACTGCTATTAATGTGTATCTTAGAAAAAACGTATACTGTACTGGAGACCGTGTAATGCAAATGTATCTATTCAGAGAAAAGATGTACACATCTTGACTTTAGAACAAACTGGCAAACTGATGTGGAAATAGGAATAATTCAACATTGGAAAAATGAAGAACTGGGGGAAGGCAAATGGGCCAGATCTACCTGTGTTCCAGGTAACTCCAGGAAGCAGGTGTTAGGGATGTGGGGTCTGCAAGAAGACGAAAGTGCTTGAATTGGGCCTGCTGAATTCAGGAGATGGCAACTGAATGCGGCTGACGTGTCAAGAGTACGGATGCAAGAAAACTGCCTGCAGGTATTTGGGATAAAGGCAGAAATGTAGGCATATGTAGGGTTAAACCCAGCTTTCCTTCCTGACATGGTGTGCAGGAACTGGGAACACAGCTCCTCCTCTGCTGAATGTCATGTATGTAGCCTTTAAAACAGCTGGCTCACGGGCAACCAAAATAGCAGCGCTTGGCAGGAGTATTTTCATCAGCCGCCCAGTGGATCTCTTGCCTCAGAAGACCTCTTCCAGCGCTGTTCAGCTGATAGGCCGAATGTCTGCGTATGGACACAGGCATGCCGCAGATCATATTTCCTTAGTGGAATGGGGGTGGTATGAAAGGGAGAAGTGCCCTGGGGGAATTGCCCTGCATTGTCCTGTCTCCCTCATTGACACGGCACTGTCATCAGGAGAAGGCTGGGAGAGCGGGAAGGTGGCAAGTCCCAACCATGCCGAGGAAAAGTCATAACTTGTTATCATAGTTGGGGACAATCCTGTGGAATGAGGGGCTCTGGACAGCTGGGAGAGAGAACACAACACAACGCCTGTGTGCTGAAAAAGGAAAAAAAAATACTAAGTGGCTGAGGCAGGGGCTTTTAGTAGGGGAGGAAGACAACTGAGTGAAATGCCAAGGGGTGAAAAGGCTTAGAAGGGGTCTAAGGCAAGTGGGTATGGGGTATTTCCTGGCACCTAACTACCAGCTTTTGTGGACCATGATCTTCCTGGATGGGACTGCTGGAATTGTAGTGGGTCTGACACTTGTTTCCCAACCCTGTTTTAAGGAAAAGCTTGCAGAGAATGAAAATAAGTGGAACAGAAATGGAAAACGTAGAAGGCAAAGAAGATGACAAAGGAGGAGGATTTAGCCAAGTTCAACTCCTAAAGCTTCATTCATATGCTCCAAGATAGAGGATACACCTTGATTAACGAACAGGTGCATTTTTGAATAACAAGAAAAGGCAAAAGTGTCTATTTAATGCAGTGTTTGATAGGGTTATAGTACGATCCTCTACGGGGCAAGAGCTCGGTGGATCTTACTCCAAGGCAGAAGGGTAGCAGGACTGCAGACTTAATGTTTGGCATCTTCTAGAGATGGTTTCCTCTCACCTGGGCAGAGGATTAGAGGAGACCAAGGAACCAGGTGCTTCCAATGGCCAGAAGCACAGGCAGGGAGATGTGAGCGGAGGGCAGGATGGCCGAGTTGCACAAATCACCTTCGCAGCACTCGTAGCTGGTGACATATTTGATGCTCAGAAAGCTCTCAGTATCGTTCTTGTTGCATTTATCCTGTGGGACACAGTTCTTCCTCTTGATGAGCTTTTGGCCAGCTAGGGGGAAAGTCAGGACAAAAAGACATGGATTGAGAGGCATGTGTTGGTAAGTCCCCCGCCACCCATACGGTGCCATACTCGTTATGGCATCACTGTGAACAAGTTGGACAGAAAGCAGAGCAGAGTTTTACAGATCCACACCACCTGAATCTAAAATTCTCAAACCTGAGTGGGTCTATCCTAGAATAATTTCGTGCTTCTTGGTTGGCCTTAAACAAACCAAAGATGGTTGAACAGGTGAACAAAACGGAACAATTTTAATACATTGCCTGATGTTGATTAGGAATCCCAGAGTTGTTTATTCCACAACTAGGGTTCTATGGGGACCTATTCAAAATTATTATTCCAGAAAATGAAATTATGCCAGATAAAGTTCCTGGAGAAACACAGCCCAGGTGAAGACAGGGAGGAAGAAAACCTTACCAGCTCTTCCGTGGATGGTAGCACAAACTTGCCCGCCTTCACAGGGGACCACTGAAGTGTGGCATGGTATATTGAAAATGGTGAATTTACATTGGAAGCACTGCAGAGCAGATCCTGAGATGCAGAGAAAGATTTTTTTTTAGGAGGAGGATGAAATCAATTAAAGCTGGAGTTCACAGTACTGCCCCCACATTTTGAATGAGTTTGTGCCACACCACCCCTCCCAATAACAGAAAAAATGTCACTGGGGTTAGAGAAAGAAATGCATATACCTGTACCTTTTTAATAATTCAATTTTAACCCATAGGGCAAATAAAAGAATGACCGAACCTTATAACAGTATTAAAATTGAATGGAAATAAAGGAAAAAGCAATCAAACCGAGAACAGTATTTTTAATGGGAAGGGTGAGCCGGAAGACAAAACGATTCTGCAAATATAGAGTTACAATATTATGGTTTCAAGTGAGAAAAAAAGGAGGACACTCTAGACATTTTTTGGAGAAAAGTTAAATACAGTAATTGACTCCAATATTGGTTTTGAATAAGATGATGGAGAAATCTGATTTTGTTATTATTCTCCCCTCCCTTTCTTTGTTGGGTTCACTTAACCAAATTCAGGAAAAAAAGAGGAAAAAAGGCTTTTCCTTTGTCTGTACAGCCATAGAATAATGTTCTTTTCCTTCAATCAGCTTCTGTTAAACTGCTGTTAAAAAGCAGCACCTTGCAAACCCCTGGCAGACTGCAAGTTTTTTTTTTTAATGTTCTCTCCTGGGGGGCTGCATTGAGATCTCTCTCTCCATTCTGGTTGGTGCCTTGAATACCTCCCCCTTCGTGCTTCACCATTCATGGTGAAAAACTACAGCAAGTACATTAATTTTTGTAACTAGGTTGAAGGCACGTTCTACAATCATACTGTAATGATATGTGGGAATGACCTTGGGAGACAGGAGGAAGAGTCGTAGCCAGGGCAATGGTTGGATAAGCAGCAGTTGAACCCACAGAAGGAATGTGGACATGGCAAATGTCTCAGAAGGGACCCTTCATAGTTACTGGGGCTGTAAAGGCAACAGGGGAGAAATGTCCTTTCAGACTTGCAAGTTTCTGTTCATATAACCTTACAGTAAAGTAGAGCGAGTACTTCTGGATGTGCTTCTTGTCTGGACTACCTCACAAGGCTGATACATACTTGCACATTCACCATCACCCATTTACCAGAAGGCAAATTATCTAAGTTGCTCCCTGCAATAATTGATTGAACCATTGACTGATGATTAATTATGTGCCATCAAGTTTCAGCGCTGCAGTGCACATGGAGAGACCATCTCTAGGACATCTGTCCCCAGATGTGTAATGGGGAACCTCTTGATGTTGGGCTACAAGTCCCATCATCTCTGATCACTGACAACGAATTTTGGTTTTGTGGGTTGTTGTTGTTTTTTTTGAGATTCATGGCACTTTATATTTAAAAAATCCAAAGGATCATAGATTTCTCATCCTTAATGTAGACCGGGGACCACTGCACCCCTTGGTGTGGGTACTAAAATGAAAATAGTACGAATCCTGTGTGTTTTGGCATTCTGTCTTAAAATCTTGTAGGATTTTAAATTCTTGCCCCAAAGCCACCAAATTTCAGACTTTATTACCAATTTCTGGCTTATGTGATGGTCCTAAAAGGTTTTCAGTGACAATGTAGTGTAGTGTTTTTCAAACGTGGCAGCTGGAAGATGTGTGGACTTCAACTCCCAGCATTCACCCGCCAGCAGGAAAAACACTGATGTAGTGGTTCTCAGCAGCTGGGGTCTGCTTAAGGAGACAGCTAAAGGCACGATGCACCGACAGTATATGTTTTATTATTAGTCAGCTCCTATTACAATGTTTAGGAACATATTACATTACAGCAGTGTTTCTCAGCCTTAGCAAGCTGTGTGGACTTCAACTCCCAGAATTCCCCAGCCAGCATGGCTGGCTGGGGAATTCTGGGAGTTGAAGTCCACACAGCTTAAAGTTGCTGAGAACTGAGAAACACTGCATTACAGCCATTAATAGTATCATTTTTTACCTTCACCTAGAAAAAATCCTGAGAACTGGTATCTAATCAGCTTACCAGGTACTCTCAGAAATTCTCCGTTTGGCTCTTCCCCCACTACTGCAATTACATTTTGCGGCTGCATTTAATAACACAGCAAAATGTGGACGCGCCTAATCCAAAAATACATCACTTAATTCCCCTGCAGATGCCCTTGGAATTAGAAAGTGACGTACCAAGAAATGCAATGACCTTTCAAAAATAATTGTTCTGTCTCGGCTTGTCTGCTTTGGGGCTGGGATTTAACGGCAAACCGCAAAAAGGGCTATTTTCAAACAAATGGTTGTAGTGCAAACACTGGCCGCCTGCAAGGGAAATGTATTTATTTCTCCTTGGGAACAATTGCACGAGTGTTGGCTGACCGAGAGTGGGAGGTGGTGTTGGTGGTAGGAATAAGAAGACGGGGACAATGCTGAGTCTGTCAAAGAGTGGGGAAGCTGGAATTAGCAGGATCAGGTTGTATGCTAACTCCATGTACTTGCTTAACGAACATCTATTCTCAAATGCCATATTCAGGTCAGATTTTTTTTCAGCATCTCTTACCATTTAGCTAAGGGCAATTCAGAAACTACAGGTAGTTCTCGCTTAACGACTGTTCGTTTAACAATGGTTTGAAGTTACAGTGGCTTCGGAAAAAATGCTTTACAACCTGTACTCACACTTACGGCCGTTGCAAACCATTGCACCATCCCCCACAGTCACGTGGTCATGATTTGTGACCTTTTTTATGACAGTTGTTAAACAGATCATGTGATCATTAAGTGGATTCTGGCAAAAAAAAATCCATTGGAGAAGCTGGATTTGCTTAACGACCGTGGTGATTTGCTTAATGACCATGGTGATTCCCTTAATGACCATTGTAAAAATGGTCATAAAATTGGGTCCTGTCATGTGGTGACTCACTTAACGACTGCCCCACTTAATGGCCAATTTTCAGGTCCCTATTGTGGTCATTGAGTGAGGACTATCTGTACAGCAGTAATTCTTAAACTGTTTGATTACCCCTTTTTCCAGGCTCAAGTAATGTAATTGTCCCCACAAGAAAAATAAAACTTAGACTCTGTTGTTTTACACAAGTGTCTTGACAGCAACACTCTCAAATGGGATCCTTGACTCACAAACAAGCAATTACAAATTGCTTCATTACCCTCAGGATATGCTCAAATTACCCCCTTGGGATAATTACCCCTAGTTTAAGAACTACTGAACTACAGGGTGGGCAATCTTTTTTGGACGAAGGTCTTAATGGATCATCTGAGGGACACCAGAATGCCTGTGTTCACATGCCTGATTGTGTTTCCCTCAGCCCGGTTTTCTGAGTCCACCCAGCACAGCGGCCACATGGCCTGGATTCACCCAGCTTGGCTAAAACGCAATTGACTTGTTAGTAGGTCAGCGTGTTTTGCGAGCCTACCCATAGTGGCTAACCAGATGCTACAGAGAAAGCCAAGAACCAGATGGTTGGATGTGCTGTTTTGCAAGAAAACCCTTTATTGGAAGATGGCTCTGTTGCGAGCTCAGCTGAAAACCCTAAGAAGAGAGAACAGAGTGGGGTCCGCAAACAGCCCACCCAGTGAACAGCTCCAGGAGAGCAGACGGAGCAAAACATAGCTGATTGGATGAGCGATACCGTGCTTCAATTTAAAATAACAGCAATTCTAAGTTTGCAAATATGCACGTGAAATGCAAATACTCGCTCAGTTTTGTGGTGATAGGTGGGTGGCCATCCTACCCCAAACACAAGCTACAGGCTTTCTGTGCTCCTTATAGAACTAGGATTCTGTGACATGCTACTTTTAAGCATGGGAGTTTCATACTACTGGCTTAATCCACGCCCATCTTCCTCTGAACCCAGTGCCTTCAAAAGCATTTAACAAGCCTGGGTCAGCAATATCTCCTGCCAATTTTGAATGGTATTTTGCAACACAATCAGCCCCAAAGAATTCACACAGAGCCTTTCTTCCAACCCCGCTCCCGCAGACAAGCACAAACACGGACACATTGCTACAGTACAAATCCCCTTTTCACATTCTGCTGCTTGAAGTTTATTTTTTTAATATCATTTGTACTGAAGGCATTTTTCACAGGATAAAAACCACGCAAACATTCGAAAAGAAACAAAGGCAGTAAGGAAAAAGAGTGAATAAGTAAGGAAGAAAATAGAAGAAGAGAGATGATAAAAAGGCAGCGTCTGATCTTTTTGATGGCGGTTATAAATCATTTATATTTTACCCTCTCTCTTTAAGGTTACATCGGCTTGAAGTTTCTAATGTTGATGCGTTTGCCTGTGTTTTCAGAATAACTGTGGTGGTATCCTATATTTTCCACAGCTTTCATGGGTTCTTCAATAACTCTTTCATTTTGCTATATACACCACCTTTCGTCTACGCGGGTGTAGAAAAGAAATGAGAAATTAAGTCCTAATACTGCAACAATACTCTTCTTAACAATAGTTCTCAGTGTTTCTCAACCTCGGGAACTTTAAGATGGGTGGACTTCATCTCCCAGAATTCCCCAGCCAGCATGCTGGCTGGGGAATTCCGGGAGGTGAAGTCCACCCATCTTAAAGTTGCTGAGGTTGAGAAACAATGATAGTTCTTCATTTATAACCACAATATGAACTCCCAAGGATTCTTTCATATTTGCTGGTGGAAGAAAGAAGCCAGCCCTACTAATTTTATTTCTCCCACTTATCTATTTTGCAGAGTACAACCCCATCTAACTTCACCAACTTCTTTTTAACCATCAGCCAGGTTGTTTGAGCAAGGACTCTGACAAACCGTGTGCCCCTTTTTGCTTTTCTGCCAAGAAAATCTGCCCCCAAAGTGAAGAGGTTGAAATCCCAAAGCTTCACTGGCATCGGAGGAAGACAGACCAATGCCTGAAGTATATTTACAGCAAGCATGAAACATGCTGTTTGTACTCTGCTGGAGCAAAGCAAATAGGGCAGAGGTTTTTGGAGCCTGTCAAAAGTAGCCGGAGCAAATTTGGAAAAACAGGAACAAAATGAAGGCCCAGCCTGGAAAAAACAACTCTGCTCCAAACCACAAAACTCTGAGGAAAACAGAGCAAGACTGAGAACTGCGTCCCCTGCTTGCTCAGACAGCCTGTTGTTCATTGGTGTGCGTGTCCTCAAAGTGAACGATGGGATGGGAGGAAGAAGAGAACTTGAGCTGGTCACACCACTTTTTCCAGCTTCTGGTCATATCCCTTTTTCTTGCTTTGGGGTGTAGAAAAAAAGCAGCACATAAGACACCTTTTTGTACCAGGAGGATTAAAATGGTTTCTTTCTTCTGAGGCTGCCTTCTGAGGAAGATCCAGCTGAGAAGGCATAGCGGGGTTGTGGTCACCTCTGCTCCCCATGATGAGTGTGTAACATGATTGCATACTCTTCCCCCTCTGTATATCTGGCTGGTGCGTAAATGGGGTTTCTGTGCATCTGTGTTGGGGAATATTCCAACCAACAAGTTGGAGAGCGTGAACAAGGTGCACCTTTATTTTAAAGAAGAAGAACGATCATTGGGCCTTTCTTGAGAAAGGGAAAAGGCATTGGGATGGAAGCAGGAGCAGAACATGTCTACAGATATACAACTAATATTCTAATAGTTAATTATGAATAGCCAAGCAAGGTTATGTCATGCCATGTATACATTTCGATGAGATTTCTATATAGACCTTCTCCCTTTATTTGCAGAGAAGGACCAGTTCAGAATGAAGGTGGTCGCATCAACTCATAAGATTAGTAGGAAAAAGCAATTAAAAAAAAAAACCTCATGAGATTAGTAGGGAGATTTCTTCAAGGCTCTCTAGTGCCTGCTCCTATATGCATAACCTGCTTGCTTCATATATCTCCCTTTGTTAACCAAGCTCCTTTCACATCCTGCACATGAGGCAATGGGATGTCCACCTAGGTGTCTACCTCAGTCCCTCCCTCCCTCCCTCCCTCTGTGTTTTCATAGAACAATAGACTCCAAAGGTTGGAAGATACCCTCATGATAGTCTCATCCAACCCCCATCCAGGGCAGGAATGCATTCTTACAGCATCTCCAACACAGAAGCCTTCGTGTATGTGTTTTGTTACAGAAGACTGCATCAAAAATACACTGAGCAAAACTCCAGGACACCACATTTAGAAGTTTTAGCCAGGAAGTATGAATACAAACTGGTCTTTGGGTACGTTTGTCAGCATTTAGACAAATACATTACACATTCACCAAAGGTGTGTGGGATTTGGATGGAAGCAGGAACAGAATATGTGTACATATATATTCAACTAAGATTAATAGTTAATGATGAATATTTTATTTATTTATTTATTACTAAACTTGTACGTCACCCATCTCCCCCAATGGGTGACTCACTAGGTCACTAAATAAATAGCCTATTTATTCTATTTATAATAGAATAAAATGACTTTATGTATTAATCAAATTTACATGGCCACCTAGAGTTTCACTGGTTAGATGGGCAATCGTATAAATTAGACAGATACATTGACTCGGCTGCCTCTTTTATACTCACTAACCCTCTTTTATGTCACTCTGGCTCTTATGGTTCTTATGTGAATTAAATCATCTCACCCCTTTTAGAAGACATTGTTAATCCTGCTCCTGATTTTAACGTATGAAACTGACATTTAGTGATTTGCAATTTGCAACCCCCCCCCCAAAAAAACTATAGCTTTACTTAATTTTTTGCAATTTCTGTTCACAGGGGGAGGTTTGGGGGAGGAAAAAACATTCATTTAATTTGAAAATAAGAGACGGATGTACATATTTAAATGAATAAAGAAATCCTAATAAGTAGTGATAGGTCACAAACCATATTCTTGATGTTCAATGATATTTCTTGAGTAATATTTATTCTGCCTTTCAATGATATAGTCATAGGAACTTGTTTTATAAAGAGGGCATTTCCACACAGGTCTTCATGGCAGTTTAGAAACCATTCCAGATTTGCTGGTTCTTACAACACTGGGGGAACCCAGTAAATTTATTCCTACCTCCCTTGAATTTAATATGAAATTGAAGCAACACTACTATTTCTCCTAACGCACTGTACAGGTTCTGGCTCATCCAATCTCCACACTTAGGAACTCCGAACTACACATATTCTCTTCAATTGGTACTCTGAACTCAGTCTATAAGTTCATTTGGTCAGACGGTCTCAGGCTTAAGCAACGGGGCACACTTTTAAATAAGATGTTAATTAGAAAAGCGCTACAAAATATCCATAATCGTTTTCTTACAAGTTATCTTGCAAAGTTCCTGTTTCCTGCCTTATGGATTTCTTACTGTTCTATCTTATCTATGATTCTATGATTTACAATTCTATATTTTTTTCTACTTGGCTTCCTTATCTTTCCCTTTCGGAATCTCTGCTGTATTTTGTTTTCACTCTTCTTTAATCTGGGCCTTTCTCACTTCATTTATAACCTTAATGTCGGTCTTACTCTCCATTCCTCTCCCCACTAGGGGAGTCTGCCGGAGAAGAGGTAAAAAGAAATTCAAGTTGATGGCTGCAATTGAAGCCCCACTGCTTCTGTGTATGGGTCGACATCATGATGTCCCGTGGGAGCTCCTGTTGCCTACAGTCCCTTGCACGGCTTGCTGGGTCTTGCTGCAGGACTGAGATAGCTGTAGGCCATCTTGGAGTCTCCTCCCATTGCTCAAGCTTTTATGGTGTTGCCCTGATATGTCAGCTCCTTCAGTGCCAGTGTCTGGCATTACCCATAAAGATGTCCTGAGATACCTGCCATGAACTCTAAGCCATTGGCAGTCCTTAGATTTTCACCAAACTCTCCAACACTTGGACCACTTGAACTTCCACTCATTGTCTGAAGCCTTTGGAGAGGGTTGGTTGACTTCCACGTTGTGCTGTCTCATCCAGGCACAAGTTTCTCCCTCCATGTCCTTTAGCTCTTTCTAGTCTTTAGTCTTTTTTGTTCTTCCAATTGTCTGTCACTGATGCTGCTCTGTGTTTTCTTTATCAGCCAAAGCCCTGTTTAGAGGACTGTTCCAAAACGGTAAGGTGGGTCCTTAAAGGGAAATAGGCCACGCATGTTCTTCCTTCCTTCTACAGATAGGAATTCTTGCTTCATCCTGCTGCAGGTTCCTGCACTGGTGAGAACCCTTGCCTCACCCAACCTGTGACTTCCCATTGGCAGAAATCCTCATTGCACTTTGACTTCAACCCCAGTCCACTGGTGGGAACTCTCATCTTACTCTGTCTCCAACTCTCCCATTGATGGGAACTCTTAAGCTCCATCCATTGACTTCCCTCTGAATGTGTTAGGAACTCTCACCTGATGTAAAGAGGTAAGGAAGTCGACAAGAGATAGGCCAGATGCATTGTCAAAGTGACAAGGGGGAAAATATGGCTTAACTCCAAAACAAGAAGAAGGTATGTGCTCAAGCAGACACCTCCCTAATTCCCATGTGTATAAGGCTGGGGAAGGGGAAGTAAAGCAGAGTCAAACTTGCAAGATTCTGTTATTATAGTCAATAAAAGTCATTTTAGCCTTCTTGTGATTTCTGACTCTTTTTTGCAGCAATAGCCTTTATGTTTGACAACTGGTAGTGAGGTATCCACAATGGGGAAGAGGGGCAAAAAAGTCAGATGGTGGTTACAACTGGATGACTGAAACCCCAGCCTATTTACATGCATGGCACATATGATACATGTAAAAAGGAGTGGAGCTTTGTGCAGGCATGGACACCGTCTTGATTTTTTTTGACACCCCCCCTCCCCCCTGCAGATATTCCTGGAACCCAGATCAGCTTCATACAGCTTTCTGAAGGATTGGGGAGTAGAAACAGTGTCAGTGTCAGTCACTGAGTAGAATGTCAATCAAAGCATCAAACAGGAAGAATGTAAAACTTCTGAATCAAAATAAAAAATCATAGCACATGAAGAGTAAAAATGTTAGTTGATTCTTGAGTTCACGTAAACTTTTCAGAATTCTGAGAGAGCTATTAGGAAGGAAAAAAACCCGTTACATGGACTAAAAGAGAATAAATATTAAAATGTTCTTTTTTAAAAAGTTCATGAATTAATAATCACTATTTATGTGCTGTTATGGGAAGAGCATTGTTTCATAAATTGGCTCAGCTGGGAAATCAGAGATATGTGCCCAATGACACATTATAATTTTTTAAAAAAGGATTTAGTTAACAGCATGTTCAATCGTTCAATCGTTAAGTCGTGTCCGACTCTTCATGACCCCATGAACCACATCGCGCCAGGCCTTCCTGTCCTTCACTGCCTCCCTGAGTTTGCTCAGTTTCATGCTCATAACAACATGAGTTATAGATTTTTTTCTGATTATTTGTAAAGATATATGACCCATGTTCAATATACACAACTATAGCTAAGATTTATGTCATATATTTGAAATTTCCCAACAAGCTTCAAAATATGTAAGATTTGTTACTATATTTCAATATATGGTGAACTCTACATTTGATGAGACCATTCCAGATGCTCTGTCATCTTAAGGAGCTTAGCTTATGTTCCTCCCCTGCCAATTTTATGATGTAGTTTGAATTTTGATTTACTTTTTGAGTTTTGATTTACTTTTTCTCTCCAATGTGTAAACCGAGTGTGTTTAAGGACACATTTGTTGTCCTTACTTCTTGTTTGTTATTTTTACCCAGAATTGCACTGCTAGTCCATTAAACCTGCTGCTGTTGATGGCAGATGAACACAGCTCACTGTTCAGGAAACACCAGAACATTTATATTGGAATGTTCCATTTTTCTTCTGGACCGCTCCTGAAAGACTGGCTTGGCAAGGGGTCGGAGAAATTTAGAACATTCCGACATTCCCAGAGACATTTCAAATCCCGGACAGTGAGTTTTGTACATAATTCCCCTTCAACAGCTCTCCAGCCCTACTTGAAAATGCTGTTTCGTTAATTGGGCCTATTTATTTATTGCACCTTCTTTGAAATTTTAAGTGTACATGGGGATATCTCATAATTTTAGCCCCACAATGACAGTCCCAACAATAGATTGTTGGGAGAGAGACAAGAGAGATTGCTTCAAAGTCATCTGGCTAAGCTGATGGTTTGGTGACGTGGACTCAGGTCTCCTCAGTCCAGCACCTTAATCATTATGCTATAGTAGTAAGCAATGCATATGTGCTCCCAGTGACATAGGGAACTGGCAAATAAAGGTAGTTGTAAATGAATTGTAAAATAATCTAAAAAAAAACAAGGATAGAATGAATTGTGGGGAAAAAAATGTTATACATTTAGACCAGTGCTTCTCAAACCTGGGTAAATTACCCAAAATTGGGTGAAAATGGTTTTTCTTGGGTAACAACACACAAACCCATTACCCATCACAACAGGGAGATTTAAATTGACTTAAGTGAAAAGAACTTTCTGATAAGCAATTTTGGGTAATGAAGGAAAGAGTTTGGGAAGCACTGATTTAAGACTATTGGATTCAGTAGTAGCAGAATATATCAAATTCAGTTGAATGAATGGAAAGGTTCCTTTTGCTTCCCAGCATACTGGCTGAAATTTCTTGTTGTTTTAGACCCACGTAGAATTCAACTACAATCTCGGTTGGGAGCAAAAATGAGTAGTTTTGAGCTCTCAAGACTTTTCAATGGCACGCACACGGGCATCAAATAAAGTCTGCTGACATTTGCATTTTGCTAATCTAAAATCCATAAAATAACAGGCCTGAGAAGCAGCAATGATATTTTAAAAAAAAGTTGGGGTGGTAGGGGGAAAGTATCTGCATTAGAGAAATTAATCTGGCCTGATTAAGCAGGTTAAAGTGGCAGTTTATGTTTGTTTTTAAAATTTATATGGCTGTCCATCTCATTGCCGTGACTCTGGATGGCTTACAAAGTTAAAAATACAAAAAAGAATACAAAAAGAACAACAACAAAAAATAACAGTAAAAATCATTAAAAACATTACAACTATTAAAACCATTAAAAAATATTAAGAGTTTTGTTAGTAGTTGTTTGGTTGTCAAACTTCCAGGCCACCCGACTCTAGAAAAATTCTGGGTGGCTTCATGAGATCAAAGACACTACATTATACATAAAATAACACACAACATAATATAAATGGGCATATGGGGAACTACAAAAACCACATGGGGGGAAAAAGACTTTTATTAAAGGCAGGTAAGGCGGGAAGGAGGTGTCATATGGATCTTAGCGGGGGGAGGCTATTCTAGATGGCAGGTGCAACATCTGAGTAGGCCTACTTCCTGGTTCCTAGTAGATAGCATTGTTTAAATGATGGAACCAGGAGTAAGCCCATCCTCTTGGAGTGAATAGGACAGATGGACACTATGGGAGACAGGTGGTCCCTCAACAGCTAGGCCATCTGACATGTAGGACTTCATAGGTGATAACCAGCACCCTGAACTGCACCTGGAAGCCAACTGGCAGTCTGTGGAGCTCCCATAGCAGGAGTGTTACATGGGTACAATTAAGAGTTACATTAGTCCACATGACCTAAGTAGCAGAATCCACACATTGGAAGGAGTTAGGAAGAAGACTGCAGTCACACTGAAATCTCAGCCATGGTTTAAAACTCTAGAAAACTTCCTCTTCAAGTTTTGGGAGACTGCATTCCAACTTTGTTCCTAAGAGTAACTCAAATTAATTGGAAAAAGGACTTAGGTTATGACCTGAACTTGGTTATTGGGGAGATATGATAGAACTTCAAGTACTTAAAGAACTGTTGCACAGAAGAGAGAGTACTGCATACTATTATAATTAAAATCTTCAATCAAAATTATTATTATTGTTTTTTTGTTTTGTCCGCACTCAGTCGTTACCGACTCTACGGCGACTGCTTTGGACGAGTCCTTGCAGTTTTCAAGGCAACTGTGTTTTTCGGAAGTGGTTTGCCAGAGCCTCCTTCCTAGGGCAGAGCCCAGCTGGCGAGCGCAGGAGGCGGGTTTCCGTTGCTTCGCGCCCTTTTCGGGCACGCGTGGCTTTTCATGCTTACCGGCAACTGCTCCCGACTCCTTTTTGCAAGGCGCCGCCAGCATTTTTCCTCCCACCGGAGTGAGAGTCCCCATTTATCTACTCACGTGAGTTTTCGACCTGTTGGGTTGACAGGAACTGGGGAGGAAACAGGAGCTCACCCTGCTAACGCGAAGGCTGGACTCGAACCGCTGAAGCGTCGACCATTTCTGGCCGGCAACTTTCAGCGTCAAGGGAGAGTACTGTAGATTTGTTCTCTTTTGCCCCAGAGGTGAGGACATGAATTGCTGCGTTGATGCTCTAGTAGATCCTGCACTGGGGGTGGAGTGGTGCTAGATGGTTCCTTCCAACTTCATGACCCCATGTGATAAAAATTTCAGTGTGATTTATCATTGGGTGCAGAACTGACCATGAAGAACATTCTGCAGTATTCTAGTTGCACAGCTGGAAAAGCATGTCTACATGGGCTAGGTTCATACCAGATGGGCTTATCCTGTTGACTAAATTCATCCATGTTCTGAGTTCATACAATACATCAAACTACAAGCTAACTAAATGGCCTGGGTTTGCACAACACGTAAGCCACGGAAACAACACCTCACCTTCGAGATTAAAACTATGCTTAGCCTTACAACTGTGCAGTGCTCTGGATTCAGTCTCCAAAAGGTGCTTCTGAGCACAGACACCGCACCTATCTGCAACATCTTACAGCTCAAGAAAGGGCACAGCTGCTTTAGGGTGTTACAGACCAGTGCTACAGGGGCACTCCAAAGCATTTTTGGAGATCAAATTGGAATTGCTGCATAGCTGTAGTTCACATACTGTGCTAAGTTCTTTAACTGTTGTGGTTGAGCACGTGGTGTGGACCAACCAGTGTTGGCTAGTGTTCCATCTTCTGGATGTCTATGATCTGTTTCTTGATTTTGTGTTTTTCTTGCTTTTGAAGTGTAAGCCACTCAGAGTCCTTGGGAGGTGGATGTCCCCTACATTAATTAATTAATTCAACCCATCTCGGGCACTTTGCCTAAGGGTGAAGATGGTTTTGGAGAACAGCTGGATTTTCATATTTTGAAACGTTGGGGAATCAATTGCTATGTATATCTAGGGTGCATGATCTGGAAGGTACAGTAGGCTCTGTGCCTAGGCTTAAGGAAAAAAACCCAATTCTTTTTTTTTGCATAATTAAAACTTTTGGGCTGATGTCCTGATAAAACATTATGAAAGCTATTTATTTAGCTCTGGGAGTCTTGGATGGTGATCAGGTGGTTGCTTTGTAATGAGGCATGTTGCTTTTAAATCAATTGCCTTTAGTATTTTTCATGAGATTTGTAGTTTTATGCAATCCACCTGGAGTTTGTGAAATTGGGAAGGATGCAAATTATGTTAACCAACTATCATCGTCGTCATATACATGCATGTAACAGGGAACAACCATACCAAAAGTAACAGCACATAGTAGTGGCCAGCATGTAATTACATTCTGTGACAACATATGTCACACATGCCATTTTTCAATCTGAAAAAAAAAATAAACGATCATCCATCTACACACAGAAATCAATACACCCATTAAAATGCATCCATCAAAGGGTCTGTGAAACCTCAATCCTTTCTGGGTTTTATCTTCCTCCCAACAGCCATAAAAGACATGCCCTAATCTGTAGACTGATTTTTTTTTAATGATGCTTGGGGCTATCCTGACATTTTCTGTTCCCTGATGCAGATATTATTTATGGTAAGACTTCACTGAATTTCAAGTTCAACCATCAGGCTTTCCTCAAAGGATCCTGGTCATAGTAGTTTGGAAAGAATTAGCTGAATGGGTATCCCAAGATACCCCACCCCCTGAGAACTACAATTCCCAGCCTTCCCTTGGAATAGCTATTCCACCAGTTCATGTTTGCAGGATTAGACATGTATTTGTCTTTTTGTAATCCTATGATTGCAACCTTCTTATCCATGTCGGATGGTCTGCTCTTCCTTGCCTCTTTCCTTTCACCGCAGGAGTGAAGAAAAATATTTTTGAAAAATGATATGCTGAACAGCAGGGTGTGGTTGTGCGAAATAGGAAAGACTAACCCATGGATTTCATTAAATGTGAGTAAAAGAATTACACAGTAGGGTGCCAAGGAAAAAAGGGCAGGTAGGTTCCATGTGTCTGAGTCATCATTAAACAGACAGCTTTGCCAGAATTTGGGGAAAGGAAGATAATCTGGGCTCAGATCAAGGAAGGGAATGTTTTAATTGCTACCGACAGGAATAACCAGGCCTGGAGTGAATGCGCTGTAAGTTATGGAAGCAAGGAAGAAACCTGTGTTGTGCTGCAAAGGGAAAAACGGATTGGGGTGGTTGTGTGTGGGGAAAACTGCAAGTTATGAAACCTTTTCTCAAAGGTGTAAGACATTTTCAAGGGCATTGCTGGCATTCCTACTGCAAGGGTGGGGATGGGTGGTGAATCGGCCAAAGAGTTAAGCACAGAAGTTTGAGGAGCTGATGTTTGGAGGACCAAATGAGTTTTTAATTTCTGGAGTAACAGTTTTCAAAGGTGTTTCCCTTCTCCTTGAAGAAGCCTCTAGAAGGCATTTCTGTGTTGGGTGCAGAGTTCCTCAGAACAGCAAGAGGATGGAGATGGGTGGGGCTGGGGCCTCAGACAGAGGTGCCAACTTTTGGAGGCATATTTGGAATGTTGAAAGCAGGTTATAGAAAGCCACAAAACGGCTTCCATAAAAAACAAAGCCAGTTATAAAATACCCAGACCACACCTGGGATCCACATGGGGCCTTTTAATATTATTGAAAGTTCCTCTTATGCTGGAGGGGGGTGCTTTGTTTTCCTACATGCTAAAATCAGGTGGGGCAGATAGCCTAGCAGGGGGGAAGGAAGATCCTGGAAATACACTGGGGCCAAGAGTAACCACACTGGGGACCACACCCGTGAAACATTATCTTGCACAGTTCTTAACCGGGCATGATAAGCCTAGCTTAAAGTCGCTTTTTTCCCAATCAAAAAGGAAATGGCCAATGTGGAATTAGAGAACTATGTCCTTGGTGAAGTACAGGGAGTCCTCGCTTACTGACTGCTCATTCAGCGACTGTTCAAAGTTACAACGGTGCTGAAAAAGGAGATTTACAACCTGGTCCTCGAAGTTGCAGCTGTGGTAGCGTCTTTGCGGTCACATGATCGCGATTCAGGCTCTTGGTAACTGACATTTACAAGGGTCATAGTATCCCACGGTCACATGATTGCCATTTGTAACCTTTACAGCCAGCCTCCAACAAGCAGAGTCTATGGGGAAGCTGGCAGTGAGTCACAAATCAGGGTCACATAATGTGCTTAATGAACACAGCTGGAACTGATGTAAGTTGGGAATGGTCACGTGATGTTTCACTTAACCACCACGTCACTTAGCGACAGAGCTGCCAGTCTCAGTTGTGGTTAGTAAGTATAATGGTATGTGGGAATGGTCAGATAAGAGACAGCACAGTCCACATCTGGATACTGGGTGGGGCAAGAGGCTCAGAAGAGACCCTCCCTAAATTCTCAGGGGTAAAGGAAACGGCAGGAGAATTGTACTTTCAGACTTGCAAGATTCTGTTAATGTAGCCTTACAATAAAGTAGAATTGGCTCATCTGGTCATGTTTCCTGTCTGGTCTACCTGGTAAGGCTGACAGTAAGTGAGAACTACTGGTATGGCTTTCAGCAATCTTATTGCTGGTTCACTGATGGGAATGCTTTGGCTGAGCATATTTGATTTATATCCCCATTTTCTCCAGTTGATCAAGGCAACATATGTGACACTTCCTTCTCCAAGGTTATCCTCATGACAGTAATGCTTATGAGGTAGACTGGACTAAGAAATGTTGATTATTCAAAGAGATTAATTGGCTTTTAGGGTTAAGCCAGGTCCCAGGTCCACCTGGCCCTCCTCCATCACTCCAATCACCCACCCCACCCCATGCTTTCATGGAATTAAATAACTCTTGAAATCCACTGCATCTCTTTTAAAGTTCTTCCGAAATCTGAGACTTGAAATCTGACAAAACTGCCTCTGAGCAAGAAAGATCAGCAGGACTTCTGAGACCAGAGTTGGTCTTGAAACAATTTCATTTGTTTTCCCCTTGCATCTTTACTATTTTTCAACTGAGTTCTGGAGAAAAGTTTGCTCATATTTATACTTACAAAGAAAAGAATGAAAAAGTCTATGGTGCATGGTTTAGCAAAACATATTTTGGTTTCCTCACAGAACAATGGCAGAAGAACAAAGTAGGTATTGATTGATTTTCCTGTTATTCATATCAGTCCCAGATCTGGAACAATCAGACCTTGTCACACCCTTATAGACAATTCACGGCTTGGGCCAATACAGCTGAGGGAATCTTGCCCACTTTCCACCTCTTTCTCATCCTTGGTTAGTGGAAACAATTTGCCATTTCACTATTTCTATTTGAACCATTGAAAACAATGATCTCCGTTAGAATCACTGGAGGAGGACGGGTGTGTCCAGTTCTCAAGATTACTCTTGCATGAGGTTTAATGAGGGGCAAGATTAAAGCCTTCTCATCCAGTGATTATAGTAAATACTGTAATGCTATTTTCTGTTGCTGGTTGCAAGGAAGAAACTGCAACCCTGATCAAGGGAACCTGGCCTTTCCTTGCAGAGAAGAATGTTGCTTCATAACCATTCTTACAGCAGATAAACATGGATCTTGATTCAGATTGCTGGGCAGTGAAAGAAGGGTGATGAAAATATTTCTGGCTGGAATATGGAATATCCAATTTCAGGTTCTCATTATTTGGCCCACTGAAACTCTGAGTGCTGAGATACCTGTTTGTATGTATGTATGTATGTGTGTGTATATCTATATCTATATCTATATCCATATCTATATCTATATCTATATATCTATATCTATATCTATATCTATATCCCCAGTATTTTCCATATATACATATATTTTCCACATATAGATATCTAAAATCAAATATGAAATCTTGATTATTTTACCCATGAAAAGCTGAGATTGTTTGATATTTTTCTTTAAAAATAGTGTAAACATTCATTTTCTTGGTCAACTGGGCTTCTGATAATATTATCCCTTTGGATCAACCCAGTGCTAAGAAAGCTGTTTTTACAAATGTACCTAGAATTAAAAATTGAGATTGATTTATTGTGCTTCTGGGCAGTTTATTCCACTCAAGCATTTGTCTCCTGGACTGTTGGGTCTGGATGTTATTGCTACATCTGCAGTGATTGGAGGTTCTGGAGGAATTAATTGTGGCTCCTAAGCCAGTAACCTTATTTTTTTAGGAAGCTGATGAAATTGACTTTATTTATGTGATCTCTGAAATATTAAGCTTGAATGTCCTGTCCTGGTAAGGGAGTGGAAGTTACTTTATAATGTTACTTTTGAGTTAATTGTAAATGTTTCATGTAAATTGGATTTAAATTTCATGTAAATCATTTAAGCTGTCCATGTAGAGAATTTAGGAGTTGGAATATTCGCTTACATGTCTGGTCTTGTCCTAATGTTTCTACATTTCACACTGAAATCAAAAGGAAGTTTAATATGCCTCTGATTGCTGTATGCCTTTCTGAGATACATGCTCAGGTTTTGGAATTTATGAAGGTATCAAGAATACTTTTTTGCCTCTGTGAGCAAGCCAAAAGATCAATTTATATAACACTCAATGGAGAAATCTACACTGACTTGCAGCAATAGCTTTGTAATATATATTGTTTCTTAATATTTGAATGATCTTTTTTTAAACGAAGGGGCAAGGAAGAAGACTTTTAAGCAATAGGGCTATATTAAATGCCTGTTGCTGGCATATTTTTTCCAGACATCTTTCCCTTTACATTATACATAATTTTGAATATTTGTAAGTATGTGTGTGTGTATGTGTTGTGTATACATTGATATAAGAAATGAAAATGTATAGATAGTATTGAAAAACTGTTCTAGATCATGAAGACCCTTGACTTGAGATGGCACTTAGGCCCAAACACCTAAATCTGAGACCACACCGTGTTGAGCAGCCAAACCTTTCCCTTCTCAGGCAGGTGTGAATCTAACACAACGATGCACTTAAAAAACAGGCAGAGCTTCAATCACACCACCATCTTGACTTTTCCAACCATACCTTGGGGGCACTCCTGGTTCTGAGTCCTGGGAATTGTTTAATTCTGCTTCTCTGTGTGTGTGCGTGTGTTTGTATGTGCGTGAGTAGGGGAGGGGGCAAGGCAGCCTAAGGAAGCATACTGGGGAACTTGTACAGCACAGGAATACATTTCAGACACGTGCACGTATGCTGTGGGTTGAATGGCTGCTGTAACATGACCCATTTTTTTAAATTAAAACAAATTAGAAATGGAAGACGGGAATACACTGCTACTCTTGAGGAATGTATCAATTGCTTGCATTACAGTCTTAGAAAGGAATGAATTGTCTTTCCAAATAGCCACCAAAGTGGATTCGATATTTTGAGATAATCTGTAGGACCCAGTTTTGCCAACTTGTTTAATGTTCAGACCATAAAACAAAAAGACTTCACGAGGCTTCACTTCCACACCCAAAAGTCTTGTAGCACCATAAAAAATAACATTCCTTTCTGGTGAATGAACATTTTTGATGCATCGTCCTTCCATCTAAAGCACAATTCTTTCCAGGCACCTTACCCGGAAGATAAAATCGGCTTATAGGTTAAACTTTGTACCCCCAGCTGCAGATTGTAAGATTCAGGACATATTTCAGACTGAAGAAAACTGTTTGCCTCAAAAGTCTTAAATAGCCTCTATTTATTTGTCTACGTGGGCATGTCAAACATGTCTAGAACATTTTGGAAAACAATTGCCCCGGATTTCCCCCAAGCAGAAAATTTAGGACAAGGTTGGGAGTCCCAAGTTTTTGGTAGGGTGGGGTGAGGCAGAGGCAAAAAGGCACAAGACCAGTTTGAAGCCAACCCAAATCCTGATTGTAAGGCTTACATAAGAAGAATGTTGAATTCTTCTTAAGAAGAAGAATGTTGTTTACAAGCAGGGCAGAGAAGGCTGTTTCAAAAGGGTGTCATCCATAGCTTCAAGGCAAATACAATGCCCTGGGTTGTACCACACCCATATCCGCATGAAGTTGGAGAATATATACAATGCAGCCCCCTTGCCAACACGAAGCATGCCGACAGGACCACAGCCCACCAACAGATTACACAGACTGGCATTCCCAAAGGAGTTGGAATATCCATGTACACTCTCTACGTACACACTCTAACGGACCTCTAATGGAAAAATACAGTTCCACGCCCAAACAAATTAGGTCTTCAATTGCTACAGTCCAAGGCAGCTCTACAAACTCCAGATGCCAAATCTTTCCCCAGGGAAATGGGATAATTCTTCAATTATCTAGCTCATTTCTTCAGGACATTGTTAGCCTGCTGGCACGGATGCCAGCTGGAAACTTTGGGATGTTGTTCTGTTATGAAACCATTACTCAGGCTGTAATCTGATAGTCTTCAAGAAGATTTTTACACATCAGGCAAAGCCATCGTTTACAAAGCCAGCATCGCGTCTGAAGGTTGGGCAGTGGGTCGCTTTGCATCTAGAACGTTATGATTGCCCATCCACCCAGTCCTATTTTAAGCTGCTGGTCATTTGCTAAAGCTGATTTATTGCACTCAGGTTTCAATGTGGGATGAAGTTCTCTAAACCATTTTTTTCCCTGCTGGATTTAAGTCCATCCTTTAAAAAAGGTAACTTGAAGTCTTTCATGGACTTTTGCATATTTAATGGTTGGTTGGGAAGGAAAAAACATGTTGAGGATGAGTTCCGTTTGCATTCATCTTTTAAAAAATATCTATCTATCTATCTATCTATCTATCTATCTATCTATCTATCTATCTATCTATCTATCTATCTATCTATCTATCTATCTACCTACCTACCTACCTACCTACCTACCTACCTACCTACCTACCTACCTACCTATCTGTTGCACAACAAGGGAAGTGTTATGGTTGTTTATCAGTGACACCAAACCTGAATTCAGTTTGGAATTTAGGGTGAAACGATGATGTTCTCACTGCCCTTATTTGTTTTGAACACCCATGGAAGCCAACATTCATGCTTGACTGAATTGGCAACTTGCAACTCAATCAAAAGAATGTGCAGGAGGGAGAAGGGCACTCAAAATATGGGTGATAAGGAACTGGGCAGACAAAAATTAGCCAGGGCTACAGAAGCTTCTTTCAAACCATATACATTAAGACAGGTATAGGCAAACATGTACACCTTAATTTAAAGGCATATTATCTTTCAGAACAACCCCACAACTGGGACAGAATAAATGTAAGGTTTGAGAAAGGAGAAGCTGGCTGAAATACATCTTGATAGATGCACCTGTCCCTACTTTCCAGAAAACAATCATATTCTTTCTCTGTACAGGAGCTCGGTTCTTTGCATTTCTTATGGGTCTGCTAATAAACCAGACACCCCCCCCCCCCGTTTTGACTGTAAAAGGAAGCAAGAGAGAGAGAGAAAGAAGGAAGAAAAAAGGGAGCGAGAGAAAGAAAGAGAGAAAGAGAGATCCCAGTTACAAACCGGGTCTGGCAAGAAGCAAAGTAATAAAAGGAGGAGAAAAGAACTAGAAAAAGGGGAGTTAAGGGTCGGGGAGACGAGGGCATCCTAGGCAAAGCGAGAGGGCTGAGCGCCGCCGCGGGCGGTCTCGCTTACCGATGGTGATGCACGCCAGCACGACCGCGCAGAGCCCCAGCACTTTCCCCATGGCGTAGCTGTTGTGCCGACGGACGGAGGGGCAGCGAAATGATCCCGCAAGGAAACCCGGCGACGGCTTAGAGTGCCTGAGGAGTCTCCCCCCGCCTGCCCCCTCCTAACTGTACAGCCACGTGATGTGCTCCACCTTCCCACGCCCGAACTGGCTCGCTGGGTGGGTCCCGAGCGCGCGGCCGTCCTCTGGCTGGCGTGGGCCCGGGGCGGGGGCAGGAGCGGTGAGTCAGATGGGCACGGAGGGGGAAGGGGAGGGAAAGAAGGGAGAAAAAAGGGAGCGAGAGAAAGCGAGAGAGAAAAAGAAGGAAAGAAAGAGGGAGAAAGAGAAAGAGGGAAAGAGAAAGAGAGGGAAAGAGAGAGAGAGAGAAATAAAGAAAAAGGGAGAGAAAAAGGAGCAAGAGAAAGAAAGAGAAAGAAAAAGACAGGGAAAGAAAGAGGGAGAGAGAGAGAGAAAGAAGGAAGGAAAAGGGAGCGAGAGAAAGAGAGAGCAAAAGAAGGAAAGAAAGAGGGAGAGAGAGAGAAAGGGAGAGAGAAAGAAAGAGAGGGAAAGAAAGAGAAAGAAATAAAGTAAAAGGGAGAGAAAAAGGAGCAAGAGAAAGAGAGAGAAAGAAAAAGAAAAAGACAGGGAAAGAAAGAGGGAGAGAGAGAAGGAAGGAAGGAAGAAAAAGGGAGCAAGAGAAAGAAAGAGAAAGAAAATGACAGGGAAAGAAAGAGGGAGAGAGAGAGAAGGAAGGAAGGAAGGAAAAAGGGAGCAAGAGAAAGAAAGAAAGAAAAAGAGAGGGGAAAAGAAAGAGGGAGAGAGAGAAAGAGGGAAAGAAAAAAGGGAGAGATAGAGAAAGAAGGAAAGGGGAGTGAGAGAAAGAGAGAGCAAAAGAAGGAAAGAAAGAGGGAGAGAGAGAGAAAGGGAGAGAGAAAGAAAGAGAGGGAAAGAAAGAGAAAGAAATAAAAAGGGAGAGAAAAAGGAGCAAGAGAAAGAAAGAGAGAAAGAAAAAGACAGGGAAAGAAAGAGGGAGAGAGAGAAGGAAGGAAGGAAGGAAGAAAAAAGGGAGCAAGAGAAAGAAAGAAAGAGACAGAAAAAGAGGGAAAAAGAGGGAGAGAGAGAAAGAGAGAAAGAAGAAAAAGGAAGAGAGAGAGGGAAAGAAAGAAGGAGGGAGAGAGAAAGAGAAAGAAGGAAAAAGGGAGAGAGAGAAAGAGGGAAAGAAAGAAGGGGGGGCAGCCTAAAAATCCAGGATGTCAACTCAAGCGATGTGTACTGTGAGGAAACAGCGCTCAGAGTTGTAGAGCCACACAGCAGCCACCTCCCAATTTCATTATTTCCTTTTGGATTAAGCCAGGGTAAGTAAAGTGCCAAAAAGGAGAAGAAATGGAAAGCAAAGCTCACGGAAGACAAGGAATAAGAAAGGAGGAAGGGAAATGGAGTTTGGATCCACCCCAGGAGTTCTTCACTTTTTCCAGTTGGGCAGGGTTGTTTGACCCATGCTGCAACTTTGAACTAATAACTAATAAATAAAGATTAATTCCTTTATTGCTTTCTCTAAGACATCTGTGATGTTATTACAATGAATGATTGGGACCTTAGGTACTTGTACAGTGGAATAATTAAATATGGGAAATAACTCTTATTGGGAAGGAGCGAGCTTTACAAAGAAAAAGCGTTTGAAGAACAGTACAACATTAAAACAGCAATTGGTATAGAAGTGTAGTCCTGGACTTTATTTTTTATTATTTAATATATGAATGCAATTCTTGATTTTGTAGAAGCTTTGGATGCTTTTCAAACTGTGCTCATGTCTTGATTTTCATGACCTATTTGTTTATAAGTTTAGCTTTTTGTGGACACCCACTCCTAAAAGATTTGGGCAGCTAATGGATGCAAACAATTGAACACTTCAACAATAGAACAGTTGAACCAAGAATTCCAGTGGGGAAAGAAAAGTAATTAATTCAAAATGTGCAGCCTATAGCTTACCCCAAATGACCTAACCTGGTTCTCCTGGACAGGGCCAGATCTTCAGCGCTTTCTTGAAGGCAGACAAAGCTGGGGTTTTGCAGATCTTGGGGGAATATTGTTCCAGAAGCAGGTGCATTGATAGAGAAGGTACATTTCTGGGTCCTGCTGGATCTTACTGGATGGGCAGACACAATGGGAGACTGGCAATCCATATTCTAATCTATATTGTATAGGTCTTTATTGATGACAACTAGCACCATGAATTGCACTCGGTAGCCTACTGGTAACCAGTTAGCTTGTATACTTGTGGTCTTACATAGGTGTACCAAGGTCTGCCCATAACTATTTGCACTGCCACATTCTGGACCAGTTATCGCTTCTGCGTGGTCTTCATGGGCAGTCCCATGGAGAGCGCGTTGCATGCTAGCTAGGGAATTCTGGAAGCTGAAGTCTGCATATCTCAAAGTTTCTCAAGTTGAGAAACGCTGCTGTAGGATGTCGCGGTCAAAATCAAGATTCAATTTGTCCCGTGCTCAGCGATGTGATTTTTTAAACAGTCAGACCGTTCAGCATTTTTGTCTTTCAGAGACAAGTTTAATGTCAGGAAAGAAGCAAGCTTGTTTGCTTTGATCTTCCTCTTCCACAACTTCAGTTTACCTTTCTAAGTTGTTAGTGTCTTGATTAACCTAACTGCAACTTGATCCTGAAATATGAGCTTACAAAGTTCTGCAAATGCACCGGGGAGATAAGCAAGTTTCGATAGCCGCTTGCAGTTCAGGAATGACAAGGCCAGGAGATGATTTTGTTCAGGTGCGGTCCCACAACTCATAGAAAAACGTTTCTTCAAGACGATCACCTAACCACAGAATAATAAAGCAAATGGGTGCCCTTGGAGACACTATCGGGGCACATCTGGGTAGAACTCCTGCTGTTGAGTGACCTCGCTGTTTTACGTTCACAACTCAGTGACCACTTTCCTCACATTATCCAACTCCTCTAACAACCTCTTTGAACAAAGATCATGAAAAATGGTTGCTTGTAGACTTGTTTTCTTAACGCTGGCACAAAAGCCTTGCCATATTCCAAATATTGCTGGTGTACCATCAACACACCCTCTGAGTCATTGATTCCAGGGCAGCATCACAGAATAATAGAGCTGGGTAGTACCTCAGTGGTCATCTAGTCCTGCTTGACGCAAGATCTACTGAAGCATTTCAGATAGATGAGGTGAATATCTGGTCTCTGTTTGAAGACCTCCGGTGATGGGAACATACCACTTCATGAGGCAACCTATTCCACTGGTTGATAGGTCTTACCATTAGGAAATTATTATTATTTATTTCATTTTTTTATTCTTTCATTCTCCCCCCCCCCCTTTTTCCCCCAGTTACTCTGCTTAAGCTGCTCCTTTAATGCATATAATATTTACGTATGATCAAGTGTAATGCCTTACAAAACCCAATTAAATATAAAAGGGATGGGTGCAACCTGAACCTCTGAAGCATGCTGTTCCATAAGGTGGGGGCATTACCATTGGGCCCCCACCCCGCTCACTTCATGACTGTAATGTATCTCAAGTATTCTGGAATAAGCATTTGAAATGCTTAGGTCTGTGTTTCTTTCTCAACCTTGGCAACTGGCTGGGGAATTCTGGGAGGTGAAGTCCACACATCTTAAAGTTGCCAAGGCTGAGAGACACTGGCTTAGGTTTTACCTGGAGAAGGTGGTTCTCAAGGTACCTAGACTCCAAGCCATGCATGGCTTTAAAAGTTAAAACCAGCATGTTGATTTGCCCTCAAAAGCCACCTGGAAACAGATGTGCGACCCTGGTGTTGTAGGCTATGGCAACTCTCCCTGGCAGGTGGAATTCTGCATTTTGCACCAATAGCACGGTTATGAAACCCAGCTAATGCTATCTCTACATAAAGGCAAAAGGCAGCTTTGCTTGGAACAGCTGACGTCCTGCAAGATACCTTTCACACCATCAAACCACAACGCAGAATTTCAACAACAGAGAATTTCCATACTAAAAATCCCAGAAAAAGATGAATATGGAAGGTTATTGAACATTTGTAGTTTGGTTCGATCTAGCAAGGTTGGCGCACTCCAGGTTTTGTCAATTAAACCATGCCATCTGTCGAGACCCCAGAAAGGCACCTTCTCTGTAGCAGCACCTGCCCTCTGAAATGAGGTCCCCCCTGAAATTTGAAAGGCTCCCACCCTACTGTTGTTCCAAAGAGCCTTAAAGACCTGCTCTTTGCTCAGGCCTTTGGCAAGGATGATTGACGCCCCTTCCTTCTTTGTTGTCCCCTCCAAGTTTGTTTTCTTTGCCATCCTTGTTCTGTCTTGTCTTGTTTTTTTGGTGTTTTTTCTACTGATTTCTGTTCTTAAATGTTTTTAACAATTGTAACCCACCCGGAGTCGCTGGGAGTCAGGCAGCATATAAATTTAATAAATTGTTATTGGTTGCACGGTCAACCAGATGTTTAGACTGGATTTGGCATTTTTATCCACCTATCGAGTCCTTCCCAAGGACCTGGGATAGTCAGATGTTGTTGTGTGATGGTGTTAAAGGTATTGTCGCAGGATGGAAGCTGTCCCAAGTAAAGCTGCCTTTTGCAATTGACTGATGGTGATTTTGTCAGTGCTGATGGTCCTCAAGTGGTGCTCCAGATGTTTTGGGATTGCACCCAAGGCATCTATAACTATTAGTATTATCTTTGCTTTCTTTTGTCACAGTCATTCTATTTCTATTTGCAGGTCTTTGTATTTTGTGATTTTCTCCAGTTCTTTCCCTTCTATTCTGCTGTCTCCAGGTATTGCAATATCTTTTTTAAAATATTTTTTATTAAAGTTTATATATATAAAAACTAATACAAAACTAAAAAACCTGCAAACAAAAAGAAAAGGAAGGAAGGAAGGAAGAGAGAAGAAATGAAACCTAAAAGATCTCTCCCCTTAAGCATACAAAAGACCAATAATAATCACATATGTGTTTTAAGCTAAACCAAATAAATCACTTTTTCAGGTATAAATCATCTTCTTACAGTCCTGGTCAGAGAAAGAAAGATCAATATTAACAGTGCAAGGTCAAAACACGGACAATTTAACCTTGATCTGATAAGTCCACTTTAAATTCCTTTCTCCTCTATTTGAAAAGCTCAGTCTTCAGTCTCTTCTCCAAATAAAACCCCAGATAACAATCTCTTATAGTTCTCTTTGTATTTATTTTCAGAAAAGTTTTCAGAGATTTCCTATTTCCCTTCTGTATATCCAAAATAGGGTAATTCTCAAAGTCACTCTTTTGATCCATTACAACTTCTTTCTCCATATCATTCTCATAATCAATCAACTTTGATGGCTGGTGGGGGTCTTCCGGGCTGTGTGGCCGTGGTCTGGAAGTTTTGTTTCCTGACGTTTCGCCAGCACCTGTGACCGGCATCTTCAGAGGACAGGAGCACAGACAGGAGCGGTTCTCTCTGTGCCCAGGATGAGGTGACCCTTTTGTGGGTATTTATAGAAGATCCCGGTCACAGATGCTGGCGAAACATCAGGAAACAAAACTTCCAGAACACGGCCACACAGCCCGGAAGACCCCCACCAGCCACCGTATTCCGGCTGTGAAAGCCTTCGACAATACAAGCAACTTTGAGTCCATCTTCTCCCGGTGTATAGCAACTTGTCTTCAGGAGGTTTTTAATGACCAAATAAATCACAGATAGACAATTTATGATATTAGTTAAAAGAGGAAGTAAAGCAAATCTAATGTCTGTTTGAAGGCTCTGCACCACCTTGACTCCCAAAACACTCCACCTGCTGGAGATTGCTAGATTGCAATCTCTTCACAGGGAATCTCTGTAAGGAGTACCTGTGGGTGATCCTGTTGATCTCCTTTATCTGGAGATGACGCCAAAGAGCTGGACCAAAGCCAGCTCCTCTAATTGCTGTGGGTGTTGGCTCCACAAAGAACAGAGCCATATTCAGTTGGCCATTTCTTCCCCAGAAGCCCCGTATTGCATTATCCACTATCCAGACTTTTTTGTCTTTCTTATCAACAGTTGTTAAGTCTGGGGTGTGGCGTGGCAGGTGCATCTTTGTATTGTTGTTGTTGTTGTTGTTATTTTATTTATATACTTCTTGTTGAACTCATAAGTGAAATGCTCTTCAAAATGGGCAAGTGATTTATAGCTCTGAGGTCACATGAAAACCTGCTTTAGAATTTCCGTGCTAAAAAATCTGGCCTCAGGGAATGGTCACAGAGGTGGAGATCTATCAACTCTCTATGAACCACACCTTTCACCAAGGATCAATAGAGGGAGGGCACACTGAGTCTGGGCATGTCCAGGGATGGAAATATTTCCAAACCTTTGCAGGATGGTCTAATGTGTGACTCATCTGTGAATTCACTCTGCACAATAGCAGTGACTTAAGCTGTAGGACGCTCCTTGTCCCAGCCAATCAAAAGAGGAATGGGCAGATGTGATGTAGGTAGACATCTACCTACCTACCTAGACATCTTCTGAGTAGAACCCATAGGACATTCCTTGAAGACCCATACTTCTTTCCTTTCTCTTAACATTCTAGAAAATTCATGCCAGAAGATCAGGGTGAATAATACTTGTGAGTTTATACCTCCTTCAAGAGGAATTAAGGGTAGTTCCAGAAAAGAGAGAATGGATGTGGATTACATATTTTTCCAGAGGACAAACCCAGCCCTTGAAACCACTCCTGAATAACTGAAGATTTCATTGTACAGCTGGATCCTCTCGAGAGGCTTCTGAGTGAAGCCTCTTAATCAGCTTACGAAAACAGTAATGTACAGGGTCAGTCACCCTTCCTAACAGAAGTCAAAGCTGGTATTCAAGAGCAGTTTAATAAAAGATTGCAAAGAACATTTTGTGATTCGACACCTAGTAACAGCTATACCCACACCAAGGGATTGCCACTTCTTAAAAAAGAAACAAACCTTCTAATCTCAGTTTTTACTGACAGAAGCAAAGAGAATCTGGAATTGTTCAGGAGGAAATGCCTCTTGTCCAAAAAGGAGAAGAGGTACATTTTTTTTTGAAGTGGTTTTCACATTTCCCTGCCCCCAAAGCACCAGGGTGTAGTTCTGCTTTATCTGCTAAAGACACCCACCGATCGAGAGTATTTTCATTGCTGCAAAATATAGATCCAGATTTATCTTGTGCTCATCCCTGGCCTAGAGGTCGAATTGGGTTTAAAACTATTGGGCCACTATCCTTTTACTTATGTGAGCTTTCAGAGGGGCAAGGGTACAATGTCCTTTCTTTGGGGCCCCTCTGCCCAAAAACACCTTGGGAATTAAGACAGGAATTGCAATTTGGATAATTAGGCTAATATTAAAAAAGAACAACAGATGCTTGGTTTAAGAAATGCAGCCCACCAAGAAATGTTCCAAGGGTCATGTCTGAAGCAAACAGGATGGCTAGACATGTTTGGCTGTTTTGCTCAAGCTATTTTTGATCACTGTCACAAGAGGAAGCAATAGTGCAAGAATTTGGCCACCAAACGCAAGCTTTAAATAGCTCAGAGTTCATCTATCAGACTAGGTGGTTTGAATTCTTGGAGAATTGTGTGAACAACGCTTACATTCTAAAATGTAATGTGCAAGTCAGTTCTATCTGAGGATGATATTTTTGCCCTGATAAAAGAATGCAATTTTTAAATTGTCAAGATAAGTTTAGCTGCTGCAAAACCCACCCGGTGCATGGACAAAAGGGTACTGGGTTCATGTGACTGCAATGCCAGATGGGCACCACATTTCTGTGCTCTGGTTTTGCCTGTGTTTTCCTTTGCATGAACATGTCTTCCTTCTCTTCCTCTTCTTTTCATGGTAAATATTAGTTCTCATCAAGGATCTGTGGGATTTGTAATCCAGTCTAGATCTGTATAAGTGGTCCACTTCACAGTACATCAACATGGGCTCCATCATGATCCAGTGGGACAGCAAAGGCCCATAAACCCACGATCACCAGAAAAGAATGAATCTACTTTGAGAAAGTTGTAGACAAATTTCATACAGTAGAGAAAGCTAAGAGTAACTGCGAACAGCAGTCTTTCACATAGATTTACAAGGATTCACAAAAACATTGCTTTATTTGAGCACATTAGCATGACACATTTCACAATAAGCTCATAAAAACACATGAATCAAATTATAGCTCTCTTATGTAGGTCATTCCTTGAGATGTTTTTATGCCTAGCTGCAGAGAGAAAAAAATAGATTCAATGGCCTCCAAGTTTGTATCAGATCTTTGGTTTCCATTGGGGCAAATGATGTTGAGATCTTTCTTTCTGAACTTCTCCACTTCCTTGTAACCCTTTCTCAGCCGTTTTCAGCCCAGACTCATTCCTATAGGCAAAAAAATCATAAGATTTTTTTATTATTTCTTTGTGTACAACAACGTCAATTGTAGCAGCTTAATCTTATCTTGGGATAACAGTCAAGAGCAAGCAAGGGAACATACATTCTGAGCTTCGTGGTCTTATGAATGGGCCTTTCCCTTATGTAGAGGAGTACAGAGATGTCTTTGAAGGAAATATGCAACAGCCACTGAGAGAACATGAACTTAGGTTAGGGAGAAAGAAAAGTGTGAGAAAAAAATTCAAGATTGCCCTGTCCTGATTCTCATGGGTATAAGAGGGAGGGAAGGAAAAAAACTGTCATGTTTTTTTAGATTCTGTTATTATAGTCTATATCACTTTATTGCCCTAGTAGTTCTTGTGGCATTTGTTTCCTGGCTTAGTCTTCTTTGAAGAGCTACACCCACTTGCATCTAACCACAGATAAATATGTCCTAGCAGCCCTTTTTTTCTGCCATGTCCCCCATGACACTGCCTTCTTCTCATCTTCAACCAATGTGTGAATAGCTTTAAACTGTTCTTGCTGTACAAGCGTTCAACCAATACTTGCCCCAAGAGCCCACAACTGTTGCAAAGTGTATGTAAAACCCGACACACTTCACCAATCATTCTGAGAAGCAGTTGACTTGTGACAGGTGGAATCAGCCCAGCATCAATTGGACTCTTACAAGGTTGGTGCAAGCACATCCCTTCTCCTCTAGTCACAGGTGTCAGCCTTGTGAGGTAGTCCAGACAGGAAACACACCCAGAAGAACCAGCTCTACTTTATTGTAAGGTTACATTAACAGAATTGTGCAAGTTTGAAAGTCCATCTCTCCCCCTTCTCGCCTTTACAGCCCAAGAAACTTGGGAGGATCCCTTCTGAGATATTTGCCCCACCCACATTTCTGCTGTGGGCTAAGCTGCCTCTTATCTGACCACTGCCCTGGCTGTGGCTCTTCTCCCTGTCTCCCAAAGTCATTCCCACACACCATTACATCAGGCACACTCCATCATTTTTTATTTCCCCTGTGAAAGGAGCTGGACACCATGGTGAAGCTGCCACTTTCTTTAGCAGACTTGTGGAGGTATGAAGTTTAAAAGTGTGCAAAACCTACACTCTGCTAGGAGTGACAGCAGGAAACATGGGTCCAACGTCTTTCAAAACTTGGGGACATTGATTTTGATGTGTTTTGTACATTTGTGGGTCTCCCTGTGTGCTTGTGAGACTCAGCTTTCATGATCCGGTTCAGTTCTCTTTGTGATCCCAGCTAGTCTCACTTGGCAACAGGAAGGGTGTGTGCCATCAAAGATAATGGACTTCAGATGTCAAATGCCACCCCATTCCTGCCACAGCATTGCCAGTGTCTGGGGATGTTGATGTTCAAAAAGAGTACGGGAACAGCAAAGCCAGAGGGTTTAATCAATTGCATTGCTTAACATGTCCTACATGCACCAAATCAGGATACTACCATTCAGCAGCAAGCCCAAACATAATGAGTAAAAGGATCAGAGATGGGCACAGCAAATTGTATGGCAGTATAGTTTTCTGCTGATTGAAAGATGGGCAGAGAGGACCTCAGAATTGGGGGTGTCACTTGGTGGCACTGTTGAATCTTCACTGTCAGCTTCATCTGTCCTAGGATTGTTAACCTTTGGGGGAGATGGGCAGCATATACATTTAATAACAAGCAAACAAACATTATGGTGACTCAAGATCTTGTGATATACAGTACATTAGCCCCAGGTAGGACTTTCATAGCAAAACCCAGAGGAAGCTTCCATTATGGGCCACTGAAATAAAAACCCCAAATCATGGTTTTTCTGGGAAAAGCTTTATTGATTGTCAAGCTGCTTATCACTAAGTAAGTACATGGAAAGTGTGCTGTAATTCCACAGAGCAGGATCTGAAATGATACTCTATCATTGGTCTCAATAAGTTCCTATACAGCAAAAGTGCATGATATCGAGCCCATGTTAAGGTTGAAGATTTACATTCCCATCCTGACTAGAAGTTATAGTTCCAACTGGTTTAAATGAAATTAGCTTATATACATTCTTGCAAGACCCTGTGAGGTAGATCAGTATTCTGATTGTCTTCATGTTGTAGAGAGGAAAATTGGCAGCCTTTCCCAAAAGTGGATTCCCCATGTCACTGGAGTACAATTATTATAATCTCTGACAATTAACTTATGGTGCTGGCAGCCAAATTCTAGGCATGTTTACTTTGAAGCAAGCCCTATTAAGTTTTATAGGACTTATGTGCTTACTGGAATTCAAGTCTTAGCCTCAACTACAGGTAGTCCTCATTTACCGACTGCCTGGTTCAGCAACCGTTTGAAGTTATGATGGGGCTGAAAAAGGAGATTTATGACCGGTCCTCAAACTTGTGGCCGTTGGAGCATCCCTGCAGTTGTGTGATTGCCATTTGCAACTTTCACAGCTGGCTTCTAACAAGCAAAGTCAATGGGGAAGGCAGCGGGAAGTTGCATGTTGTGGTCATGTGATATCGCACTTAATGTCCTGCGTGATTCACTTAACGACTGCAGCAGAACTGACATCATACGTCTGGCATGATCACATGATGTTTCACTTAACGACCACATCACTTAGTGATGAAGTTGCTAGTCCCAGTTCCAGTTGGTAAATGAGGAATACCTGTACTATGTAGACTAGCAATGAATCTACTAGACTTCCACCAGAATGTTAACCTTTTATCTAGCCCCTACAGTAGGCCTATAAAGTTTCTAACCCTTGATGTGTAGCAGAGTCAGTCATTGCTGTGACTATGGGTGGAAGCAGGTGGATTTTAGGTCTTAGGAGAAGGAGGCAAGCAGAATGGCTACAGTTGTGGTCACCACCAGCAAGAAGAAGGATGTGACAGAAGTGTGGGCTGCCCCGGAGCTATTCCCATTGCAGAGACTGGTATTACAACAGTAGTTCCTGATCCGGTAGGGGACATTTGCATAAACAACCCTCTCTTCCTTATTGCAAATGGTGGCCGGGATGCAGCCCCTTGCGAAAATGGATTCATGCACTTTAAAATCTGCAAAACAACAAAAATGCAATGTTAGGGTTAAGCGAGTTTGGATGTGCAAGGGGTGGATGGCCCAGCAGGCATGATGAATGCTGATGAAGGGGTATGTCTGTGCACACGTATGCACACCATGTGCATACTTGTACACATGTCCACTGTACATACTTGTGCAGTATAGGTCTCTAGCAGGGATTTTGCAGTGGTGGATACTGAAGAAAGCAGGAAATCATTGCAGAAATGCCAGAATATAAACACAGAAACTTTAGGATCCAGTTGAATGGGCTCTCATGGAAGCAATGAGTAATAGCATAGGAGTTGAGTGAACTGGAGGTGGTGGGGGGGTGGGGTTTGTTGTAAAGTCCTCTCCCCATCCCTGATGTTTTTAACTGGAGGAAACGGAATCTTTTCCCCCTGTGGGCCAATTAATAGATACAGGAACCTAGTTGAGATCAGGATTCCAGCAGTCAGCCATTGCTTAAAGCTCACTAACCTCAATACTTGGGTTTATATCTGGATTGTATCCCAACCCACCTCATTTGTTTTGAAAAAAATCACACATGCAGTTGCGGAGGGAGGGTAGGAAGGAATCTGAGCATCTATAGAAGGTCAGAACAGTCTTGAAACAAACCTGAAAGGCCCTTTATGATGCCACACCTCTCTCCTTCTTTACAGGTATCCACTGACGGCTGTAAGCAAGCTTGTCCAAAGGTACACTTGTAACACTGCACCGCCTCCACATTCTGGCACTGGGCTGGGATACCTAAAGGGGGGGAAAAAGAAAGAAATTTAAGAAGTTAGCTCCTGCCCATTAATGCAACCACTGCTATAGGGGAGCAAAAGTGACCTTCTGGGTGACAGTCTCTTTCCTTACTGGCCAAGAAAGCCCACCAATATGTCTTAGATACATTGTTTGCTGCTCCTTCCCCAAACCTACAAAATTATAGGATTTCTGTCACAGCCTTCTTCATCTGTTGGGAAAACCTACAGAAACATTCAGCTACACATCAGCAGGATGGCTGGAAATTATGGGAGTTGCAGTCAAGGACATCTGGAAGGGATACAACTGAGGAAGTTTATCCAATAACACAGACTCCAATCAGGAGATTCTCCCCCTCCAGCCTGCAGAGGCCCTGATGAAGCCCCTGTAGCCTCTCCAAAGCTCCTCCCCTTCCAACCTCAACATCTTTCTCTAATAAAAATATCTTCATGCTCCTTTACCAGGGATGTGAAAAAGCTAAACGGGTTGGATGCAGCTCGTACTTGAATGCAAGACTGCCAGAAAATCTCAGACTGTAAACTAGACTGGAAATTGGAAAAAAATAATTCCTAACTATTTCCATATTGTCAAGAAATTGATATGGAGATATCTGTGTATCTGCCAGGAGTTGAGCCAACTGTAGGGAACTTCGCCATGCCAGGAAATAGAGACTGTCCCTATTAAAACAGGGAGAATTGGAAGATAGGATCCCCAGGAAATGCTAACATGTGCGCAAGTTTGATTATTTATGCAATCCAGGGATCTGTTCTAAGGAAATCCTGAGACTGAACTTTTTTTTGCTGCAGTTGACTGTGCATGCTGTTTTGAAACATGGAGTGGAAAATGCCTGGGCAGACTTCCATCTTGATGTAGGGGAAAAAAAAAAAAAAAAGAGGGGGGGAGAGGAGGGAGGAGAGAATATTAAATAGCTACGGATTGACTTTGTTGCCCCAAATGGTCTGCTTGAAAAGGGAACCGTCTCCATAATGACAGTGTGAATATAACCCAGGGACTGATTGGAAAAAGTATAATGTGTGGATGGATGGTGGGAAGTAAACCAGAACTGGAGCAGGTCAGGGAATGCATTTCGGGGTGGGTCAAAAAAGTCAGGATTTTTATATGCATGCAAAAAAGGGTGGGCCGCTGTGTGGTTGCATTTGCCATTTTGACTTCTCTGACCCTCCCCTTCCCGGGCCTCCTGGTTTGAATTCTCTGCCAATTTACTTGCTTTGAAGCAAAGATGCCAACCATTCTGTGTTCATTCTTTTGGGAATATTTGTTCCATTTATTCATTAACTGTTTGCATGATATATTCCTTTAGTTAAATCCCCAGATGGCTTGTAACCAATGCTATCCAACCCAACAGCTCAACAACAGTCCGACGAAACCAAACCAAAAACAACAGTCTGATAAAAGCTGTGTCAATAAAATAAATAAATAAAAATAAATAAATAAAAGGAGTATGGTGATTGGAGGGGAGAGAAGCATGATTAAAGGTACAAAAGCCCTAAAACATATCAGGATGATGTATTAATTAAAATGGGATGGGAAAATGCAACCTTATACATGTTGATTCAATATTCAATTGAGTTGATTCAACTCAACCCATTGAGTTCCATGGGACTGATTTCCATGGATTTATGATTTATGTTATGCTATTTATTATTTAACTGAAAATAGGGTATAGCTGGAATAAACATGGAAGAGATGACATTTAGGGAGAAAAAAATGTAGGACACACCTACAAGATGGGGGATTTGGGGTTTGGAAGTACTATATTGGAGAAAGACCTGGGTGCTGGTCATTGACTACAAGCTGAATGTGAGACAACAGGGGAAGGCAGCTGCTAGAAAGGCCAGTGCAGGTCTGGGCTGCATTAGAAGAAGCATCATACCAAACATCCATGAAGTCATTATTCTCTATTTGGCACTGGTGAGGCCATACCTGGAGTACAGTGTACAATTCTGGGCACCACACATCCCAGAATATGGACAGCTTGGAAAGGGTTCAGAGGACAGCAACAAAGATAGGACAAGGACGTGGGGACGTGCCCTATAAGGAAGGCTGAAGGAACTTGGAATGTTCAGTCTAGAGTAAAGAAGACTTAGGGAAGTCATGATAGCTGTGTTTAGGAACAGAGAGGGAAGCCACAGCTTCCCTTTCTGTTACTAAACACAGAAGAAGAACTATTTTCAAGAACTATTTTCCATAACCACAGAAACTAGGACCAGAAATACAGTAATGGGTATATTTTGCAGTTACCTAAATTTGGTTTAAATATAAAGCAAAACTTCCTGACAGTAAAATCTGTTCCAGTAGAAGACAGGACTCCAGGGTAAAACCTGTATAACAGTGGGACAATCTAGCTAGGGGGGGTTGTAGGTTCTCCATCTGTGGAAATTTTGAAGAAGAGACTGAACAGCAATCTCTTATGGATGGTTTAATTTCTGAATATTGCAGAGGGTTGGACTAGATACTCGTGGTCGCATCCAACTCCATAATTCTATGATTGAACGAACGAACGAACGAATGAATGAATGAATGAATATTGCATTTCTATCCCACCTTCTGGGGGGTGCTCAGGGCCATGCATGTCAGGGAGATCACCTTTCTTTTAACCTCACAACAAGAATCATGTGGGATAGGTTAGGCTAAGCAAATGTGACTGGACCTAAATAATCCAGTGATCTTTTTGGCTGAGGGTGGTCTTAAAACTGGATGCCTTTACCCAGCCATCAAATGGATTGTCATTGCATAATGATGAGGTTCTTCAGATATTGCTGAACCCCCATTCACATCAGCTCCAGCCTACATGACCAGTTAAAAGGAATTATGGGAGCTGTGATCTATCAATGGTCGTTTCAGCACTACTAACTTACAACATTTTTACAGCATCACACAGATACTGTTTAAGTGACATAAAGCTGTCCACATTGTTGTTTTTTGGGGGGCACAAAGATAGTTGTATGACTTGAGAAGACAATATAGCTAGTGAGGAAATGAGCTATATCTGGAGGGCTACCTGTTCCCTCTCCTGATTGTGCAGATTACTAGCACTAGAAAATGGCTATTTCCATACAATATATTAAACCAAATTGTTTGAATAACAAATGTACAGATGCCACACCTTTGTTCTCCTTGCAAACTCTACCAAGATTTGAGACTTGAGGTTTATCATGTCATGCCAACTCCAAATAATGGCCCTTTTAGCATTATGCAAAGTGGAGTTGGTAACTCATCTTGGTTACACAATCTGATTTGTGCAAACTCCAAATAATATCAGGGCAGGAGGTGATAGGGTAGTTCAGTCAATGTAGTAAGTTTCAGATCTTGGTTTTTGACTTTGCATATCTAGCTAAGCATTAAGTGATATTCAGAACAATAGCCTGGTTTGCAAATTCAATTCAAATAAACTTGAGCGTCTTACCTATTTGGAAGAAGGACATTGCCAAGAAGATAGTCAAGACTCCAGTTCTTTTCACCATAGCTCAGATTCTGAAATGTCAAAGCAATCAGAAGATAGACTGGCAGACGTACAGCAACCGTACAACTGGAGAAATACCAGCATCAGCTCTACCTGAAGCAGTGTCTGGAGGTTAATTCTAGCACCCACTATATACTGTTGCTGTGATCAAGTGTCAACATCTAGTGGGTGGAGGTGAGGCTGCAGCTATAAAAACACACCCTTCTGAACTTGAATTGGGAAGGCTCAAGTACAGACAGAGGTTCATAGAGAGGGTCTAGAATAGGAGGTAAGTCCTCAGACAATGACAAGACCCCTTTGCCTCAGGGTCAGGGGTCTCCTTCCATATTGTGGGGGGAATCCAACTGTAGGATAGGATTATGAGAGGGGACTGCATGGGAGAGAAGCATGGATGTTGCCTGGGAGAAATTTTGAGTCAATGAAAAACTATGCCATTTCTAGGTAGGGCTCATTAGCTATTTTCCACACCTTCTGTTGTTTTGGGGATTGAAAACATCCATGAACTTTTAGTCACATCTTATTGCATAAGCACAATGACTCCCGCAGCAACTGCTCAAGTCTTGCACAGAGGAAAATAATAGTGACCATGTTTCACCTCCTTCCACTGAAGTTATTGCGACAACTGTAGCAACTATAACTAAGTTCGTATTTCCTCCAATATCTGGATAGTTAGGTGAAGTAGATGTTTTTGATGCTACCTTCCAAAACTGCAGTGTGGCACTTGGGTAGTCACCTAGAACTGGAACCTGTGACCAGGATTGTGTTCCTTCAGTTGTAACTTCCTCTGGCAACCTTGCTTTTGTGGTGCAATAACTTGATGGATTGATTATGTGCCATCAAGTCATTTTCTACCCCTAGCAACCACATAGATAGATTTTCTCCATGTTGATCTGTTTCTAACCTGGTCCTTCAGTTCTTCCAATGGTGCCCCCATCGCCCCTGTAACCGAGTCCATCCACCTTGCTGCTGATCATCCTCTTCTTCTCTTTCCTTCCACCTTTCCCAGCATTAAGAGACTTTTCCAGAGAGCTAGATCTTCACATGTGTCCAAAGTAGGATACAATAAATACAATACCAACACCAAATACAATAACTTGGTGGCCTCTTATCTAGATTATTCCAGTGCAGAGAAATAGGAAGCCAATAAGCACTCAGTTAACAATCTGTCTCTCAGTGTTGCTTCTCAGGAACTGGCACACAGGGACATCCTCTTTCTGAACATGTGTGCCTCTTTGTTATTCAATAGTCACATCACCTCCATCTAGCTCCACTAGAGGTCATCCACAAACATGACCAATGCTGTCTTTGTATTATAAACTGATCTGAAATCCAACTGAAATGGGTCCAGATAATGTTTCCTCCAGTGCCTTCTGAAGCTGTACCTTCTCAACAATCTTCCAGAGAAAGGGGAGGTGGAAAATGGGGTGAAATTGTCCAGAACTGTTGAATCCAGTAATAACTGTGTTTCATCAGTGTACTGATGATATCTCCAAGAACCAATGGATGACCTCTTCCAATGGCTTCATGTAAATGTTGAAAAATGGAAGGGAGATGATGGAACCCCACAAAGGAGTGCCTACTAGGTTGGAGAGGAATTGAGGTGGGAGAAGGGAAATGGTTGCCTTGGGAAAGTAGAAAGCATGAGACAGAGATTCAGAACAGCCCTGCCTTGACCTTGTTGTCCTTAAAAAGAGGAGTAAAGGCTTGAGTGGGCTTTCAAGATGCTATTAATATAGCCCACACAAATAAATCCTATGGCATCTGCTTCTTGACCTGGCTTACCTTGAAGGACTAACACAGGCTGCCATTATTCCCCTACCACCATCACCTGAAACCTGCCACTGTGCCTGCAACACCCAGCCCTTGCAGACAGTCCAGAAGACGTGAGCTTTGTGTGGCTCATAGTGCATTACAAGACAATTAAAGAGAAGCATCAGTAACCAGACAACAATGTTAAAAAGTCAAGCCTGAGATGCTGTCAAACACTTCCTTGGCTTTAAATATGGAATTAGAGCAATTAGATAATGCTAGACTTCATTCCTAATGATTTCATGAACTTTATCCCCAGATGTCAACATGCATCTGTTTGCTTTTTGGTATGATAAAATAGCCCTTCCTTACTCACACTGCCACTTGGAGCTCTGACCTAGATTCACTGATGGCACAACTGGCTAAAATGAGATTACCTGAAATCTGGATGTAGATCTGTTTGCAAAGCCAACCCCCAAAAGAAGGGTCAAACTGGCAGCTTTATAGATATGAGGAGCTTAGAGGTCAAGGTACGTTTGTCACAGCCTTTCCAACTTTGGGTCCTGAGCCATGTGTTGAAGGACAGGTCCTGTCATCTCCAGCCAGAAATTCTTGAGTCTACGCTGTCTACATCTACCAGCCATAGCAAGAGAGAGACTAATGTTTCCATGAATAGAAAACTTCCCTGCCCATAGGAAGGATTAGAGCAAATTTAGGATGATCTTTCTTAATTATTTGAATAGTCAGCAACAGCATCTACTCTACACGGAGGTCCTGGGGGAAGGGGAATGGAATATAAATGGAATAAATGAACAACTGAATGAACTAATGAAAAAACAGTAATGCTTCCGGAATAGACCTTGTGCAATATAACGTTGCACCTCTCCAGCTTTTAAACACACTGAAGAGACGCAGTTAGAGAAGAAATAATTACTAATGTGTCTTCCATCACGCCCGAACCTTCTCAGTGACAGAACAAAAGAAAAATACTCTATTATTTCCTACTGAGAACTTCTGACGCGTCTCTCCCACTGTTGGCAGAAGAAATAGACAAGCAACACCAATAACAGCAACAGTTCAGCAGGGTGGTAGGACAATGCAATAGCGTAGTTTCACAATTCTCATGCTGTCTGCTGCAGATGGGGCTCTGCTTCTTTTAAAAAGCTCCTTTTCACATTCCATGTTCACATAATATTCGGAACCTCCTATATATTTTTTATTTATTAGGATTATATTCGGTCTTTTCTCTGGGACCTCAAGGCGGCTTATGGGGGATCTCCCTTCACTGGTTGGTTCAGCTGAAACAGATTGACTGGCCCAGAGTGCCCAGGGAGAATCCAGAAGTTGAGCTTCTTCAATCCTAGTCAAAATGAGGGTTTCTCTTGCTCGATCTTGATAATGAAGCTCATGCGCAGATACTTTGGTCACCTCATGCGAAGAGAGGACTCCTTGGAAAAGACCCTGATGCTGGGAAAGATTGAAGGCAAAAGGAGAAGGGGACAGCAGAGGATGAGATGGTTAGATAGCATCACTGAAGCAATGAGCATGAAACTGAGCAAACTCAGGGAGGCAGCGAGGGACAGGAAGTCCTGGCGCGATACGGTTCATGGGGTCACGAAGAGTCGGACACGACTTAACGACTGAACAACTTGCTCAATCTCGTTTGTGAGTGCTGACATTCTTCCCTGACAGCCTCACTGGATGAAAGGCCTCCACCTGAGAGTTCTCCCAGTAAATAATATTGATCTGTACATGGTCAGGTAGTGTGACTCAATAGACATCTGTTTCTTCTATTCCCTGTGATCGAAGGCCTTACTTGGAAAGGGGTCACTGCCTTCCCCTTAGAAAGATCATGGCAGCCAACCCACTTTCTTTTTCAACTTGAGTTTCACAAATGTGTGGGTCAATCCACCAATTTCAACTCAAGGCTTCAGCTGTGGCCGTAGTGGTGGTGGTGATGATCATGATGATGATCATCATCATATAAACATCTCTACTGGTTTTATTTATTTATTTATTTATGACGTCGCCAGCTACGCTGTCACCGCTTCCCTCCTTGACGCAACGTCAGGAATATCCTTTAAAATCCATGGCTAGCCTTTAAATATGATTGTTTATCAATATCTTGGCCAATCCTGGGAAGCTTTTATAAGGCACTGCCTAATGACTTGCTGATCCATTCATTCCCACTTGATGATCCGCCCACTCAGGATGAAAGCCCTTCAAATCATTCTTTGAGCAAGAGCAAGTTGGCTAACTGAACTCAAGAAGAGAGTTGCTGGGAAAACAAGAAGCACGGTGTGCAATCTAAGGATGAAAGGAGCACGTTTCACTAAGGATGAAAAGTCCACCCCCCAGAAGACTTTCACCGGCATGGCTAGATTAGCTCAAATCAATCAAGATTTCAGTGACATCTTCAAGACCGACATAGCCCCAATGCCCTTCCTGCCATCCAAATACAGTGGTACCTCGGGTTATGAACGCCTCTGTTAACGAACTTTTCGGGTTACGACCAGCTCCGGCCGCAAAAATTTAGCTCGGTTTGCGAACTCCGCCTTGGGGTACGAACAGGATACGCGGCCATTTTCCCTCCCGTGACATGGTCTGCGGCCATTTTATGCCCCTGACACGTGGTCTGCGGCCATTTTTACGCCCCTGACACGTGGTCCGCGGCCATTTTCCGCCCCTGACACGTGGTCTGCGGCCATTTTACGCCCCTGACACGTGGTCCGCGGCCATTTTACGCCCCTGACACGTGGTCCGCGGCCATTTTCCACCCCTGACACGTGGTCTGCGGCCATTTTACGCCCCTGACACGTGGTCCGCGGCCATTTTACGCCCCTGACACGTGGTCTGCGGCCATTTTTACGCCCCTGACACGTGGTCTGCGGCCATTTTACGCCCCTGACACGTGGTCCACGGCCATTTTACGCCCCTGACACGTGGTCCGCGGCCATTTTACGCCCCTGACACGTGGTCCGCGGCCATTTTTACGCCCCTGACCCGTGGTCCGCGGCCATTTTTACGCCCCTGACCCGTGGTCCGCGGCCATTTTCCGCCCCTGACACGTGGTCCGCGGCCATTTTACGCCCCTGACACGTGGTCCGCGGCCATTTTTACGCCCCTGACACGTGGTCCGCGGCCATTTTCCGCCCCTGACACGTGGTCCGCGGCCATTTTCCGCCCCTGACACGTGGTCCGCGGCCATTTTCCTCCCCTGACATGTGGTCTGCGGCCATTTTTACGCCCCTGACACGTGGTCCGCGGCCATTTTACGCCCCTGACACGTGGTCCGCGGCCATTTTTACGCCCCTGACACGTGGTCCGCGGCCATTTTTCCGCCCCTGACACGTGGTCCGCGGCCATTTTTCCGCCCCTGACACGTGGTCTGTGGCCATTTTCCGCCCGACACGTGGTCGTAGGGAGGGGGACTCTCCCTCCAAGCAATAGCTGCTTCCATGTCCTCCACTCCAGAATGGATTAACGGTAATTACATTGAACCTTATGGGGAAATTTGCTTCGGGTTGCGACCAATTCGGGGTGCGACCAGAGTCACAGAACGAATTAAGTTCGTAAACCGAGGTTCCACTGTACTTTCTTCTCTCACTACCCATGGAATAATCTGTCTTCCCTCCTTAAATGTATTTGGACTTATTGCAATAGAAGATATGTGAATTGTATGTAGGTGTATTTTTTTCATCAACAGTATTTTTACAGCACTTCTCTTAAAGAGAACCCCGGCACCGTTTACAAAAAATTCGCAAATCATTCTAAAAGAAAGATGACTACCCCTGATGGACTTTTTGCGTAAAAATGGGGGAAAAAATGAACTTGTGATTTATGGTTTTGATGATTAGACAGGATAGATTATAGAAAGAAGAGAGTCATGATGTAACTTTAATAAATAAAGAGAGAGGTTAAAATATAATTGTACTCATAGCTGCTGGGAAGAATATTGGAAGATATAAAGATCTTTGTATCTTTAATGTCTTGCTCTTTTTTCCTACTTTCTTCTACTTTCTTTTCTTATTGCATGTTTAGCTTTTTCTTTCCCATTTTCTCTATTCTAATTTAGTTTGTAGTAGGTCTTATTATTGTTCTTAAAACGTTTAATAAAAATTATATATAAAAAATAAATAAAAGAAAGATGAGTAAAAAAAAACCCACCCTGGAATAAAAGCAGAATAAACCAAGTGAACAACAGTAACAAAGCCAGATGCAAGGAAATGTTCGGTTAAATGACAATCCATTAAAAAAGGGATTAATGGCTGGCAGGGTGTGGGTGGTGTGGGGGTGGTGTGGGGGACATGTCAGCATTAGGGCCTGATTGTTGAGCAGGGATATTAGTCCACAGCACTGGGGCCACCACAGAAAAGGCCTTGCTTTGCCAACTAGCAATTTGCAGGTACAGCCTCCTCTGCAGACCTTAATATGCCTAGGAGGAAGACATCATTGGGAGTCTTCTTTAAGGGAGAGCCAGTCTAGTGTAGAGGTTAAGGTGCTGGACTAGAAACCAGGAGACTGTGAATTCTACTCCTCCCTTAGGCACAGAAGCTGGCTGGGTAACCTTGGGCCAGTCACCCTCTCTCAACTCAACCCACCTCATAGAGTTCTTGTGGAGAAAATAGGAGGAGGTAGCATTATGTACATCAGTGTTTCTCAACCTTGGCAGCTTTAAGATGTGTGGACTTCAACTCCCAGAATTCCCCAGCCAGCATGGCTGGCTGGGGAATTCTGGGAGTTGAAGTCCACACTTCTTAAAGCTGCCAAGGTTGAGAAACACTGATGTATACCATCTTCAGTTGTAAAAAATAAAGGTGAGTTATAAATCTAATCAGGGTAACTGAACTGGCTCTGAGTTGTTGAAAGGACTTTTAAAAGTAAAGCTCCGATGAAGGCTTTAAAAAGAAAAGGCTTCACTAACCGGGCTGCTGGGATGGACCAGGCTGGGATCTCTCTGGACATTTTAGGCCATGGTGGGCGTGTTCCTTTCCCTTCAGTTGCTGGGCACTGCCCTCCTTAAGGCTTGGGTGGTAAGAGGTACCAGACACCTGGCTTCTGCAGTAGCATTTGCTCCTGGATGTCTGCCCAGAAGTCCTGGGCTTTCTCAAGTCTTATGCAGACTCCTTCTCATCAATGTGGGTTTAGGGCTCTTGCAAGATTTCACGTGGCAGTTATTACCCAATAGTTATTTCTCTTTTTTTCTTTTGGAATTTTAATGGTTGTTAAATTTGCTTCACTTATCTCCTTTTTCCTTTTATTAACATGGAAACAAATACAGTGGTACCTCGGTTCACGAACTTAATTCGTTCCGTGACTCTGGTCGCGACCCGAATTGGTCGCGACCCGAATAAAATTTTCCCATAAGGTTCAGTGTAAATACGGTTAATCTGTTCTGAACCATATGTATTTTTTTTTTAAAACCACAAAAATATGAAACAAAATACAGTACGAAAAGAGAGAACGCTAACCTTGCTCGATGCGACTTCTGGCGTGGAGGACAGGAAGGTGGGTGGGGAGGCAGTTATTGCTTGGAGGGAGAGTCCCCCTCCCTACAGGAAGCCACGACCACGTGTCACGGCAGGGAAAATGGCCGCGGACCCTGTTCGTCACCCGATCTGGCGTTCGCGAATGGAAGCAAAATTTTGCGAACAGAGCTGTTCGTGACCCGAATTGGTCATGAACAGAAGCGTTCGTGACCCGAGGTACCACTGTACTAAGTAACAATAAAATGGAGACCATAATGCTAAGTTCTCCGCTCAAAACCAAAACGTTTACAGGTAGTCCTCGGTGAACGACCATTTGTTCAGCGACTGTTCGAAGTTACGATGGCGCTGAACAAGGAGACTTTCAGCTGGTCCTCAAAATTGCAGCTGTCGCAGTGTCCATGGTCATGTCATCATCATTAGCGATCTTCACTGCCAGCTTCCAACAAGCAAAGTCAATGGGGAACATGGCAGGAGGTTACAAATGGCGATCATGTGACATTGCGCCTAATGACTGCGCAGGATTCACCTAACGACGGCAACTGGAACTGCCGGAACTGCCATTGTAAGTTGGCATGGTGAGGTGATGTTGCACTTTATGACCATGTCACTTAATGATGGAGTTCCTGGTCCTGATTACCGTCATTAACTGAGGACTACCTTTATTGTGCAACAAATACTTTGATGCAATCCACACTATTTTTGTTTGTTTATGTTATATTCAATTTTGGATGAAAAAGTCAAATAATCTCATGCTTGTAATACTGACGTCCTAAATTGTAGTTAATATTGATAGAAAACTTCTTTTTCTTTTATTTCCCATAGTTTATCTAAACAATGTGTCAATAATCTTCCATTAATACTGTATAAATATCATTGTATCACAACAGTATAATGTATTAACATTTATAACAACATAATAAAAAAAACAATGCTGAAATCACATGCCTCATTTACAGCAAGAACACTAACATATCACATGATATCAGGTCAAGATCACTGACATCTCATAACATTTGGCCATCTTGGAAGACTTAAAGTGACATTCCTTTTTTCTGGTGTGAGGACAGGAGACTCTTCCAAACCTATCTGGACTGGGGAAACATTTGGCCTAAAACATGTGCTTCCCTACAGCCATTGTTCACTAACATACTACAAGATATATACAGAAAGCAAATAATCCAGTGAAAAGGAGATGCATCAAGGTTGCCATGTCGATTCTTGATACTTTGAGAGTATCAGTACAACCATCTATATCAATATGACCATCTATACAGATGTAGATCCATGGTGGGCAAAGAAGGCAACTGAGAAATTGTGCATTGCAATATCACAACCCAAGCTCTGACCCTTAGGAACTTGCATGTGACATCATGGCACAAGTCCATGACATCACAATACATGTTTTGGTATCTTGTCATCCATTTCTCTGGCTAAGAATGGATGCCTATGTACCAGTGAAACTCCAATTCTTCTTCTGGGTACATACAAACACGCCTGTGAAAACCCATCTCTCACACACACAAGTTTATTTTTTCCCTTGCCTTTTCAAGAGATTGGAATGTCTTGGGAGGGACACACGAGAAAATAATATATAGATACCTAGATCAGAGGTGGACTCCAAGTGAATAAAGAACAAAAGAGGTGGTGGTTTTCCTCATGCTAGATCAATCCTTGATATTCCAGAAGAGTAATTTGTATTTGTAGTTAGAGGAAGATCCTTCTACAAGACCCTGAAAAGCTGCTTCAAACAAAGGAGATAACAACTCCCATCCTATACGTATGTGGCTGGGCATGATGGGTGTGGCATCCAATGCCCCAGGGAGGGGGAGGCAAGAAGAGATGACATTAAGGGCGTAATTTGATGTCATATATGACAGTTGTATCTATTTTACTCAGCAGAATACAAAAGTCACACTGTATTAAGAAAGCAAAAATAGAATACACAAATATATCATCCCTTAAATCCTTCGGAGAACAAGAATATCTTGAAGAGGTGTTTGAGGAGTAGCCTTTGTAAATATAGATGTGGGGAGTGTCTGTTAGAGCAGGTATATGTGGACTTCAAATCCCAGAATTGCTGGGAATTGGGTGCTGGCTGGGGAATTCTGGGAGTTGAAGTCACACATTTTAAAGTTAACAAGGTTGAAAAACAGTGTTCTAGAGTTTGGGTATTAGTACGTAGTTTTCCTACATTATAAAAGCAAAAGATAGCAGGAAAAACTGAAGCAGAATTTCAGGGAAATATGGCAACTTCTGGACACGATCTGACAGGTAATCAGATAGCCAACTCCCTTAATTTATGAGTAAAACACAGCATTTTTCAGAGTATGTATTATCAAAAAGATTCAGATGCTGCAATTCCTATGTGTTTGTTTGAAAATTCTAGGCAGTTTACAAATATTCATATATAATAAAAATAATTTAAAAATTGGTATAAATACCAATGTTGGGTCTGGATAAAAAGTAATGCTTTAAGTACAGGTAGTCCTTGTTTAGTGACCACAATTGGGACCGGCAACTCAGCCATTAAGTGAAGCAGTCACTAAGTGAAACTGCAACTATGCTTATAATTTTACTTCCACTTTGCTTTATAGACCTGCGAAGGTCATAAACGTGAGGATTTGTCGTAAAGTTACTTTTTCATCACTGTTGTAACTGTGAATGGTTGCTAAATGAGGCAGTCACTAAAGAAGGACTACCTGCAATACTTTAAAGAATGCTTTAATGCTCCTGAGGCAGAGCTAGCCTTAGCTCCTAGCAGCAAGTTCTTCCACCAAAAAATCAAAATGAGCAGAGGATCTTAAGTGTATGTGTAGTTGGTCTCAGAAACCCAGCAACAGTCAATACCTTGCTCCAAGAAGTGTTATAGATGTTTGCTTAATTATAAGATGTTTCTAACAAGGCACTCACAGACACACACTTGTGATGTAAATCATAATTTTATTGAGTACTACTTCATAGAAAGGGTTAGCAGAATTTTTAAACAGTTTCCAGCACGGACATATATTTCCTTTCTTACAATGAGAAGTTCACCAAGGCAGCCACCCACATTATGACCGATTCTTTACCTGAAATTCAGAGTCCTTTGGACAGAAGAATTGAAAGAGACCTACATACGTGCACAATTGTTCTTCAAGCATTGCCAAGATCATGGCACAGTAAGTATTTCCCCTTCCCATCTTGTGATGTCAAAAGCATTGCACTCATTAAACAAATCACAACATAAGGAGAACAAATACAAAAGGCAAATTGCCAGGCAGGAGTAGGAAAAGATGTTATGGATTTCAGGAAACAATATATCAGCGTTAAAGAAGAAAAGGCCAGTCATGGTTTCAGCAAGAAGACTGGTTAAGAAATTGTAACAGGAGGTCGCATGACAATATACACACAAAATCCAGCAAAGATCAGTGAGCATCAAACGAAGAAGCCTAAGCAATTCTTGGAGGCAGCAGAGAAGGAAGAGGGACCTCAAATGAACACTTCTCAAGGAAAAAGAAGGAAGGGTGGATTTTAACCGATGTCCCCCCAGCAGCCTCCATCAGACAAGGAACAAAGATGAATTGGAGGCAAGGAAGAGGGGTGCCTGGAGCAAAGCAAGACAAGTTAATGCACCATAGGATGCGGCTTGCATAACAATATCACTGTACCTACTCAGCTGCTCCAAAGCTTGCCAGCAAAAAAACAGGCCAGTCAGCTTGTTTTTTGCTGGCAATGACTGAAGGAGAATAGACCTGTGGCAGCCTGAACAATTTAAGCACCATTTTTTCCCACCCTTGGCTTGGATTGTATTTTTTAAAAATATTCAACAGATTCCATCGGCTAATGGGAAGACATCTGTGCATGAAAATATGTGCAAAGAAAATAGCCCTGGGCGTTGTCAGCAAACACAGAATTGAGGACAAGCTCAAGTCAAACAGGGCTTGTGGATTCATCCAATGCGAGATCACTAGAAGTTTCTACTAGCCCTGTTATCAACGAATGTGGCTATGTTCACTTATGGTAAAGTTTAAGAAAAAGCTACATCAATATGGAAATTATTGGAAACTCAACTTTTTGGTCCCACCCTACGCTAATGTCTCAACTGTTTCAACTTGAGCATTCTATGTGTATGAATACTGGCAACACCTAAAAGTTGTTGTGCAAAGAAAATAGGAATTATTTAATAATACAATACACACACACCGCTAATGATTGAATATAGTGCTATTTATTACTATTCAAACATAGTGCAAAGTCATTTACAAGATTTTATGTGTATAAGCACTTCTCTATATGTCAGAAGTAAATATGTATTTAGTTCTTACATATGGAGAAATAAATATGTATTTATCTGTAGTGACTTAGCTTAAATATGCATTCTAATAGCTCTTTAACTTAATACTTAGCACTTAACTAAACAACAGTTTTCATACATTGCTTATAATACAAACCACTTTGATGCTAGTTTCTTCCTCCCGTGCTACTCTATCTACAGCTAATGCTAACAGCTTCTCTTAACACACTTTGCTCAGTTGTTGAGCACCTGAACCATGAGGAGTTTGCTCTGCCGCCATCTAGAGTGCCAGACCGTGTCTTCTTTCTGCTGGCTTAAGTTAAGTAGATACTAGAATACATATTTATACTACGTCACTGGGCATTTAAACCATTGACTGTGATATTTGACTGGGCTACTTGCAAGGGTTGGGAGTTGGAGGTACCATTTTATGGTGGTTCTACTCCTACCTGTGTGAGTCATACCAGATTGTAGTCATGAGTGGGAGGCAGCATTCAAGTCCTTGCTTGCTTCAAGTGTCATAGGATTCAGGGCTCTCCCTGTGTTATTTAAGATCTCTATGAAACTACTGGAAAAGATAATCCATTGATTTGGGGTGAGGCGTTATCAGTAACACCCAGGCCAAGCTGAAGGTGTTTTAGAAAGATTTAACAGGTGCTGTAAAACTGTCAGAATCTCCACTGCACTGCAGAACCTGCTTCCAGCCAGTCTGAAGTGTTGATTATTACCTACAAAGTTCTTCATGGTGGGGCACCAAAATACCTCAGGTACAATCTGGCCGAAACTGAATCTTTCCATCTGGTCCAAGCATCTTGAGAAGGTCTGCTGAAAGTCTCCCCCAGAAATATGTGGAGTGTAGGGGAGGTGGCAGGTCTTCTCTGTTGTGGTCACCAATGTTTTAGAACTTCAGTTTTCCAGAGATGCATATAATAATAATAATAATTATTATTTATTAAGTTTGTACGCTGGCCGACTCCCAGTGACTCTTCTGTCTAGCATAAAGTGGTAAAAACATTATTCTGCTATGCCTTTGGCCCCAATTATCTGTTGTGGGGATTCTGTCAGGTTCAGCCCAAAGAACTCCAAGAGGCAATGCAAATACAGTTCTGCTGTGTTTATTAGCTACAACCTCCAGACAGAAAATCTCCCCAGACTGAACCCCAGTTCCCAAGCCAGCCAGCCACAACACTGTGAATTCCTTAGGGAGGTGCCAGCCTCATCTTCTTGAACTTCCCACACTCCTGCTAGGAGCTAAGAACACGCTTATCTCCCTGAGCATGGCCTTCATAAGTCCATTCCATCACAGATTCCCCCAGGTAGGTTGTTTAGTTTGTATTTTTGTTTGTTGGTTTGTTTTTATATGTATATTTCATTGTATGGCTCCCAAAAATCTTGGGACTGGGACAGGTTGCAAATATTGAATATATATGGAATGGACCAACCTGGACCAGAATAGAACAGAACCGAACCAAATAAATTATATAATAAATGTGGGAGATTTCACGTGAACTTTAGTCAGGACTAGACTGGATCTTCTGCAGTTGGTGGTGCTGGCTGGAAATGAGTCATAGAATCATAGAGTTGGGGATCCCTGCCCTGGGAAGTCCTCTAATCCACCCCCTTTCCCAGGGCAGGGATCCTCATAACCATCCCTGACAAATGGTCGTCCAATTTTTGAAAACCTCCAGTGATGGCTCCAGGAGGCAAGCTGTTCCACTGCTTTATACATGCCAGGATCAAGAATGTCCTTTTATTTCAAGTTCATAAAGCTTCCACCTAGTGTGGGGAATAAATCCTCATTTTCTTCCCCGTGAGAGCCTTCATGTATTGGAAAATGGCTGTAATGTTTCCCCTTCACTTTAGCTTTTTTAAGCTAAATGTAGGCAGTTTCTCTTGCCGTTCTCCGTAGTGAAACCTTATGAAAAAGGGCTCTCGGTTTCTCTCATCTTTATTTCCTTACATTTGGAAGCCAAAGGGATGACAAGAAAACTAATGCTCATGAACCTTCACACATTTCTCTCATTTCTGTTATTGTTGAAAGACACTGGGCAGACATCCTGTCTCCTTAAGTGCCGAGGCCATAAAGATATGGGAGGAAGTGACCCCAATCTGCTAGCTTTCAGAACACCTTCAGCTGCTCTGGAGATGCCTCCTCATTCCATGAAACAATAAATATCAGAAGATCAGAGGGAGTGCCCCGAACTTTGACTGGCAACCAATGAGTCATCGGGGAGATAAGTTTCCCCCAATAATAAGGAGGATCCCAAATTTATGCCAATTTTAGCCAATCAATTTGTTAATTGCTGTATCTCTGTGTAAGAAACATGTATAAAATCTTCTTCGAGTGTAATCGGGGTTCTTCTCTGCCTTAAGGGGAGACCCCAGCTGACTCTATTGGCCTGCTTTCAATAAAACTTTAAAATCTCAGCTGGTGTTTTCGTGTTTTTGTGTCTGATCTTCTACCGGACTGAATCCTAATTGGGGAGAGTCAGAAACTCTCAAATGTTGCTAACAGTAGGAGGTAGCCTCCAAGCTTCTCACCAACTTCATTGTTCTTCTGTGCACTCTTTCCACTTCTCCTGTGTCTTTATAGTTTCGTGGCAACCAGAACTAGACCATATTCCAGGTGTAGTCCTTCTCAGAAGTATGGGTGTTGTCATTCAGCACAGGAGGGCACAAAGTTGAAAAAGTCTGCTCTGCTTTTCCTGTATTCAGAGCCCATTGGAGAAACACACTCCTGATGTTTAGACTACATAGAGCATGTAAACAGTCTCTAAAATGTGTTGATTTTATCTTAAGCCCTTTCTGCCATCTAGTGGCACAATGTAGAATCTGATCACTAATGATTCAGAATTGTGAAAACAATTTCAACATTTTAACCCAGTTAGGTAGCAGCTAACTGACCTTGGCTGATCTTAAAATGCTGTAAGCCTTTGAGGTAGGCCAAGTCAAGAAACAGACACTGTAGCGATTCCAATACTACTGTATTGTTATAGGGTATAATAATAGAATCTAGGAAGCCTGTCTAAGCTTATCTCTATCCTATCTTATACAAACCAAATCAAAACAGGGTTATTTTGAGTTTCTTACCCACTCTTGCTTCAAACATTGGATGGTGTAATCTTTTCTGCAAGTCCTTCCTTTATGATTCTTTCATACCTTTTCTAAGCTCTCTCTACATTTCCCTACAAAAACTAAACCAGGCCTGGTCAGATTAGGATCCGTGTGGGAGACTAGCAAAAATTGTTACATTTCCTGTCTTCTGTCATCAAGGTTCCATGATGGACACCAGTTCAGGATCTAAGATTAATCCAAGGTTAAATTCTAAATTGTAGATCTTCTAACAGCAAGTGATCTGGCATGAAAGAGACAGAGGATCAGGTTGAAAGCACCACCATAGCTTTCATCTTGAATACTGGGTGGCATGTTGATCTGGATAGATTACAAATGACTAAATTTTTTGGTTAGATATTTCAGAAATGTAAAATCTGTAAGCAGTGGACCAGTCTGCTTAAAACGGCATCAGAACACACACAGCCCTTGCCAAATGATGACCTTTTGAGGCTGAATTAATCGTTTTCTACTTTGAGCAAGAGTTTGGATTAAATGACCTCTCAATTTCCTTCCCACTCATACAATTCTTGATTCTAGGACTTTTTTCCCCCCATTGTGATTATAAAGAGGAAGAGAAGGCTGTGAGAAGGTTGATCTCTGCCTTTCATTCAGGAATTATCCTGGCTGCGATTTATGATTTGGGAAGAGCTATGAGTGGCGCTTGTAGGATGGAAATGCTATTATGGCATAAGGCCTGCTGTGAGATGTGTGTCTGCTTGTCTCTTGGATTATTGTGGGTGATGGTTATTGCCATTTCATTTCTTCCTTTATAAAAATGGCCTGTTTTCTCCCACTTTTCATTAGAATAGCTGTTTCCTGTCATGGTTGGAAAAGGCTTTGCTTCTCATGGGTCCCCAAACTCCTCCTGAGATCCTTTCAGTAACATGATCTCAAATAGATGGCTGTCCTCCTACAACTTGCCGAGAGTTTCCACAAATTTTGTATTTTTACCTCCCCTTCTTCCTCTCCTGAAGGGAGAAGAAAGAAGATGGAGGAAGACTGGGCCCTGCTCAGATGCTCAGTTGGACTCTTTCCTCCATCTGCCCCATAGATCCTATAAAAGATGGTTGCTTCTCTGTTTTTTAAAAAGAGCAACTGTATACTTACTCATGATTATTTTTATTGCTTGCCAAGTGTTCTTGGAGGACTTTTTCCCCCCTGAAGGTGAGGGATAAATAAATGTGGTAAAGAACATCAAAATAAAAGTCTATGTGCCCAATTTCAGGGGAAACTTAGTCAAGACTAGAACAGAATTAGACTCAGTCTTCTGCAATCAATGGTGCTGGTTGGAAATGATGGGGTTGATCATTCAATACAGCAGGGGCTGAACTGGAAGAAAGCTGGTCTGTTTGTCCCCTATAATTTCTGCCTGAATTGAGACACAGATTCCTGATACTTAGAATATCTTCAGAAGCGAAGTATTCTCTGAAATGTACAACTGTTCCAGAAGTATCTGGTACAAGCCACAATGATGTCGAAAAGACAAAATGTGGATTGTCATCAAAATGCAAGCTCTGCATACAGAGTTGCATGCAAGATCACAAGTCAAGTATGAAGGTTTGTGTTGCCCTTCACAACTCATTATTTACACTCTTCCCTTCCTTTCCTGAAACTCCCTGCCTGTTTTTCAATATCCTATTAACAGTAAGCCTTTTCTGCCCTCTAGTGGCAGAATGTAGAATTTGATGCTCTTGCAATTTAGAGAATTTTGAAACTTATTTCTGTATTATTGTCCAGCTAGGTGATAGTACCTAATCGATTTCAAAAGGTGTGTTAGTATTTCCCTAAACTAGCATTATATATAGAAATGGCTGCAAGGATTTTATATGCCTTTTATTGGAAAACATCTTCGATTCCTTCTTTGGAAGAATGGCTAATTAAATTATGGAGTATGCTTGGAAACCCAAAATAATTTCTTACATAAAAGGTAAATCTGATGCAGAATTTAATTCTAATTGGAAACTATTCTTGGATTATAATGCTTATAATTATACCACAATGGTTTTGGGCTGCATCCAAAATTTAGGTTTTCTTCTCTATAGAATTATATTGATTTAGATTTATGAAGTATTGGTTTATTGTGTTGTTTACTGTTAAAGTTCAAGAAGAACAACTATCTGTACTTCATCTTTTGTTTTCTTATTTTTTATAACTTTTTAAAAAATATTCTTTTAAATAAATTAAGAAAAGTGGAACATCACATGACCACAACGGGCTTACAACCTCACTTCCCATTTGGTTAAGCAAAACATAATGTGATTGCGACTTACGATTTTATTTCTGCATTCTGATTGTCGCAAGCCAGTTGGGAAGCACATGAATGGTGATCACACGACTGTGGGACTCTGTGATGGTCATAAATGCGAGGTTTTGGTCACAAAGCTGGGTTTTTTTACACCATTCTAACTTCGAATGGTTGCTAATGGAGGCAGTTGGTAAGTGAGGACTACCTGACAATTTCCATCAGTATAGGTAGTCCTCGACTTACAACCACTTGTTCAGTGACCATTCAAAATTATGACAGCACTGAATGAGGGGGACTTGCGACCAGTCTACAAAGTTGTGGCCATTGCAGTGTCCCTGTGGTCACATGATTGTGATCCAGGCACTTGGGTGCCTGACTCACAATTATGACATTGCAGGAGCCGCAATCATGTGATCACTATTTGCAACCTTCCCTGCTGGCTTCCTACAAGAAAAGTCAACTGGGAAGCTGATAGGGAAGGTCACAAGTTGCTCCTGTAAGTTGCCTCCACTGCTTTTTCTCCTGAGGAGCCCCACTAGCACCCCCCTGGCTGCCTGTCCTTCCCAGCGCCTGCCCGCTGCCCTTGCCAGCCTGTCCATGCTCCCCAGTGCCCACCCGTGGGACCTCCCCCATCCCCCCACAATCCTTACATGAGACTCCCACCTTTTCCCACTTAACGACCTGTGTGGTCCTGGAGTTACGATGGCAACAGGACTGCTGGGATTGCTGTTGCTAAGCGATGCGGTCATGTGACGTTGCACTTTATGACTGCATTGCTTGGCAATGGCCATCCTGGTCCCTATTACCATTGTAAACCGAAGACTACCTTTATATCCAATTCTGTTGACCCAACACTTAGCTTTAACCAAAGAATCCATTTGCTTTTGTGGAGTCAGTTTCTCTCCAGAGAGATGATGGAGCTGGCCCTGCCTTTAATCTCTCCCTTGTTCATAACCGGTTGACCACCATTTTGTATGCGTCACATAAGTCAACCCTTTTCCATTAGTCTTACCTGGGTGGAATATCATTATGGACCTTCCTTCCCAACTGGCAAACCATCCAGCTGGATGCTGGGCATTTCCACCATTGGTTCAATAAAAACTATAGCTTTCAGTTCAATGCTAAGGAGGAATTCGCCTTTAAATGGAGGCTTGCTTTATGTATGTATGGATTATACGGCCACTCAGTTGACAGTGACCCTGGGTGATGAGCAATCAACAACATTCCACAATAACAAAAACAATTTGAAAAAAACATTGTGCACACAGAGCAAGACCCTGATAAGGAATCAGTACACAAAAATGGCTCACCCAACAGACCAACACTTGAGGAAGACTAAGATCCTTAAAACCATATTCAGGGGGCTCCCTCAATCTCTCGGGTTACACTTCCTAACAGATATGAATAAATAGGTATTCTTTGGAACAAGACTTGATTTCTGGGGCTCCCTAGGCAAGACTGAGGCATTTCCAACTTTACCTCCATTAACCCCACAATCTGCTCAAAGTCATAATTCTGATCATAGAGAGATCTGTGTCTAATAATGACCAATTTTTCTTTAATTGTCACTCAGTATAAAGGAAGGCATGAATGGCAGAACTGACATTCTGAGAGTAGTTTGTTGAGAACCCTCAAAAATGTAGACAAGAGGGAAACTCTCATTTTTAATTTTTGTTTCATCTTTATCGCTTCTCAGCCTTTTCACTAAGGATGCATGTTTTCCGTCACAGTGAACGGATCAGTGGCTAAGTGAACAACCTCTAGATTTCTAGTCTCAGATCAATGGCTAAGTGAATGACCTCTAGATCTCTAGTCTCTAAGACCAGAAAAATTTTGGGGAGAATGTCAGGCTGATGTGAGAGAAATTTAATGAAGAAATAAGGCTGCGGAAGAGGGTGGCTTATGCAGAAATCTCACATCGGAGCTATGCCTCTTTGGAAACTTTGCTCCTCCAACTTGAAAGCTGAGAAGTCATACCATTCCCATGTGACAAAATCATTTCCAATTTTTATGAAATTGTCTCTGCTTCATATATTCATAAAAAATAAGAGAGAGACACACAGTGAGTGAAGGGGAGAGATTTTCCTACGCAAGACAGTGGAAAAATGGAGCGCCAGTCTTCTGAATCAGAGTTCCAAGCAGAAAAGGGATCAAACGTCCCTCACATCACTTGGTGTAGATAGAATTATTTACAGAAGGTGGACCCCACCCCCAGAGTAGAGTGGGATGTTTCTGCGGTCATATTCCTAGAATCAAAACGGTTGAATCTTTCTGTTTTTATTGCAATAGCATGGATTTTTAACAGCTTCCTGCATCTGGAGCCATCCTTTCAGTTAGGGAAAAAAATAAAAATAAAAGAGGATTAAGATCCTGCCCACTTAAAGCCAAGTGGGGAATTAGCTCAAATGGTAGAGTGCTTGCTTAGCATGCGAGAGGTAGCAGGATCGAAGCCTGCATTCTCCAGTCCATCAATATTCAGTTTTGGCTTCCCTACAGAAAATCCTCATGCAGGCAAGTTTGGCATGTTCTCCTGGACTGGGAATTAATGACAATGCAGAACTTTTGGTTTGCTTGATTTTACCATTCATACAGAAGATCCACCCCTCTCCACCCCCTGTGATTCTGCGTATCAGCTTCTCTGTGGCTCTTTCTTGAGAGCACCACTCGGACTATTTTCATTTCTTTCTTTATTTAAAGGATGCATACGGCCACCCATCTTCTGGCATATAACTCTGGGTGTCTAACAAAGTGATAAAAACAGAAACACTAAAAGCATTGCAACAAAAAATCAAGAAAACGATGGCTCCCTTATTAATTTTATCCCCTATTTTGTGTGGATCCAAAGGTGACTCAGATGACTCAGAGTGGGCAGGCTTTGGGACCCCTTTTATCCCCAAAAGTCTTTGCTTTGTTGATTCACAAGTCTGGCAGTTGGTGATGGGATTGGGGTTTCCATGTGCTCAGGCCCAACTTTTTTTGTCTGGTTCAGGTCACATTTTTCCTTTGTTTCCTTAAGGACTTGCTTCCTTCTTATCTACCTCCCCGAAGGGATCTCACAGAAAAGATTCCTGGCTTTTGTCCTCTCTGCTTATGTGCCTGCTTCATCTTAGATTATGGCAGCTTCAGCCTAGTCTCACACCACTAGAAGGCAAAATTTAAAGGAAGGGACCTGGGGTGTGCCCACTCTATCTGAACTAGTGGAATGGGCAGATACCTCCAGAGAGAGGTGTTCCTGCAAATTACCTGGCCCTGTGCTATATTGGGCTTTAAAGGGGATAGCCAGCACCTTGAATTGCACTGGAAAGAAACTGGAGGCCAGTGCAGCTCACACAGCAATGGTGTAACATGGGCAAACCGAGGGGTGCCACATACCGTACAAGCTGCCTCATGCTGGACCGGTTGTAACTTCTGGGTGGACTTCAAGGGCAGCTCCATGTAGAGTGCATCTCAATAGCCCAACTGGAAAATGACAAGGCATGAATGACCTTGAGTGTGAGGAAGGGAGGAGGGAAGCTGAGGTGGCTGTCTTGCTTGGGAAAAGCAGCTGCAGCCATGTAGAAATACTCCCCACCTCACCCCCTCCACCTTTCCCAAGGCTAGGCTCAGCTCATCCCTTTCCCCAAAGGGCCATAAAAGTTTACAACCTCAGAAACCTGAGAGGATATGGGCTCTCCCACCCTCCAGTTCGTTGACAGAAACTGTACACTCACAGCATCCAAACCACCATCCCAGCTGTCTGGCATGGGTCCAGAAGGCAGGTGGCCGAGCTCATAGCTGTGAGGACCTTGTCCACTTCCTCTGGATTGACCAGCTCAAACCCTTCCCAGATAACTGAGCTCAGATGTGTCTTGGTCACTTCCAGCGGACCTGAGCAGCTGGTACCTAATTTCATCTCCCCAGTTCCTGAATCATCTCCTGAATTCTTGCAGTTTGGTGGGTCAAGGCTGCCAGGCAGCTGGGGAATTAGCTCATATGGTAGAGCACCTGCTTTGCATGCAAGAGGTGGTGGGATCGATGCCCACATTCTCCAGTCAAACTTTGATTTATTTTGCCATGTTATTAGACCATTTTCATCTTCTCAGTGGCTGAATCTCATCCTGAATTCTTGCAGTACGGTAGACCAAGGTTGCCAGGCAGTTGGGGAATTAGCTCAAATGGTAGAGCGCTCGCTTAGCATGCGAGAGGGAGCAGGATCGATGCCTGCATTCTCCAGTCCATCTCTATTCAGTTTTGGCTTCCCTACAGAAAATCCTGTTCCAGGCAAATTTGGCATAATCTCCTAGATTTCCACACTGTTGCAAAGCAGTCGAGGCAGGTGGTTGGGAATTAGGGACAATGCCGAACTCTTACTTTGCTTGCAAGAGGTAGTGGGATCAATGTCCACCTTCTCCAGACATCCTTTTGCTTGATGTTACCATCCATACAGAAGACTCCCCACCTCCCCCCATCTCACTTGCTGCGTATCAGCTTCTCTGTGGCTCTTTCTTGAGGAACGATGGAGCAGCACTGCTAGAACGCTCTGCAGTCAGCTCAAATGACAGAGCACTTGCTTTACGTATAAGAGGCAGCAGGATCGATGCCCGCATTCTCTAGTCAAACTTTCACCTTATCTTGCCAAGTTATTCTCTATTTATTACCTCTTTAGTTTCTGCATCTTGTCCTGAGTCCTTGCAGCTTGGTGGGTCAAGGTGGCCAGCAGCTGGGGAATTAGCTCATGTGGTAGAGCGCTTGCTTTGCATGCAAGAGGTGGTGGGATCGATGCCCACATTCTCCAGTCAACTCTCTGCTTACTTTTGCCACCCGTATACAAAATCATCCTCACCTACATATTACCTTGTATCTGCCTGTTCCTTTGTATGCTGCGGAAGTAACGTTGAGAGGCAGCTGGGGAATCATTCAGCCTGTGAGAGGGCTATTAATTATTCTTTTCTATCAGAGGGCTATTAATGCCCATGGTCTTCACAACAACCCTCTGCCCTCTCTTTTTTTCTCTGCAAAGAGCCAACGTTATTCAGGTCTTCCTCTGCATGAAGTCACAGACCTCTATTTGTCTCTGGACATTCAGAAAAATGGTTGGCACTGGGCTCACTTTCCCCACGAGACACAGCAGGACTGGTGGCCATAGTCCTTCAGTGCATTTTATCCACCTGGTACATTTTGAACTGGAGTTGGACGGCCAGTGGATTATAAAAAGATTAGGAGGCGGAGGAGGAGGAGGAGGAAAGAGACAGTCTCTGGTTAGCCAGTATAAGGCATTAAATTAAATTAAATTAAATTAAATTAAATTAAATTAAATTAAATTAAATTAAATTAAATTAAATTAAATTAAATTAAATTAAATTACGGTAGACCAAGGTTGCCAGGCAGTTGGGGAATTAGCTCAAATGGTAGAGTGCTCGCTTAGCATGCGAGAGGGAGCAGGATCGATGCCTGCATTCTCCAGTCCATCTCTATTCAGTTTTGGTTTGCCTACAGAAAATCCTGTTCCAGGCAAATCTGGCATAATCTCCTAGATTTCCACACTGTTGCAAAGCAGTCGAGGCAGGCGGTTGGGAATTAGGGACAATGCCGAACTCTTGCTTTGCTTGCAGGAAGTATTGGGATCAATGTCCACCTTCTCCAGACATCCTTTTGCTTGATGTTACCATCTATACAGAAGACTCCCCACCTCCACCCATCTCACTTTCTTGAGGAATTGTGCAAGAGTGCTATCAGACAGCTGGGGAATTAGCTCAAGTGGTAGAGCGCTTGCTTAGCATGCAAGAGGTAGCAGGATCAATGCCTGCATTCTCCATCCAGCCTTTCTCCTTTATTTTGCCCCATCCATAGAAAATCCTTCCCCACCCAACTTCTGCATCTCCTCCAAGGTTCTTTCCATGTGGTGGTCCTAAGTTGCTGGGGAGCTAATCCTATGCTGGGTGATTGTTTTTCCTGAAGAGATGGTGGGATCCTTTTTCTGTAAGATCTTTAGCTATTAATGAGTGTAGTTGTGTTTGGAGAGGAGAGACACAGATCAAGGGAGAGGAGGGGAAAAAACTGGTGTGATTAATGCTTGCTGTGTGGGCAGGATCCATAAGATGCTTAACATCTCCTCATCTCCTAGGACTCCCAGGGTGGAGTGCTTAGCAGACACAGCAAAACCTGGGCTCCTTTTCATTTGGACTAACAGAGTCCATAAGCCAGACCTCTGCATCTTGCATCCTGGAGCCAGAGAGATGATGAGGGTTCTGCACTTCATGGAAAGCAGACCCATTTGCCTCAGGGAGCATTTCAGGGCTTGCAATTCACAAGGGAGGGATGGAAAAGTAAGCAGGGAGTAAAGGATCTAACTAGCGATTGCAACAAGGGTGGGTTGAGGGGAATCATTCCAAAAGGCGGGCATTGGATGACATTCCTCAAAGAAGGGAATGCCCATCCTGTGAGAACATAAGGGGCAGCAGAGATAACCAGAGACCGGCAATCCTAACAATAACCTGGTCTTATGCCATACAGGGTTTTGTGGATGATGATAACTAGCTACTCAACATACCCAAAAGCCTATTGGGAGGCAGCACAGCTTGTGATGTGACCTAAGCATACTCTGGTGTACCCACAACTCCCCATGCTGCTGCATTCTGAATTAATTGCAGTTTCCAGGTGGTCTTTAAGGACAGCCCCATGTAGAGAGTATTGCAATAATCCAAAATGGATGTGACTAAGGTGTGAGGGACCTCAAGCAAGGTCTCCCAATCCAGGATCAGGCAAAACTGGAGCGGGAGATAAGTTGAGCAAAGGCTCTCCTGGCCCCAACTGCCACCTGCTCCTTAAGCAGGAGCTGTAAGTCCAGGCCAACTCCCAAATTGTGCACCAGTTCTGAGTTGGGGAGTGCAACCCCTCCTCAAGAAAAAGTGGAAAATCTCTAGTTCCAGGTTAATGGAGTCCCAAATCCATAGCTATCCAGTCAAAGCTTGTTTCTCCCCAAAGAGAAACCATCCAAGCCCCCACAGCCTCCAGACCCTGGGAAAGGACCTTGACGGCATGGTGAGTCTGGGGCAGAGACTGATAATACTTCACTTTGGGCCAATGAATGACCTCACCCCATGGCTTCATGTAAAAATTAAGCAAAAGGGGGGCGGGGAGTAGTACACTGAGGCATCCTTGTAAAGCAAGGGGTCTAGGACCAGATCTTTCTCTCCCCAAATCAACTAGAAATGACCCTGGAGGAAGGAGGAAAACCATGTAACACTATGCCTCCCACTCCCACTCCCACTCCCATCCCCTGGAGCTGGTCTAGAAGGATACCATGGTTAATGGTATTGAGGGCCACTAACAGCATTGCCCCCATTCTGAGCCTGGCATAGATGATGGACAAGCGTAACCAACACTGTCTCAGTACTACATCCAGGTCTGAATCCAGACTGAAAGGGGTCCAGATAATCTGCGTCCTCCAGGGTCCTCTGGAGCTGCAAACTGACTCTCTTCTCAACAACCTTCCCTAAAAAGGAAAGATTGGAGACGGGATGACAATTATCCAATTCTGTTGGATCCAGCAATGTCAGCTTGAAGAGAGGTGGCACAGGCAGTTTTTGGCATTTCTCATTTGCCTACGTAACGCTGCTGCTCTGTCAGCTGCACTAGTAAGCTTCTGGGAGCAATTCAAGGTGCTGGTCATCACCTGTAAACCCCTCCATGGCATAGGGCCCAACTAACTGCAGGACTGCCTTTCTCCTGTTGTTTTTGCTCACCCCACCAGTTACAGTAGAGAGGGCATGATCCAGGTCCCTTCTGTCAAACAGGTCATCTTGTTGGATCCCGAGAGACACCTTCTCAGTGGCAGTACCTACCCTATGGAAACAGCATCCCCCCAGAGGTTCAGGTGGCCCCAATCCTGTTAGCCTTTCACAGGACATTGAAGACCTGGCTGTTTCCCCAGGCGTTTGGGACCAGGGGGAGAGGGGGATGAGCGTTGTTATTATTGATGTGTGTGTTTTTAGCAAGGGGGTTGAATGGGGTTATTGTTTATCCTTGGGTGCCAGGTGGTTATAAGTGGTGGGTTTTCTGTGTTTTTATCTTTGTAAGCTGCCCCAAGTCACATGTGTGAGATGGCTGGCTATATTAATCAAATAAATGAGTAAATAAATAAATTAAAAACAAAACAAAACAAACAAAAACATATGTGGCTGCACTAGCAGTCTGTCAGCCCTCCAAGGTAAACCTGAAGACCAAAGTCACGCAAGCTAATGCTACTTTTGGTATAAGCCTATAGTAACAGAATCTTGCAAGTCCGAAGGTGCTTCCTCCCTCCTTTCCTTTTTCTTCCTGAGAATTAGGGAGGGTCTTGTCTGAGATGCTTTCTCAACTTACATTTCTGCCCTGGACTCACAATTTCTTTTATCTGATGGTTGACTTGGTTGTGGCTCTTTCTTCTGTTCCTCAAGGTTATTCCTTCTTCCCATTACACAGGCCCAAGGACCATGTCCACTTCCTTAGATCTAACAGGCTCAAATTCATTCCAGATAACTGGACAAGGCCATACTTCAAGTCAACTCCATAGGACTTGCATGGCTGGAATCCGGTTGAGAGCAGACCTGAGTGACTTTGTCTGTCAGACGCCCATAGTAATCCCCATGGTGGCCTTGCAAATGGTCCCCTGGCCCATCCTTAATCCAGGAAGAACCAGGTTGCCTCAAACAGGGCCACTGACCAGCAAACAGCAAATGCAATAACAGTGGATAAATAATTATATTTCACAGCTTTTATTTATTTAATTTAATGTATAAGGCCAGCCTATAAAGACTCTGGGCAGCATACACTAAAAACAATAATGAAATATAGAGAATATAAATGGGAAACCCCATATGTCTGGAAAAAACTAATCATCTTAATCAAAAGAACCTACTAAGGACCTACCAGTTTCTCAACCCAAGGCCTGAGGGAAGAGCCAGGTTTTTAAGGTAATCTTCAGAAGGGCTCTTACCCACTCTTTGTCTTCCTCTAGGTGTTACTTCTGCCACTTCATCATCCATAGATCACTGGAATCCGTGAACAGAGAGACTCCACACAGACATGATCCAATTGAAGGCCACCATCACCCTCTCATTCCAAGAGGCAAATAAGGCTTTAGTTGAACCATGCATTGGAACCTCAGGGCCAACCCCAAGTTCCCCCTGAAACCTGGTCAGGTCCATCAAGCTCCTGGGGTTGACCATTCAAATAGGTCCCTCCTCTCTGTGGCAGGGAATTGACACCAAACACTCCAAGGTTAATAGGAAGTGATCTGTCCATGGTAAAGGGCTGATGGTAATACAGTATCCTCCAGTTCCAGATCATGTATAACTTTTTGAGCTACCATGAAAAATTTAGCTCACAAGCTCTGAGGAGTGGCCCATTAAGACCTCAATTTTTTTTTCTCCAGATTTGCTTGAAGAGGTACCAGGTGTGCTTGATTTGATGAACTACAAGAACAACAATCTTCTCTAGAATGGTTCCTAAGGTTGCATTGTCTTGTACTCAGATATGTTGTTCTAATTGGATTCAGAACAACAGACAACAAGATAAAGAGGTAACTGAAATATACAACAAATTTATTTTGCACATGTACTCTGAGCATGCAAGATACAAGAAGAACATAAACAGCATAGAGAGGTCTGTTCCATTCACAAGATCTTCTTATTGCGCCAAATCATCAAAGTGAGCTAAGCAGGGAGATTACTATATACAATGAGCCATCATGAAACTTCTTCTAAATGTGTATTATACAACATGGAGACTGAAATCCCATGCAGATTTCTTCAGGAGTAAGTTGCATTAAATCAAGGATGAACAGTGTGTGGCCTTCCAGATGTTGTTGGACTGCAAGTCCCAACTTCCCTCCTCATTGGCCGTGCTTGCTCAGACAGTTTGGAACTGGAGTTCAATAAAATTTGGGAAGAATCCCAAAGTTTAATTCCTAGATTAAAAGAGAAACAAGATATGGAGCAGAGAACAATGCTGTGGATATTAGAAGGATTTGACAGGTTTCCCAGGTGAAAAAAGAGGTTTGTAGAGAATTAATAGAAAGTCATCCATAACACTTAACAGCCTTCTCTGTTGTTTAATTCCAGTTCTGAGGAAGAGGTGGGATATTTCCATTACATTTGTCAGTGGTGCAACAACTTGAAATATGAACGTATGGTTCTGACTTCATTGTTCTGTTGCAAAGCCATCTTCCATAGTTGCTATAGATGCACCTATACCTTATGAAGTAGAGGTTACCATCTGCAAGGGGAAAGGTACAAATGTGTGAAACGTATACCTCTTTGAAAAAACAGTATATGCCAGGGGAGTAGGGAACTTCCTGTCTACTTGATGTAACTGATCAACAGCTCTCTGCACTGGCCATGCTCCTGGGGGCCAGTGAGAATGACTGATCCATTGTCCTAACCACTGGTGTGTAAGCCTGATATAAGTGATGGAGTAGAGTGATCTAACTGACAGTAGAGATAATGATGGAGACATGAGCTACATCCTGACAAAGTCCCCCAGGAGGATTCCTATGGCAGGAACCAAGTGCCTTCTTGATGCTGGCACTGTACAAAAATTTCTTGTTATGTCCCAGATCAATTTTCCCAGAAGATCAATATAAAAGAAAAGAAAACTTACAGCTGACAGGTTAGTAGGGCATAGGATGACCTTGGGCTAATGTAAGCAGGAGCTCTATCAATGGGCATTCAAGCACCCTTCCACACCAGCTCACGCCCTTCTCTACTCTACCATCCTCCCAGCCAGAGATAGATAGAAGATAGAGAGAGAGAGAGATACTGTATAGAGAGATAGAGATAGATGATAGATAGATAGATAGAGAGAGAGAGAGAGAGAGAGAGAGAGAGAGAGAGAGAGAGATGATAGATAGATGATAGATAGATAGGTAGATTATAGATAGACAGACAGACAGACAGACAGACAGACAATCTTTTTAACCTGAACTTTAATCTCAACCCAAGGGATTGGATGTGCTGGCAGTGGGTGGCCATGTCTGGGAATACCTAGATATATGGAGAATGATGTTGGAATAATCCAAAGGACAACATTCCCACTATAGAAAATAATAAAGCTAGTACAGTCACATGAAACTTATTCTTGTTAGGTCCCACTTCCCTTCCCTGTTTAAATCTCCTCCTCCTCCTCCTCCTCCTCCTCCTCCTCCTCCTCCTCCTCCACCTCCTCCTCCTCCTCCTCCTCTACAAATAGGTCTAGCAGTTTCTTGAAAGACCACTATGCATGTGTTCAGCATCGGACAGACCTGGGTATATGATGCAAGGTCATCCTTGCATCATAACAGCTGTCTTAGATGTGAAACCCAAGTGTCATGTTAGGCAAGATGTTAGGATTTTCATTGATCTCCTTGATAGCAAATGCCAAGGCAAGGATGTGGTGGTAGACCTTTGCTACAGCACTGAAAATAAAATTATTTAAGGACGAAATTTTACGAAGTGCTGGTTAAGCATTACATAGGCAGATAGATCTGTAGAAAGGCAGGCTTCCAGGTTCTCTTACAGCCAAGGGGAAATGACTACCAAGGGTAATGCCCAGTGACTAGATGGGAAAGGGGGTGCTGCTTTAAGCAGACTAATTGTAGCTTGGCAGATCACTGCCAGCATCATCACTAAGTCTTCATAGATTGTACAACAAGGTTTGTGTTGGAAGAAGAAGAAAAAACACTAACTGTGAAACAATTAAATATGACTACAGGCTGCCTTTGCAACTGGCCCTAGATGAGATGGAAGTGACGTTGTGAGGACACATCTCTTGAAAACAATTGATAAGGCATCTTCAGGTCATTGTAAGTGACACCTGGGGATGATCCCAGTCTTACACTGAGAACATCAGTTATTTTATTTATTTATCAAATTTATATAGCCGCCCATCTTATGAGTGTGACTCTGGGAGATGTACAGTAGAACAAAACAATAAAAACACATCTTAAATAATCATTAAAAACAATTAAACATAAATATAAATAAGACCAGAGGAGAGTGTTTGAAAGACTCACACATAATAAAGCCATCTCGTGGCTCCATGTTTATTATTATTAACCCTGCTATCTCTTTGGCTGAGCAGCTGTTGCCAGATGAGGACATTACCTTGAAAGGTTTCCAAGTCCTCCACTGAACCTGCTTTAGAACAAACACAAAAGTTTGTTGGCTGCTTTTCTTTGTGGGAAGGGCTGCCCTCTTTGATGTGGCAGGAGGAGATCAGGGAAGAAAGGAAGATACAGTAAAGCCAGTTTGGAGTAGTGGTGAAGGTGGTGGATTTGAAACCAGGAGACCGTGAAATCTAGTCCTTCCTTGGACATGAAGGCTGGCTGTGTGACTTTGGGTCAGTCCATCTTTCAGGTCACCCCAACCCATTGGGTTGTTGTGGGATAAAGTAGAAGGTGGGAACATTACATATACCACCTTGAGTTGTACAAAACTAAGGTAGGATATACATCTGATAATAATAAAACAAATGTTTACATTACCATGGGAGTTGCCGTGACCACTATTCCTTTTATCCCCTTGTAGCTTCAATATAATTGCCACAAGCTGTACTACTTGTGCTGAAAGCTTACTAGCAATCCCTTCCCTTCCCAGTAGTCCCACCAAGACAGTAATGTACTCATCACACACATCTGAGGATATACATCTGATGAAGTGGTTTCAAATATAGCTCAATGTGAGAGCCACTTTGAAGGTGGTGGACTAGAAACCAGGAGATTGTGAATTCTAGTCCTCCCTTAAGCGAGCTGGGTGATTTTTACTCTTTCTCGGGCCATCCCGCTCCACTGGGTTAATGATGTGGGGAAAACAGGAAGCAGAACCATTATTTACACTGTCATGAGTTGTACAAAATAAAAGCAGGATCTAACAATAGTAGTGCTATGTTCTGTACATTGCAAACATGGTTCTAATTTAAACCGAAGAGTGTCTGAAAAGGAAAAAAAGGCCAAAGTATAAAATGTGAGAGTGTCTGTTTTGTACCACGAAATAAACAACCAGCTCCCAAACTCCCATTTTAGAGCCCCAGGATCACTGCAGTTCTTACCACTGGAGTTCACCGTCTACATGTTGCTTCTCAGATTTCATTCTGTTTTTAAAAATGCCTTCAATGGGTCAGCATTGGAAATTCTCTAGGATTTGCGTTGGTGTGTATAATTTTGACATTTTTTCCCACTCCCCCATTGGGGTGCCACACCAATAATGCCCATCTCTTTTCTATCCAATGGGTCAGAAACCTCCAGATCTTTTGGACGACAGCTCTCATAATCCTTTGCCACTTATCCACATTGGCTGCTGATTGAGAAGGAATCAGACTGCTGACTTCTGCTTTAAATGAGGACTGCACAGCTTCTGACCTCTGTCTTCAACAAGCTCAAAATGTGTTTAATGACTAGATTTAGATCAGTCTTCCCCAAATCACATGACAACAACGTAGTGTAAATGATCCCTCACTGATATTTTAGCCTCGCAATAACCCTTGATGGTCATTCAGACTGGGCAATGGGACAGTTCCTAGGTCATTCATTGAGCATCGTTAGGATGGGGTGGGGAGAAGATCTGGATTTCAATTTACCCAGTCCTAATTGGTTCTCTATTGCATCCCTAGTAACAGATGGACAGTTGTGCGCAGATGGTGATGGAATTAATTGCACGACTGGTGTGCCACATGGAACAGGTGACCACGAGGCTGTAAGATGGATAAGATGAATTTAGGCAACACCGAACAGGATGAGGCAGAGTCGCTTATTAAACTACTCCATGATATGTGGAATCGCATGGTGTTCAAATTCTCCATTTGTAAAGCCACACACTGGCCTATGAAAAGCTAAGAAGGATCATTCTCAAAACATCAAAAACACTACTAAAGATTCTTGCCTGCATTTACCTCTATTCACATCCCTACATCTGGCTGGCTTCCTTTTCCATATTGCGTGTTTTTTTATCCCTGGATCTTACCGAAATAACTTGCATATGTGTAACATTGTCCAGAGTAAGTCTTACAAGTCTCTTCTTTCTGGTAGCAACCTTTTTCATTTCCAGATTCACAGACCTTACAGATGATACCTTGGGCTGACAGAGAAGAGGAGATGTTTAGAGGGACAAGAAATCAGTGAACAAAAGTGAGGAGCATTTGAAGTGGTTCTGCTCAAGTTTGGATGAGAAGCAGGAACTGTCTGCAAGTAAAGGAAATTTCCATAAGCAGATTTATATTTTGGGATTAAACTATTTTTCTGCCTGATTTGAGACCATTCCTGTTCCCATCAGTGCTCCATAAGAATAATGTCTGGTGCAGTGTTTCTCAACCTCAGCAACTTTAAGAAGTGTGGACTTCAACTCCCAGAATTCCGGAATTCTGGGAGTTGAAGTCCATATATCTTAAAGTTGATAAGGGTGAGAAACCCTGGTCTGGTGGAAGCCTCCAATCCTATAGAAATGTTTTTCAAGGGGACAGAGATCTGCTACAGAAAGGAAGAGAGGAAAGGTTTGCTTGCACAAGCAGCATTTTTTTGTTGCAAACTTCGACACAATTCTGTGTCCCTAAATTAAATTAAAACCCTCAATTAGAAATCATGTACAAAATACAACCCCTAACCAAAACTGATGACCACTGTCATATTGTCAAGAAGGAACAAGTGCAAAGCCATATTGGAAAACCCAAATTGTTCAGGCAAAAAATACACAATGAATAAGATATATCAGGCACCGCTTTTTTACTGATTTTTTTACAGCACCGTAAGCAGACCGGAAACCGATCGCAATTAAGACCACTGTGCATGGAGGGAGGATTAAATCTCCACCAGATTGCTTTGTGAAATTCAGTTTCCCCCTTTGCAAAGATTATTTGTAATTATAATGATAAGAACAATTGATTTCTGCTCTAGAGCCCTTTTAAAAACAGTTAATGAAGTTTTTAAAAGGGTTCTAGAGCAGAAATCAATTTTAGGAAGCAAGGAGGTGGCAAATGGGGGAGACCTTAAGCCTTCTGTTGTACCCTGCCTTACACTGCAATCAACAAAAATTAGAAAGGGAGTTGCAATCTTTGCATTTAATCCTCAGGGTCTACCATCAAGAATTAAAACACTCTTACAGCTCAAATCCTCATTAATTCCAGTCACAATGATTTGGCTGGGCAGTGGATCAACAAAAGCTGGAAGCTTCCAACTACTTAACGGGAACAAGTATCTTCAGAGCAATCTGGGTGTTGCACAGGGCAAGTGCTCCTTCATTCATCAGGATTTGCTCCTTCATTCTATGGGAAATGCAGGGTATGGAATGGGGTGTCCTAGGGGCGGGAATGTCTTGAATAGGACTGCTGAACAGTAAGTCTTCAGATGTTTTGAATCTACCTAGAAAAATCAGGTGGATGAAAAGGAGCACTGCATAAGTCATCCTCTCCCCGTCACGTGTAGAGGCACTTTAGAGAAACACTTGAATATGGATGAGTCTTCCAGGAAGATCTCTCTCTCTCTGTGAAACTAGGCACGCCTGTGGATTTCATCCATTTCTGCATGGTGACTTTTTCAGGTTCCTGCATATCAGCACCATTTTGAATCCCACCAATCTGCTGTTTTATTGACTGAACCCTTTCTCTTTCTATCCTTCCACCCGTTCCCTGATTCTGTTGTGATATGAAAATATCAAATAAATTATAATAGAGGAGGCCTTATCAAACCTGGGTCCTCAGTGAACACGCTCCTACAACACTTTTCACTGCGACATCTTCCAGTTTGAGACTCAAATCTCCTTTCTGTCTCTAAAGTCTTGCAAATACTTACCGGTGCCACAGAGGAGAAGAGCAGGGAACCCGAGGAATAAAATAGCATTCATCCTGCTTTAAGTTCTGAAGTGGCAATGTCCTGAAGCAATATTAACAGATAAAAGCAGGGGTGTTTCAGAAATCCAGTTCATGGGGTTTCTAGTGTGTGTTTGCCAAACTTCTAGGGTCAATAAGATGTGGGGCAAAGGTATGTGCATATCTTTTCTTTTGGAAATAAACAGGGGCAAATACTGCAGCCAGACCAGGTCCCAGGGATTGGCAAACAAATCAATAACTCTGCACATGGTCTCCTTTATGTCACTGCCTCAGGTATCCACCCTAAAATCCTTGGGTCCATGGTGCATTTGCCTATGATTTTGCAAAGAAAGAAAACATGAGTCATTACCCTTCCAGTTGTACTGCAGGAAGGGAAGCCCTGCCCAGAAGAAGAATCCAAATGAAAGCATCACCAATGTTTGGATGTCCATTCTCCACTTGAACACATCAGAAGGGGAGCCCAGCCCCACTCTGGGTCAGTGGGTCCCACTCTCAAACTGCCTTAGGAAGTTTTTCTGACATTCACTCCAAACAGAATTTGACCTTCTCTGAGACACATCTTCAAATGTTTGAAGTTCAGTGTTATATTATTCCTCCTGTTTCTCTTCTCAAGATTCCCAGGTCCTTCCATCTTTCTTCATAGGACTTGGTTTCTGCTCCCTGGTCATCCTCACTGTCGTCTAAATCTTCCAGTGATGCTGCTTAAAATGTCATGTGCCATTCTTGCAACCACATCCCACTACTGACTCGTATTCTGCTGGCAATCAGCTATAGTTCAAGGCATTTTTACCCAAGTACTGTTACTAAGCCAGGATTGAGAATGTATTTTATCTGCATTTCTGTAGCAGTGGTCCTGTGAAGGGGGCTTGAGAGGCTGCTGGATGGGGCTGTTCTCTCTCTCTCACTGCTTCCACAGGAAAAGGGGAGGATCTGCTTCTGGAGCTCCCTCCTATTACAACAGGGGTGGGAATCTTCCACGCACTGACGCTGTTCCATCATCTCTGCTCTAAGGCAGACACAGATTTCACTCTTGTTACTTTCTTGGTTTAGACAAAGAGGATTCCAGGAGCCTTTATGGAATGAGAAAGAAAGAAGTCCCACAACATAGAGAGGGGACAGCAGGACAAACGGTTTCCTAAAAATAGCTTCTCAAGTAAACCCTAGCTAATACAGTCTCCGAAAAAAGATTGCACAATGTAAAGATTTCTCTTTTTTGCTGCCTAGGGTTCTCTGGAGTTGTGCAGGATTTATTAAAAAATTAAAATGAAAAATAAGAACACAATACGATAACATTGGAATAAAAGTAGCTGTGAAAGAAGCACAGCAGAGGTCAAATCAGCTGCAATACTAAACAGTGGAAATGTAGAGAAGCCCTTTTTAAAAATCCAGGTCTTTAACATTCCTAGGAGAATAAAAAGCTTTTCATCTGGCACAAAAGGGCATAAGGACGGCCTCTCTAGGGAGCACGCTATGGGCTGGTGCTGCCCCAAATAGGCCCTCCCACTTGTGACTCACTCCCTCTTCATTAACCGGGGGTGCATGCAAGGGACTGCAGAATGATCTCAGGGTCTGAATTGGTAGAGAAAACCTCTACAGGTGGATTTTGAGACGGGAAACAAAGAAGTAGCTGTTTTACAAGGGCTAAAAGAGAATGTTGCAATTGCTAGTTAGATCCTTTACTCCCTGCTTACTTTTCCATCCCTTCCTTGTGAATTGCAATCCCTGATACGCTCCCTGAGGCAGAGGAGTCTGCTTTCCATCATGTGCAGAACCCTCCTCCATCTCTCTGGCTTCAGGATGTAGGACGCAGAGGTCTGGCTTATGGACTCTGTTAGTCCAAATGAAAAGGAGCCCAGGTTTTGCTGTGTCTGCTAAGCACTCCACCCTGGGAGTCCTAGGAGATGAGGAGATGTTAGGCATCTTATGGATCCTGCCCACACAGCAAGCATTAATCACACCAGTTTTTTCCCCTCCTCTCCCTTGATCTGTGTCTCTCCTCTCCAAACACACTCATTAATAGCTAAAGATCTTACAGAAAAAGGATCCCACCATCTCCTCAGGAAAAACAATCACCCAGCATAGCGTTAGCTCCTCAGCAACTTAGGAGCACCACATGGAAAGAACCTTGGAGGAGATGCAGAAGTTGGGTGGGAAGGATTTTCTATGGATGGGGCAAAATAAAGGAGAAAGGCTGGATGGAGAATGCAGGCATTAATCCTGCTACCTCTTGCATGCTAAGCAAGCGCTCTACCACTTGAGCTAATTCCCCAGCTGTCTGATAGCACTCTTGCACAATTCCTCAAGGAAGTGAGATGGGTGGAGGTGGGGAGTCTTCTGTATAGATGGTAACATCAAGCAAAAGGATGTCTGGAGAAGGTGGACATTGATCCCACTACCTCTTGCAAGCAAAGCAAGAGTTTGGCATTGTCCCTAATTCCCAACTGCCTGCCTCGACTGCTTTGCAACAGTGTGGAAATCTAGGAGATTATGCCAAATTTGCCTGGAACAGGATTTTCTGTAGGCAAACCAAAACTGAATAGAGATGGACTGGAGAATGCAGGCATCGATCCTGCTCCCTCTCGCATGCTAAGCGAGCGCTCTACCATTTGAGCTAATTCCCCAACTGCCTGGCAACCTTGGTCTACCGTAATTTAATTTAATTTAATTTAATTTAATTTAATTTAATTTAATTTAATTTAATTTAATTTAATTTAATGCCTTATACTGGCTAACCAGAGACTGTCTCTTTCCTCCTCCTCCTCCTCCGCCTCCTAATCTTTTTATAATCCACTGGCCACCCAACTCCAGTTCAAAATGTACCAGGTGGATAAAATGCACTGAAGGACTATGGCCACCAGTCCTGCTGTGTCTCGTGGGGAAAGTGAGCCCAGTGCCAACCATTTTTCTGAATGTCCAGAGACAAATAGAGATCTGTGACTTCATGCTGAGGAAGACCTGAGGGTTGGCTCTTTGCAGAGAAAAAAAGAGAGGGCAGAGGGTTGTTGTGAAGACCATGGGCATTAATAGCCCTCTGATAGAAAAGAATAATTAATAGCCCTCTCACAGGCTGAATGATTCCCCAGCTGCCTCTCAACGTTACTTCCGCAGCATACAAAGGAACAGGCAGATACAAGGTAATATGTAGGTGAGGATGATTTTGTATACAGGTGGCAAAAGTAAGCAGAGAGTTGACTGGAGAATGTGGGCATCGATCCCACCACCTCTTGCATGCAAAGCAAGCGCTCTACCACATGAGCTAATTCCCCAGCTGCTGGCCACCTTGACCCACCAAGCTACAAGGACTCAGGACAAGATGCAGAAACTAAAGAGGTAATAAATAGAGAATAACTTGGCAAGATAAGGTGAAAGTTTGACTAGAGAATGTAGGCATTGATTCTGCTGCCTCTTGTACGTAAAGCAAGTGCTCTGTCATTTGAGCTGACTGCAGAGCGTTCTAGCAGTGCTGCTCCATCGTTCCTCAAGAAAGAGCCACAGAGAAGCTGATACGCAGCAAGTGAGATGGGGGGAGGTGGGGAGTCTTCTGTATGGATGGTAACATCAAGCAAAAGGATGTCTGGAGAAGGTGGACATTGATCCCACTACCTCTTGCAAGCAAAGTAAGAGTTTGGCATTGTCCCTAATTCCCAACCGCCTGCCTCGACTGCTTTGCAACAGTGTGGAAATCTAGGAGATTATGCCAGATTTGCCTGGAACAGGATTTTCTGTAGGCAAGCCAAAACTGAATAGAGATAGACTGGAGAATGCAGGCATCGATCCTGCTCCCTCTCGCATGCTAAGCGAGCGCTCTACCATTTGAGCTAATTCCCCAACTGCCTGGCAACCTTGGTCTACCGTACTGCAAGAATTCAGGATGAGATTCAGCCACTGAGAAGATGAAAATGGTCTAATAACATGGCAAAATAAATCAAAGTTTGACTGGAGAATGTGGGCATCGATCCCACCACCTCTTGCATGCAAAGCAAGCGCTCTACCATATGAGCTAATTCCCCAGCTGCCTGGCAGCCTTGACCCACCAAACTGCAAGAATTCAGGAGATGATTCAGGAACTGAGGAGATGAAATTAGGTACCAGCTGCTCAGGTCCGCTGGAAGTGACCAAGACACATCTGAGCTCAGTTATCTGGGAAGGGTTTGAGCTGGTCAATCCAGAAGAAGTGGTGCACACAGCTGTGAGCTTGGCCAATTGTGTTCTGGACTCATGCCCCTCTGGGCTGCATAAGGCCTGGGAGGTGGCATGTGGTTGGATCCAAGTGGTGGTTAATGCCTCTTTGAGGGAGGGGGTAATTCTGCCAGCCTTGATGGAGGCAGTGGTGCACCAGTTTCTCAGTACCTTGTCCTTGGACCTGACTGTGTTCGAGAACTTCCATCCACCTTGGTGGGTCAAGGTGGCCAGCAGCTGGGGAATTAGCTCATGTGGTAGAGCGCTTGCTTTGCATGCAAGAGGTGGTGGGATCGATGCCCACATTCTCCAGTCAACTCTCTGCTTACTTTTGCCACCCGTATACAAAATCATCCTCACCTACATATTACCTTGTATCTGCCTGTTCCTTTGAATGCTGCGGAAGTAACGTTGAGAGGCAATGGTCTTCAACCCTCCCTTCCTGGGGAAGATTGTTGAGAGGATGGTTGGCTTTCAGCTACAGAGTGTAAGGATTGCTGCATTCGGTGCTGAACAAAAACCTCGTGAGACACAGGCTTGGACGAAAGTTAGTTTACTCAGGTGTAATGCGTAATGGTTACAGACCAAGCCAGGATTGGCTTGGCGTGGTTTCTTACCATCTTTTTGTAGGGTTCTCCCCTTGACCCGCGGTACCTCTCAGTTCCGCCCCTTGCCCTTGCCCTGGGCTGCCCATCGGTTCGTGGTGATCTTCCTTCCCCTCTCCTTGATGGCAGATTCAGCCGGTTTCTATTGTGTTCTGATCTGCTTCTTTTGTCTCTGCTGGCCTTGCGTTCCTGGGGCTTTTCTTGTGGTGGTTGTTTTAATCTGGGGTTGAATTGCTTGCTGATTGCTGTGCTTCCGGAGTATCCTGGGGCACCTGGGAAGCCGGCTGCGCTACAGTGTTGTTGCTTCTGAATGGCCCGCCCTCTGCCCATAGTTAACGTGTGGTTGCATTGTTTACTTGCCCTGATTGCCTTTTGCCTGAGGCGCTGAAATTGACCAGCGGCCCTGCGCTGGTGCGCTAGGCTGAATCTGACACAGAGGACCCTGGATGAAGTAGATTATCTCGACCCTTTTCAGTCTAGGTTCAGGCCGGAGTATAGTATGGAGATGCATGGGAGGCTATGTACATACATGCACACAAACAGAAAGACACATACAGCTGCATACAAAGTTAAATATATACATCCAAAGTTAAAGCATTAAATTTACCGTATTTTTCCGACTATAAGACGCCCCCATGTACAAGACGCTCCCCCATTTTTCCAACCCAAAATTAAGAAATCAATATTTTAAAGATAAAGCAGAGCACATTTTTATTTAGTAATTAGGTAACATTTACCTGATACACTCAGTGGGAGGAGGTCCAAACTGTCTCTCTGCAGCTCTGTTTCCATGCTGTTTTGTAAAACTGATTACATTCAGTTTAAATTTTGCACAGTAAGACATTCTCTTATTTATATTTTTATTTTCTGACATCTTTATGGGCTCTCCACCTCCAATGGGATGCGTTCCAATTGGTTTGTTCAGCATCAGCTGACATCAGTTACATAAGGCTCGTGATTGGAGGAAGCCCATTCGCAGAGACAAAGTATGGGCAGTTTCACTCGTGGTTAGAGGCTAGCAATAGGAGGAAGCCCGTTCGCAGAGACAAGGTATGGGCAGTTTTGCCATCGCGCAGTTCTCTTTTCGGCTGACTTCCTTGAATAAGACGCCCTTCAATTTTGAGCATAAGGATTTTAGAAAAAAGTATCGTCTTATAGTCGGAAAAATACGGTAATAATATAGCCAACTGGGAGCCTTGTTTAGGATTGCTGGAGCCCTCTTGGGTAGAGGAGACTCTGGGATTCACCTACAAGGCTGCATGGAGGAATTTGCAGAGCATCTTTTGGACAAAATCAATTGGATTTGCTCCCAGTTGGATGCCAGCCTTGGTGCTTGTGGAGGTGCCTGGGGCACAGTCCTGCCATGTTATCTGGGAGGAATTTGAAGCTGTTGGGCCTGAGGAAGTGGACAGGGTCCTCATGACTGTGAGCTTGGCCACCTTTTATTGGATCCATGTACCACCTGGTTGGCAAAGGCCTTCCGGGAGGTGATGTGTCGTTGAGTCTTGGTGTTGGTGGAGGTCTTAAGGAGGCAGTGGTTTCCCCTCTCCTCAAGAAGCCATTGATAGACCCAACCATTTTGAACAGTTTTCCTCCAGTCTCCAACCTTCTTCTCTTAGGGAAGGTTATTGAGAAAGTGGTCATGCAACAGTTTCAGAGGACCTTGGATGAAGTGAATTAGCTGGGCCTTTTCCAGTCAGATTTCATGGGATTGAAACAGCATTAGTTGCACTTTTGAATGACCTATGGTCTGAGCAGGATAGGGGTAGTGTGTCCATCTTTGTTCTTCTTGACTTCTCGGCAGCGGTCAATACCATCAACCATGGTATCCCTCTGGACAGGCTACAGGGGTTAGGGCGGGTAGTGTAAGGTTCACTGCATTCAGCGCTGAACAGAAACCTCGTGAGGCACAGGCTCGGATGAAAGCTAGTTTATTCAGGCGTAATGTGTAGCGGTTACAGACAAAGCCAGGATTGGCTTGGCAGAGTTTCTTACAGTCGTTTTATAGGGTTTCCCCCTTGACCTGCAGTTACCCCTTGGTTCCACCCTTTGCCCTTGCCCTGGGCTATCCATCTGTCCGTTGTGATCTTCCTTCCCCTCGCCTTGATGGCAGATTCAGCTGGTTTCTACTGTGTTGTAATCTTCTTCCTTTGTCTGTCTTGCCCTTGCATTCCTGGAGCTTTTCTTATGGTGAGTTGGAGTGGCTGTTTTAATCTGGTTTCGAATTGCCCACTGATTGCCCCTGGATTGCTGTGCTCCTGGTGTATGGTAAGCCGGATTTGCCCGGGGCGCCCGGGGAGCCAGCTGCACTCCAGTGTTGCCACTTCTAATTGACTCCCTGCTGCAAATTAACTGCCCGCCCCCTGTCGGTAGTTAACTTGCGGTTACCTTGTTTTCTTGCCCTGATCACCTATTGCCTGAGGCGGTGAAACTGACCAACAGCTCTGTGGTAGCAGTGTGTGCTTTCTAGGCTGAATCTGACAGGTGGCACTGCTGTGCTTGTTCTCCTTCTTCCTCTGGGACCAGCCCAAGTCAGTGCTGATTGGGAGCTAAAGGTGCTACCCTCGACCCTGGGCTCCTTTGGGTTCAGAAATCTCTACATTCCTCTAACATCTACATGAAGCCACTGGGTGAGGTCCTCCATTGCCATAGCATCAGGTATCATCAGTATGCTGATGATACTCAGCTGTATATCTCCACCCCTGGCAAATTAAGTAGTGCTTTTGATGTCCTATCTTGGTTTCAGCTCAACCCTAGCAAGACTGTAATGGTATGTGGGAGTGATCCTGGGAGACTGAAGGAAGAGCCGCAGCCTAGACAAAGGTCTGATAAATGAAGTGAAGCCTGAAGGAGGAGGGGTGGAGAAATTATCTCAGAAGGGACCCTCCCTAGATTTTAGAAGAGTAAAAAGTAACATTATTGTATTAATTACATTGTAATGAAGATATAGCTAGTATTCATTGTTATGCTTCTTGTCTGGACTATCTCGAAAGGCTAACAAAGACTGAATGGCTTTGGGTTTTGGGGCCTTTGGGTTCTGGGACCGTACCATCTTTGGAGCTGGACGGGGTTGCACTACCCCAGACAGACTCTGGGTGCAATCTGGGGGACTTCTTGACTCTTGACTCCTGTTTACACAGCTTCATATTATGCACCAGTTGAGCCTGTTCCTGGACCAGGAAGCTTTACTCTCAAGTGCTCATGACCTGGTCACCTCTTGAATGGATTACTGTAATTACTGTAACACACTCTACCTGGGGCTACCTTGAAGAGCACCTGGAAGCTTCAGCTGGTGCAAAATGGAGAGGTGTGGGCAGTTATGTGTACTTTTTATTTAGCACATATTACACCTCTGCTCTGCAAGCTGCATTGGTTGCCAGTTTGCTTCTGGTCTGAGTTCAAGGTGCTGGTAAGAACCTATAAAGCCCTACATGGCATGGGTCCGGGTTGTTTCAGGGACCACCTCTCCTCAGGTTAGGAAAGGTACTATCAAGGAATAGATCTGGAGATAATATCTACTTAGAAACCAGTAGATATGCACAGCAGTAAATAACAAGTCAATACAGCTTTAGTTCAATAGACTTGTATTACAATGTGCAAGTATAGGCCATAGGCAGTAGGTCATTTAACAGTCCAAGGTCAAACAATACACTTACAAATCAGTCCAATGTAGCAGCAGTTAAACAGTAATTCTTCTCCAATCATGCCCCAACCACATCACCCAAGGAGCAGCCTATTATATTCAGGCTAGCCAATCTCCGCCGTCCTGGCTACATTCCGTTCCACCCTTTCTCACCTGAGATGTGTTACTGCTCCAATGACACACTCCTTAAAGGAACCTTATTCTTATAATTATCTTAACAGGTACATTACGGGTCTTGTCTGTTAAGGAGTGTAATTTGACAGGAGGAGACTCTTTTCTGCCACAGCGCCCAATCTTTCAACATCATCCCCCTGGAGGTTAGATTGGCCCTGACCTGAAAGGCTCTGTCAACATGCCTGGGGATCCAGTAATGGTTTGGAGCCTACTAGATGGCTGTATTGATTGATCCATGACTTGTATTTCCCTGCTTTTTGTGTTTTCTAGTTTTAATTTTGGTTTTTAATTGGGTTTTTAATTAAAGGGGTTATTGTTTTTTATCGATTTTTCTATTTTGTTTATTGGTTGTGTTGTTTGATTGCTTTTGATTAGTGAACCACCCAGAGTCCCAAATGTGATATTGGTGGCTATGCAAATAAAAAAAAATCAGATCAAATCAATCAAGAAATTAAATGCACTTATATTCAAGCACAATAACCACCTAACATAAAACTTCTTTACTTGCTACCCTTTTGTTCTCTAATATATACCAAAACTCCTTTAAATGGTGTTGAAATAGCACATTGGTTGTGGCCCTTGCCTATTTGAAGGACAGATTTTTTTTTAATTACTTTTTTTCTTGCCCTGAGTTATCTAATATTCCTCTGGCCTTTCTTTTCAAAAATAAGTCCAGTGGTACATTGTTTCCTTGTTTCTCCAGTCATTTGGGGCAAAATAGTTTCATGGTGGGAGACATTGGAGAAATTGGGGAAATAAATGATAAATCAGTGTACCACCCTGGGGAAAATAGGAAGCTCAGGAGAAGAAAAGGGGTAATTAGAAGACATTTTGCTGGGTTCAACATATGAAGCTAGAGTTATAGCAGCTGTGCCACTGAGGTAACATTGAAACAAAAGCAGCAGAAAACCTTCTGGAAGAATAGCTTTGAATGAAGAGTGGGGTGGGGTTTCTTGCTCTGCAAAGTAGCCAATGAGCTGCTGGGGTTATGCTGTAAGGAAATAAAGTGCAACAGCCAATAGGAACAGCAATGCTTGGGGAGACGGAAGAGGCAGGAAATTGCATCCAGATGTCATCACCTTTGCAATGGGAGGGGGCAACTGGCATGTTCTGGCCACTGAACAACCAGGCAGGGCAGATAAGCCTGAAATGTATTGATGCATTCATTTATTCTATGAAATGGATAAGGCCACCCAACTCTACCCAGACAAAGATGTTTTTGCTGAAGGGGAGTTTCAGGTCAGCCAATATTTACTAAAGATAGAAAGTTCAAGGGCATATAGAAAGATGGGAAATGCTAATGTGGAGAAGAAGAAATGAAATAAGGAAGGAGGAGGAGGAGGAGGAGAGACTCCTGACTTGAGTGTGGCTCCTAGTGACTTCATGGAGATGTCCATGTTGTTTTCTTGGCAACCACATGGAAATGGTTTGCTGTGTCCTTCTTCCAGAAAGTTTTTTCATCTTCCTGGTCTTGTCTTACACCCCAGCACTTTCCAAGTGGTTCTGCTGTCAAGCTGGATCATAATTTAAAAATTGGCTTCCACATGGGAACGAAAAAGGATTCTCCATTGGAAGCTGGGGAATTAGCTCATATGGTAGAGCGCTTGCTTTGCATGCAAGAGGTGGTGGGATCGATGCCCACATTCTCCAGTCAAACTTTGATTTATTTTGCCATGTTATTAGACCATTTTCATCTTCTCAGTGGCTGAATCTCATCCTGAATTCTTGCAGTATGGTAGACCAAGGTTGCCAGGCAGTTGGGGAATTAGCTCAAATGGTAGAGCGCTCGCTTAGCATGCGAGAGGGAGCAGGATCGATGCCTGCATTCTCCAGTCTATCTCTATTCAGTTTTGGCTTGCCTACAGAAAATCCTGTTCCAGGCAAATCTGGCATAATCTCCTAGATTTCCACACTGTTGCAAAGCAGTCGAGGCAGGCGGTTGGGAATTAGGGACAATGCCGAACTCTTACTTTGCTTGCAAGAGGTAGTGGGATCAATGTCCACCTTCTCCAGACATCCTTTTGCTTGATGTTACCATCCATACAGAAGACTCCCCACCTCCCCCCATCTCACTTGCTGCGTATCAGCTTCTCTGTGGCTCTTTCTTGAGGAACGATGGAGCAGCACTGCTAGAACGCTCTGCAGTCAGCTCAAATGACAGAGCACTTGCTTTACGTACAAGAGACAGCAGAATCGATGCCCGCATTCTCTAGTCAAACTTTCACCTTATCTTCCCATGTTATTCGCTATTTATTACCTCTTTAGCTTCTGCATCTTGTCCTAAGTCCTTGCAGCTTGGTGGGTCAAGGTGGCCAGCAGCTGGGGAATTAGCTCATGTGGTAGAGCGCTTGCTTTGCATGCAAGAGGTGGTGGGATCGATGCCCACATTCTCCAGTCAACTCTCTGCTTGCTTTTGCTATCCATAGACAAAATTGTCCTCATCTATTTCATTTCTACATATTATCTTATATCTGCCTGTTCCTTTGCATGCTGTGGAAGTAGCACTGAGATGCAGTTGTGAAATCATTCAGCCTTTTCTATGTGAGAGATCACGGGATTGATGGCCATAGTTCCTCAGTGAATTTTATCCACTTGGTACATTTTGAACTGGAGTTGGACAGCCAATAAATGAAGGAGGAGGAGGAGGAGGAAAGAGACAATCTCTGGTTAGCTAGTGTGAGGCTTTAAATTAAATTAATTTAAGTCTTGCCAATCTTCCACCATTCCACTGTCTCTCTATCATCTGATTTATAATCCTCACACTCCCAGACAAACCACTCCAAGATCAACAGACTTGGCTGCCACTATCATCTTCTCTCTGTGACAAGACTCCAACAAACAAATGTGTGTTGTGCTCTGTTGTGTTGTGATGTGGGAGTTACACTGGGAGCTAGAGGTTCTCAGGGCAGAAATGTCAGTTTTGTCAACAATGATTGATCACTGAGCTCCACAGCAGAAAAGCAAAAGTTTAAATAACCATTAAAATACAGGAAAGAAACATCAATGGGACATAATCAACTGTTGAAGTCCCTCCATCTTTTTGTGAAATAAGGATTCTTATCTTACCATTCCTTCTGTCATCTTGCATATTTAAACCTGAAATTGGCTGTATTCACACATAGTGATGGGTACTTCTTGCTTAACCATGGTTTAATTAATGTTCCCAAGTAACTGGATCCCCACATCTCACTTAGCTAGATCAAAGAAACCAAGATCTGGGTTGGTGCATTCTGTGAATTTGAGCTTTGCTCTGACTTCTGAGCTTTGCTCTGAGCAAACACTGAACCCTAAAGAACAGGGCAAACTTTGGATGGAGGCTTTACACACCTGAGGTTGCAGGATGGCTCTTATCTGCTAATTCAAGCATCTCTTTGAAGCTCCAGATTTGTTGATTTAGGGGCTTCCATGGATTTAGGGGCTTCCATTGATTTAAGGACTTCCATTGATTTAGGGGCTTCTATTGATTTAGGTGGTTTTGATAGGATTCCAGTATGGAACCTTCTCCTGTCAGTTTCTGCATGTTATCTTGGTTTCTTTCTTTCTTGGGGAATTGTCCAAGAGTACTATCAGACAGCTGGGGAATTAGCTCAAGTGGTAGAGCGCTTGCTTAGCATGCAAGAGGTAGCAGGATCGATGCCTGCATTCTCCATCCAGCCTTTCTCCTTTCTTTTGCTCTATCCATAGAAACACCTTCCCCACCCAACTTCTGCATCTCCTCCAAGGTTCTTTCCATGCGATGGTCCTAAGTTGCTGGGGAGCTAACTCTATGGTGGGAGTTTGTTTTTCCTGAAGAGATGGTAGGATCCCTTTTCTGTAAGAACTTGTGATGGAATGGAATTATGAAGGCCAGGCTTGGGGAGATGTGGCTGGCTGGCTTGGGAGCTGGGGTTTGAGTCTGGGAAGATTGATGTCAGGTTTAGCCCAAAGAACTCCAAGAGACAGTGCAAAATCAGTTCAGTTATGTTTATTAGCTACAACCTCTAGCAAGAATCTTCCCAGACTCAAACCCCAGCTCCTAAGCCAGCCAGCCACAACACCGTGAATTCCTCAGGGAGGTGCCAGCCTCATCCTCTTGTAGTTCCCACACTCTTTTGGTGAGCTAAGAAAATGCTTATCTCCCCGAGCCTGGCCTTCATAATTCCATTCCATCACAGATCTTTAGCTATTAATCAGTGTATTTGTGTTTGGGAGAGGAGAGACACAGATCAAGGGAGAGGAGGGAAGAAACTGGTGTGATTAATGCTTGCTGTGTGGGCAGGATCCATAAGATGCTAAACATCTCCTCGTCTCCTAGGACTCCCAGAGTGGAGAGCTTAGCAGACACAGGAAAACCTGGGCTCCTTTCATTAAGCAGAGGGTAAATGATCAAACTAGTGATTGCAACATTCTCCTTTAGCCCCTACTACAACAGCTACTGCTTTGCTTCCTGTTTCAAAAAACAACCTGTAAAGGTTTTGCTTGCCAATTGAGGTTATAACCTGAGGTTATTCTGGAGTCCCCTTCATGCAACCATGCTTAATGAAGAGGGGAGTCACGAGTGGGAGGACCTATTTGGTGGTAGCAGCAGCCCATGGAGTGTCCTCCTTCAAGAAGCTGACCTTGCGCCCTTTTGTGCCATATGAAAATCTTTTTATTCTCCTAGGAATGTTAAAGACCTGGATTTTTTAAAAGTGCATCTCTGTGTTTGCACTGTTTAGTATTGCTGCTAATCTGAGGTAATGAAATTGCACTGATTGGAAAACATATTTATTGTTTTATTTGGAACATTTCTCATTTCAATAAAAATAGGTTTTCCAGCCTGTACGTTCCACTTGTGTTGGACAACAGGTCCCATCATCCACAGTCACTGGTCATGCACTCTGCACTTAATGGAGATCAAGTCCAAGAAACATGGATTACATGAGGATAGGTAGGAAAATAAGAGAGAGATAGCTAGATTATAAGTGTGGCCCAAATGGGTAGTAAGGCAATAGCGATTTCTTCAAGATCAAGGAAGGAGAAGACTGTAGAGGTGAAGGAACTGCTGGCTGATTTCCCTCATTCTCCCAAAGCAGGCCTGGCACACTCAGCAGGAGGAAAAGGTGCGTGCTTCCCATTGCACCTGTCAGTTCTACAACAACATGTAACTTGAACTTCACTCTGAATGAAACATTAGAGTTGCGCCACATCTCTTGACGTCTACACCAAACGTGTGATGGAATGGATTTATGAAGGCCACACTCAGGGAGGGAAACATCCTCTTTTGTCTCCTGAGGGGTGAGGAAGAGATAAGAGGATGAGGCTGGCCCCTCCCTGAGGAATTCACTCTGTTTTCACTGGCTGACTGTGGGAACTAAGTTTCAGTCTGGGAAGATTCTTGCTAGAGGTCGTAGTTAATAAACATTGCTGAATTGAATCTGCATGGTCTCCTGGAGTTCCTTGGGCTAGGCCTGACAAAAAGCACATCTAGCACTGATTTCCACAAATTCACCACCTTTAAAGGGAAAGAGAAAAGTGCGAAAAGGGAATCTTTTTCTGACAAGAGGATCTCAGAGGAAACAAAGATTCAGGGATGGGAGCTGAAGGCCTGCTGAGCAAGAGTAGTCAGCGGTTCCCAGCAAGGACTCTGGCAGCCGAGTAAGATCACCATAGTTCTCAAGATGAATGTAGCCTTCAGTTCATAAGATTGAGTTCAAAGTGTCCTGGTTCCAAGAAAACACTTGTGTCTTCATTTTGTGTACTGTCAGGACAACTTGCCAACAGAGAACAGGCTGGCCTTCACCTCTTGCTGGAACTCTACTAGTAGATGGAGTATAATGGACAATGCAGAGAAGCTCCAGCACACTGAACCAAGAGAGGGCCAAAGCCCAGAGCTGCTGTTTCTCCATAATGGGACTAGCTTCTAGAACAACGGAGGTGCAGTTGGCTTCATTGTTAGTTGCCTTCTGGAAGAAGTTGAACAGATCACTTTTCCAAAGTGTATTGGACAGTGTTTTTTTTTTTTTGGTCTTTTATTATGTCTGTTTTGTGAGCTGTTGTATGGAGATATAGAATTGATAAATAATCAAACCAAAAAAAACCCCAACAACTTTTCTCTACAGTTAGAAGAGAGGCTGTCAGCAACTCAAGATCTCTTCCCTCCATTTACATCCCTGCATTTTCCAGAGACAAGGAAACACGGGGAGGGCTTGTTTTGCACAGAGAGACCAGCCTTTCTGCACTGCTCAGAAAAAAGAAATGCACCAGGAAGCCTTTTCATGGCCCACTTGGGTCAGTTGCCTCATGGGGATCCTGTTTCCCTCTCATGGGGCTATAGGGTGGCTCTTCTGTGTCTCAGCATCCTGCCATATCCGTTACAGCCTCCTTATGGAGGGCCCATAAACAGGTACCTGTGATCCAGTAATAACTGTTCCTGAAAGTTTATCTACCTTGAGTGAACAATATAATGAAGAACATACCTTTTCTAACACTCAGTGACAGTGACAGAGACACAAACACAGACATAGACACAGATACAGACACACAGACATACACACACATATATCATACACTGTCCCAGCCAAGGAAGATTTGGGGGCGCGGAAGCAGTCATGCACCCACCTTCTCTTCCAGCCTCCACAATCTAGTCCAGCTTTTGGTGGCCCGATGGAAGTCCAGAGGCTCATGAGTTGCTTCTCTGGCTGCCTCCTCCCCTGTTTCCCCTTCCTGAACATGCTAAAAAGGATCTCTTTGGATTATGGCTGAAACGCACTGAAAAAGAATCATGTTTTGGAATGCTGGAATCTTCCTTGGTGTCTACACTGATTCTGTTACACATCGATCAACACCACTACGGCACACTACTGTTTCCTCTTGGCACCGGTCTTGCTTATTTGAATGGCAGGAACAGCAGATGAATGCAAGAATGAAAGAGACTGAAAGCAGTTTCACAAAACTTTTTTCACTTTTTCATACAAAATTCAGAGTGTGATTTTTTTTTTTTATGGTTTAAAAAATAAGCAGACGGTTGCTATGCTTACACAGCTGCAGTGATGCAGTTCAGGTGCGATGGAACTGCACACCATGCTGCAAATCTGCTGCCATAGATAATGAGACAAACTCTATGGAAATGCCACTATAAGCATGTACAGAGGTAAACTTTGGGGGCATTTTTCACTTGCTTAGTCATGTGTAAATGAGCAAATAGGGATTAGCCAGTGCAATGGCACCATTTTCAATGCCTTGTGTGAAACTGACTATACAAATTTGTTGGGATGTGTATTTGGGGTCTTTCACCTGGGATCTTTCTGGGCTGCTTAGCACATTTGCCCCTTTGAGGAAGGCCAAGGGTGCTCTCACACGATGTCTGCCATGGGTAGGAATTGCTGCTTTACAAAATGGCTGCTATGCGGGTATGACCAGCCCAAAATAATACAAGTGTCAAACTGATCAGGTTCCTTTGCTGCCTCCTCTCCAGAATTAGAAATTCATACATTTATTGTTGTCTGTTTTGCATTTTTGGAAGTATAACAAAATTGCTTTAGTAAACTGGGGTTGCTTTTTAAAAGAGTTAATGTTAAACTATGCATGTGTGTTAGGGACCATCACTCTAACCCTCCCACATTATGTTTGAAAATTGGCCTACTGGAAGTAATTTTCTGGAATGTGATGCATTTTGTATATCACTGTATCTGATGAACTGCATTTCAAAATTTGGAAATGTTCAAATTTTGAATAACGCTTAGGCTAGTAACCATGTCTGGGATCAAAAACAAGAAATCAGATACATTCACACCCACTCACAGCCACATATCTCTTTTCAAGATGCTGCTTCCATCCCGCCTTCTCTCCCTTTCTCCCTCTCTCCCTTTCTCTCTTTCTCTCTGTCGGCTGGTAAGATCTATTACCAGACCTGGTTCTTGGACCTTACCTAAGGCGAGGGAAAGCAGAACAAACAGCCCACTGAGAAGCATCTTCTTCATCCTTGCTCAGATTCTCTACCTGGCTGAACAGGAGGGGGAATCTCTTCCACCCAGATAGGACTCTTCTGCACGGACCTGCTTATTGCGTTTATTCTGGCTGAGGCTCCTGGAAGGGCCAACGGAGGAGGGATACGTGGCTCTATCTCGGATTGGGCAGGGCATGTTCTTTTGATGCTGGAGCTGGGGAATCGTCAGCAAGCATCATTAAGACAAGAAGAAATTGTCCAGGGTGGTGGGAGAGGAGGAGGAAGGAAATTTACAACTGTCTAATGTGAACGCTCACCTTGTGCAGTATGATAGGACACCACATGTGTCATGATGTCTTGGCGGGGTTTCTTTGTATTGAAATAGAGCACTTAAGATGAGCATTTGTTTATCTGTATTTCACTTTCTTTCAAAAAATAAATCCAGAGCAGCTTCCAAACATGTCCTGAAATACAGCAGTGGGTAGAACCAAAATAAATGTCTGAGGGTCTGTAAGTAGAGTTGAAACCTGAAGATTTTGAAGTCTCATCCAGGTCCATCTCTTGGAACAATATGGAAATGATTTGCCCTTGCTGTTTACTAGGACGTTTTTTCCAAAAATTTTCCTGATGTGCCCCACAGCTCTGGATTTCATTCACCTTTCCAATTTCCCTGTTTGCATGACTGATGGTTGAAGATTAGCAAGACAATGAGAGCTTTAGAACAAAGATGTTGGCATTTGGTATATCCATCACATTCATTAAAGGTCAACATTTTCTGGCAGTTCCCCCTGTTCATCCCCTGAAGAAAAGCAATTAACCAAACTGGATCCACAGCTCTGTTAAATAATTCCTGAATCTTCTATTAATATGGCTTTGAATGTTTGCTCTCATGATTTAATTGCATCCACGGACCTCTTGCTAAACAGGAAAGGAAGGATGTCAGGCCCACGGGGAGTTCAAGTAAGGGGCCTCACACAAAGGGGCTATCAAGAGAAACTTATCTCCTCAAAGATTTCATCCCCATCCAGAAAGGAAAACTAGACAGAAGGGGAGGATAAATGATATGTAGACACTCTTGTGGAATTTTTGCCAACGACAGGAGCACAACGCTGAGGAGAAGAACCATGTTTATTGCAATGATCATTGGGTGCCTGCTTTCAAAAAAGAGGGGCCCTGAATAGTAGAAAAGCATAGAATTTATACACTTTTGAGGTTGAGATGGGAGAAATCTGGGAGGGCTCTGATTTGGGGATAGGTTTGGATAGGTGTTAAATAGGGGATAAATGGTTTTTCTGTTGTGAGATAAGATGCTGCTTCCACCCAGCCTTCTCTCTCTTTGTCTGTCTGTCTGTCTTTCTGAGGGCTGGTAAGATCTATTACTAGAGCTGGTTCTTTGACCTTACCCAAGGTGAGGGAAAGCAGAGCAAAGAGCGCACCGAGAAGCATCTTCTTCATTCTTGCTCAGATTCCCTACTTGGCAGGAGAAGTGAGGCTGAACAGGAGGGAGAATCTCTTGCATCCAGATAGGACTCTTCTGCACGGACCTGCTCGTCCCCTTTATTCCGGCCGAGGCTCCTGGAAGGGCCAACGGAGGAGGGATACGTGGCTCTATCTCGGATTGGGCAGGGCATGTTCTTTTGATGCTGGAGCTGGGGAATCGTCAGCAAGCATAATTAAGACAAGAAGAAATTGTCCAGGGTGGTGGGAGAGGAGGAGGAAGGAAATTTACAACTGTCTAATGTGAAGGGTCACCTTGTGGAGTATAATAGGGCACCACATGTGTCATAATGTCTTGGTGGGGTTTCTTTGTATTGACAAAAAGCACTTGACATAAGCATTTGTTTGTTTCTTTGTTTGCATTTCACTTTCATTCAAAAAATAAACACAGACCAGCTTCCAAAAATTTCTTGAAACACAGCAGTGGGTAGAATCAAAATTAATGTCTGAGGGTCTATATGTTGAGTTGAAACCTGAAGATTTTGAAGTCCCATCCAAGACCATCTCTTGGAACAAATGGAAATTATTTGCCCTTGCCAAAAAAGCACTTAAGATGAGCATTTGTTTCTTTCTTTGTATTCCACTTTCTTTCCAAATAAGCCCAGACCAGTTTCCAAATAATTATTGAAATACAGCAGTGCATAGAACCGAAATAAATGCCTCAGGATCTGTAAGTTGAGCTGAAACCTGAAGATACTGAGATTACATCTAAGTCCATTTCTTGGAAAAACATGGACATGATTTGCCCTTGCCTTCTTCCAAGATGTCTTTTCCCAAACTTTTTCCAATTTTTCCCCCCCAAAATTTCCCCAAAATTTTTCCTGATGCACTCTACAGCTCTCGATCTCACACATCTTTCCATCGTCCCTGTTTCCATAACTGATGGCTGAGGATTAGCAAGATAATGGCGGATTTAGAACAAGGATGTTTTCATTTGGTATATCCATCATATTCTTTAAAATCAATATTTTCTGGCAGTTCCCCATCTTCATCCCCTGAGGAAAAGCAGTTAACCAAACTGGATCCACAGCTCTGTTCAGTACATCCCTGAATCTTCTATTAATATGGTTTTGAATGTTTACTTCTATTAATATGGCTTTGAATGTTTTAATTGCTTCCAACAACCTGTTCCTAAATAGGAAGGAAGGATGTCAGGCCCACAGGGAGTTCAAGTAAGGGGCCTCACACAAAGGGTCTATTAAGAGAAACCTCATCTCCTCAAAGATCCCATCCCCACCCAGAAAGGAAAGCTAGACAGAAGGGGAGGATAAGTTATATGTAGACACAACTCTTTTCTAATATCATTTGTGGAAGGAACACCAAATCCTGAAACAATAACTAGTCATTTCAGTGGTCAGATTTGTCACGTCCCATAGCTCTTGATTACTTCTTGATGACTGCCCTTGCTTTGGGACAATCGCTGACAATATGGCCATAAGATTTGTCTTTTTTTTCCTGTTTTAATGGAAAATATATTCCATTTTTTCCCTAAAATAAGCCCAGAATAATTTACAAAATTGATCACATACATAAATGAATAGACAAAAACAAAAGGCTGAAGGTCTCTGAAACTGAACTTGATACCTAGAGTTTTCATGACTAACCCATGTATCTTTTTTAGGGGGAACCATATGGAATTGGTTTGACCTTGCCTTCTTCTAGAATGTTTTTTTCCCCCTATTTTTTTCTCAGTGTGGCCTACAGCTTTGGTCTTTGCTGTGGTCTTCCATCAAACTCCTAGTGAGGCCTGACTCGGCTCAGCTTCTTCAGTGCTGAGGCCAGCTAGAGGTGCTTGCAACCTGAGGTTCTACACACACAAACACCCTCTCATGCATCCTGTCTGCACGGCTGACGGTTGAGATTTAGAAAGACAATGAGAGATTTAGTGCAAAAATATTTGCATTTGATTTATGCACCAAATGATCTGGTCACCATCAAAGGCCAATCTTTCTGGCAGTTCCCTTTGTTCATGGCCTGAGGGAAAGCAAATAACCAACTTGCACACACAGTTCTATGACATACACCCCTGCATCTTCTATTCAGATGACTTTTAAGTATGCTCACCATGTGAATTGTGGTTGCATTTCTTCCTAGAATCTCTTTTGAAAGGCAGCTTTGTTCACAGGATGGGAAGTTGTCAAGGACAAGGGGAGGCAACAGAAGGGGCCTCCTCAAAAAGGCCTGGCTTCATTATGAAAACAAGCTGGTTCCAGCTGCCATGCTGAAAAGCCCCCAGTCTCTGCCACTGCACTTCAGCCCATAACTGAGCAATACTTTGGGTAGGGTTACCAAACATCTGGCAAAGGGAGGCCATGTCCTCCTTTTTGTCCTCATGTCCTCCATCCAGCAGGCATAGCCTTAAAATCATATATTGTCCAGCTTTTTGAGTATCTACAAGCTATCTCTTCCTGAGCAGCTTTTCTCCACAGCAAAGGGTTTTTGCTATAATTAGTGTGTCCTCCCCCCTGTCCTCCTTTCCAATTGTCCGTGTCCTCCATTGCCTCTTCAGATATCTGATAACCCTATCCTGGGGACGCTCAGTATGACTCACAAAGAGATATTGTCAACTTCTACATTATTACACTTTCTAATGCATAGTTTTCTCTCATGCCTGCAGAACGGTAAACTGACAAATCTTTGGAGTTGTACGTTAAGGTTCCACAATGTCCTGTACTTTCATTCGTAGTATTTTGCTCATACATGCCTAGGGCTTTCTCTTTTCCAAACTATGGTTGGTCAAACGTCATCCCAGCCTCCTGTCTGAGTGGCCTATTGTTGGATCCTTTAGCAGAAGGAGCTTTGAATTCTATAGAAGGGCCAGATCCCTCAAGACTTGAACATTGGCATTGGATGGAGCAGAGGGAAGCTCTGACAGGCTTTCAAGATTCTGTTCCTAAGCCCTACAACTATCAAGTAGCATTCCTGGGATCCTTGTGGTATTTCTCTCTTTACCTGGCCTACCTCAGAAGGCTGACAACAATCTTGAAAGCCTGTCAAAATTTCTCTCTGCCTCATCTTGTACCAGACTTAATGAAGACAAGGTTATTTGATGTTGAATGGCTGTCTCAAGGAAGAGGATGTCAGTTGATTCCCCAGAGCACCCAAGGGTAGGTCAAGAAGGAATGGAGAGCAGCTATACAGAGAGACATCCAAGGAGGAATTTTGATCCAAGGAGGAATCAAGGATTTTGGTTGATCCTCAGGTTGACTTGGAGACCAGGAGGGTTATGGAGGAAGGTCTGATCTCTAGGGCAGCATCAGCACCTGGTATATCTGGGCACAGCTGGAGCTAAATATCTGGAGAAGAAAGCTGAGTGAAGTTTGTCCTGGGTCCAACTGGATCAACACTCAGACTAGGACCTTGGGTTTCATGAAGTTAAGTGGCATTGCAAGAAAAAAGGATCACGGAGCCCTAGTGGACCATCAGCTGAACATGAGGAAGGAAGGCTAAAATAGTCAATGCAATCTTGGGCTGCTTCCAGGTGATGAGAAGTAATGCTTGCCGTGTACTTTGCTGTCCCAAATGTTTGCATGCATGGATGCCTTCAATCTGACATTTCAGTTTATCTCCTTTCACACTAACGCAGCCTCCCCTTTTTACCCCCTTCTTTTTTTCATTATGGTACCATTGTAGCTCAGATGCTACAATTATCCATGCAGTAGGGAACAGGTTGTTCTTTTGGCTCCTCTATGGGTTCATTGATACTATAGCAAAGAAAAACTGATAGTTCAGCTTCCTGGAGTTAAAGTAGCAACAATCTTATGGTGCAACTTAAAGGGGTTGAAAAAAGAAAAAAGGAAGGGAAGCTTTGCAGGACGATAACCAAGAGTGCTTAAGCAAGGGGCATGTGGTTCACCCATCCTGGGCAGAAACCAAAAGGGTGCCTACTGGTAGGATGAAGGTTGGAGGGAACATCAGCTTCTAGGGTTGAGGACAGTTCTCTGGCTTAATGGGCAGAGTTCATGAACTGCCAGCTGATTCCAAAAATGGCAACTGCTAGCCAGGGGAAATTGGCTGCACAGGAGAGTGAACTGTAGGGGAGGGGTCCAGCAGGCTCTGCAGGCAACTGCAGCAGGTGCTAAGGCGGAAGGACGTTCTGGAGGCTCCTGAAGGATTAAGATGGATCCCCAGCTGGGAACCAGCAGTTTTGAATCAAAGGTGGAAAGCATGGGCACGGGATGCAAATGGGATGGGAGGGGGGGCGAGAAGAGGACCATATCCTCCCTTCCTGCACTCGTGGAGCAGCGGCAGGAATCTGTATTGGTGCACAGCCAAGCATAAAGCCTAAAAATCTACTCTTCATAATAGTATGCGATATAATAACAATAGTAGTAGTAGGAGCAGTAGTAGTAATAGTAATGGACATAGCAATACCTGGAGACAGCAGAATAAAAGAGAAGGACCTGGAGAAAATCACAAAATTAGAATGACTATGCAAAAAAATAAAGCAAAGGTAGTGCTAATAGTTAGAGGCACCTTAGGTGCAATCACAAAACATCTGGAGCACCATTTGAACACCACCGGCATTGACAAAATCACCATCAGTCAATTGCAAAACGCAGCCTTACTTGGAATAGCTTCCATCCTGTGATGATACCTTTAACCCCATCAAACAACAACACCTGCCTATCCCAGGTCCTTGGGAAGGGCTCGACAGGTGGATAAAACTGCCAGATCCAGTCTAAACTTCTGGCTGACTGTGTGACCAACCATAATAATGCCATAATACCAAAGATGCAAAATCCATGTTGTGGTTTACAGTTCTCAGCCATACTAACCTTCTCTGTTTCAGCTCATTGTCTCTGGTGCTATGACAGAAGCCAGAGTTTATCTGGAATAGTTGCTGCTTGTTATGCTTGTGACACAGATCATGGTTTCAAGAGAGCTTACTATAAAGGTAAGATCCTGGAGCTCCAAGGTGGGAGGTTTGAAATGGGCTGGAACTTCAAGGGGTTCCCTTTCCTTTGGCTCTTTCTCTACCCACCCCCCACTTTTTCTTCTTTTTTCTTTATCCTCCTTCCTTTGAATTTTCCTGTATAGATGGCAGACTGCTCTCCTGGGAGGCTGGTTGCACCCCGGACAGAAGTGACATTAAATGCAACTATACAGAGTTATCAAGGTCTATATATCTCCACCGTAGATATCACCAGATGCTGCAACACTTTTCAGTGCAATCTTGGTAGTCCACATGAGAACATTCCGATAATGAAATATATTGACCCATAGAAAATAATATATGTAGCTCAGGGTTGAACTGTGGAGTCCCTGGGGTTCTCTGAGCTTGGTTGTTTTCTTGCAGATATTTCATTACCCGACTAAGTAACTTCTTCAGTGCCAGAGCCGAGTGGCATTTGCTCTCTGTTTATATACAGTACACCTCCTCACCCACAACCAACACCCAGATAAGCAGGCATTAACACAAGGATTAACACCAGGAAAACAAGCAGTAACCAACAGCCTAATCGAGGAACTACCAAGGGGAAAACAACAGCCCCACCCAAACTGACAGGGCAAGCTACTGTATATAAACAGAGGACAAACCCCACTCCCTTCTAGCACTGAAGATGTTCCTTAGTTGGGAAGCAAGTCATCTGCAAGACAACAGCCAACCTCAGAGAACATCAAGGCCTCCACAGTCCAACCCTAAGCTACAAATATTCTCTTCTATTGACATGTAGGAGAATCTTCCATTAACAGAGGAAGACGTCTGCTTCTCTTTCCTGCTCTGATTTGTACACAGATGTCCATCATGTTTTGTCTTTCTGTGGTGTCCTGTTCCGGCATCACTCTCAATCAAACTGATCAATTGGCATGTGATAAACAGCTTCTAGGTATAATCACAAGGTTCCTTTGCTCTTATGTTTGAAAAAGACAATAATCCAAATATTATTTTAAGACAGGGTTATGAGACATGGAGCCCTTAATAGGTTCTAGGGCTATCACTTGTTACATCCTGAGTAAAACACAACGATGAACCAAAAGTCCAAGAGATATTTCATACCTCGCTTATTATCCAGTTTGGACTCAGTGATGCTAGAGTAAGGATGCAAGATTCAGTGAATCTGGGAAGCAAATCAGAAGGAGAAGCAACATGAAGACCTCTAAACGCCTCACCTTCAGTCAGGGGCACTACTCTTACTTGCATTTTCTCCTCTGCAAAATTCCTATGCAGTGGTGCCATTTCTTGCAAAAATGTTGACCTGCCCTGTGGCCTGCTAAACATAGATTAAACCTTTGCCCTCCCCTGTCATGAAAGTCCCCCTTTCAGTCCACGTTTTCCACCAAGGGTGGTATGGAGCAAGGGACAAAATCACCTCTGTGGCATTACAACACAAACCCAATGACTCATCTACTTGCATCTCATGCATGTCATTATTTTTTCAACATCACAGTTAGTAGCAGAGGTGGATGTTCAGGGCCTTGGACTTGCTTTCTCCACAACACATATATAAAAGCAATCATTATAAACATAGTTTAAAAGTCAGGGTTAAAAATTAGATAGTATTAAAATTGAAAATATACATATCCCAGGCATGGAGAGAGAGAATATATCAACCTTAGGAGTGGAGCCATCTTAGCATGTCTCTGGTTCCCTGAGACTCCCAGGCCCAGTGACATAACCAGGTGTTGAGGGACTTCCAGAACATCAAAAGGGATGGAGCTAAACTAACTTTGGGGTGGGGGGAGAATGTTCCATAAGGCGGGCACCACAGCAGAGAAGGCCTGCCTCCTGGGACCTACCAAATGTAAGTCCCTGGCAGATGGTACTCGCAGCATGCCTTCTCTGCCAGATGTAATGGGACGGGCTGATGTAATGGGGGAGAGCCGTTCCCTCAGGTAACTTGGCCCCATGGCATGAAGGGCTTTAAAGGTTAAAACCAGCACCTTGAGTAGCACCCGGAGGCAAACTGACAACCAAAGCAGATTGCAGAGCAGAGGTGTGACATGTGCTGTTCTGGGAGCACACACAACTGTCCACAAACTGCAAATGAATCCAGGTGATTTTATCTAAAGACACTGAGCAAATTCCTCTGCACAACCCTGAAAAAGGCTGTCCAGGCTGCCTGTACCCAAGAGGAACAGGGCTGCGGGACAGCAATCTGCGGATGCAATAAGGGCGGAGGAGTGCTGTCGCTTTGCCACCCTTACTGCCACTTGGAAGGCCATAATCGTGGCTCTAACCCACGTTTGGTCGAGTTTGTCCTTATATGAGCACCAGTGACACCCTTTATATCTCTCATTTCATCTCCATCAGCTCCTCTGTAAACCATGGGGAGTGACGAGATCCACGGGAGGGGAGAGGTCGCATTCATGCAATCCAGTCCAAAGTCTCAGCTCCCCTTTTATTCCAGACAGCAATGCAGGCTTTAGATGCGCTGTGCAGCAGACCAGCAGGAACAACCCCCAGCTCCCTCTGGAACCCCTCCAGATCCGTCAGTCATTAGGGATGCACCAATCTAAGAGGTGCAGCCTCCCTGCAGTGGATACTGGCACTAGGGAATCCCATGGTAATCAGGATGTGATCTGACCATGACAAGGGGGACACCAATAACTCCCCCAATTGCAGATCACATAGACACTGCTTTGACACAGACACCAGATCATGTCAGGATCCTTGCAATAAATCAGTTGTCAAGAGGCCAAAGAGTACAGTTGCTAGAAATTGTTATATATCGAATGTTTATTCAGTATAGCTATAAATTAGATGTTAGTTTGCAGGAATGTTAGGTTATATAGATTGTTTGCTCATTCCTGCCATAAAACAAAGGAGGGGCGCGCAGGATAAACAACAAAAGCCAGATGGCCCGTTATCAAGGTCTGAGGTGAGAGCAAGGTCGGATGACCATGAGATCGGAGAAAGGACCCAAAAGGAATCAAGCAGGAAACCAGCAGGAAGGGGGGTTAAAAGGGAAGCCTCTGGCCATGAGGAATTCAGTTGCAGCAATCTATGGGACGCTGTATGCTTCTTCTCAATAAAAAAAAAACTTTACTGGAACAAACCAGTCTCCAGAGGATTTACTGGGATTGGGAACTGAGCTTTGCAGACTCTGACAGATCTGGTGTGTGGCTACTGTCCCATGTTGGGCATTTTGTATATCACTGTATCTGATGAAGTGTATTTCAAAATTTGGCAATCCTGAAATTTTGAATAATGCTTAGGCTAGTAATCATATCTGGGATCAAAAACAAGAAGTCAGAGAGAGGGAAGGTGGGGTGGAAGCAGCATCTTGAGAAAAGATGTGTGGCTGTGGGTGGATTTGAATGTATCTGATTTCTTGTTTTTGATCCCAGACATGGTTACTAGCCTCAGCATTATTCAAAAATTTCAGCATTGCCAAATTTTGAAATGCACTTCATCAGATACAGTGATATACAAAATGCAGCCATTTTGTAAACCAGCCATTCCTACTCATGGCAGACATCTTGTGAGAGCACCCTTGGCCTTCCTCAAAAGGGCAAATGCGCCAACCAGCCCAGAAAGATCCCAGGTGACAGACCCCAAATACACATCCCAACATTTTTGTATAGTCAGTTTCACACAAGGCATTGAAAATGGTGCAATCGCACTGGCTAATCTGTACTGGATCACTTACACATTTCTAAGGAGGTGGAAAACTCTCCCAAAGTTTACCTTTGCACAAGCTTATAATAGTGGCATTTCCAACCTCTTTTCCAACTCACTCTGTCCCCTGTGCCCAATAGGCTGGTGGAAAGGCCCAACGGGCAAGTGCGATTGTCTGCTTTGGATGTGAGGCAGAAATTTCAAACCTCTTAACAGCAGCGGGTGTTGAGGGAAGGATGAGGGAGTGACTGGGATGCCTGCTGGTGAGGTAGGCCTGGCTGTGGGGCACTGGTGGTCGATGGGTGAGCCTTCTTCCCCCCTCAAGGAAGGTGGCCATTGGGGACATGTCAAAATTAGGAGCAGGGGTGCAGTTTTCCTCATGGTCTGTGCCTCCTTTTGTTCCACCACCCCCCGCCCCCCAGCAAAGTGGCAGGCAGTTTCATGGGTCAGCTGAGGAGGAGGAGGAGACTTCACGGGGCTCTTTTGAGGGTCATGAGGGGAGGGAAAACAGTGCAAGCCTATATTATATGTGGAAATGAAGGAAGGGAGGGAGGGAGGAAGGGAGCGATCCCCAACCTCTTTCCTGCCTCCCTCTGGCCCCTGTGCCCAACTGGCTGGTAGTAAGGCCCAACAGGGAAGTGGTGACTGGCTGCTTTGGAACCAAGGCTGAAATTTTAAATCTCTTAATGGCGGTGGGCATTGAGAGAAGGATGAGGGAGTGACTGGGATGCCTGCTGGTGAGGTAAGGCTGTCTGGGGGGAAGCAGCAGTTTACAAGTGAGCCTTCTTCCTCCCTCAAGGAAAGGGGGCCCTTGGGGACAAGCCAGATTGAGGAGCAGGAGTGCCCTTTTCCTCTTGGTCCATGGCTCTCTTTCTTCCACCTCCCCCCAGCAAAGTGGCAGGCAGTTCTGCAGGTCAGCCAAGGAGGAGGAGGAGGAGGAGGAGGAGGAGGAGGAGGAGGAGGAGCCATCACTGGGGCTCTCCTGTGGGTTGTGAGGGGAGGGCAAATGGTGCAAGCCTCTATTATATGTGGGAAGGAAGGAAGGAAGGAAGGAAGGAAGGAAGGAAGGAAGGAAGGAAGGAAGGAAGGAAGGAAGGAAGGAAGGAAGGAAGGAAGGAAACATTGAGTAATGTCCCTTCTGGGTTTTTGCTTGCCAAAATTTTAAGCACCTGCTATTCCTGCCGTAAATTTAAATGAGACCAGTGCCAAGAGAAAACAGTAGTGTGCATTAAAAGTATTGATCAATGTGCAACACAATCAGTGTACAAACCAAGTAAAATTCCAGCATCCCGAGACATGATTCTTTTTTAAGTGAGCTTCAGCCATAATCCAAAGTGATCCTTCCTTGGCACCTTCAGGGAGGGGAAACAGGGGAGGAGGCAGCCAGAGAAGCAGCTCATGAGCCTCTGGACTTCCATGGGGCCACCAAGAGCTGGACCAGATTGTGGAGGCTGGAAAAGAAGATGGGCTGGTGGGTGCATGACTGCTTCTCTGCCCCCAAAGTCTTCCTTGGCTGGGACAGTGTATGATATATGTGTGGGTATATCTGTGTGTCTGTATCTGTGTCTATGTCTGTGTTTGTGTCTCTGTTGCTGTCACTGTCACTGAGTGTTAGAAAAGTTATGTTCTTCATTATATTGTTCACTCAAGGTAGATGAACTTTCAGGAACAGTTGTTATTGGATGACATGTACCTGTTTATGGGCCCTCCATAAGGAGGCTGTAACGGATATGGCAGGATGAGACACAGAAGAGCCACCCTATAGCCCCATGAGAGGGAAACAGGATCCCCATGAAGCAACTGACCCAACTGGGCCATGGAAAGGCCTCCTGGTGCATTTCTCTTTTCTGAGCAGTGCAGAAAGGCTGGTCTTTCTATGCAAAACAAGCCCTCCTTTGTTTCCTTGTCTCTGGAAAATGCAGGGATGTAAATGGAGGGAAGAGATCTTGAGTCACTGACAGCCTCTCTTCTAACTGCAGAGGAAAGGTTGTTTTCTTTTTTTTTGGTTTGCTTGTTTATCAATTCTATATCCTGCTGCAATCAGACTCTCAGCAGCTCACAACATAGATATAATAGTAGATAAAGAACACTGCTCAATACACTTTGGAAAAGCGATCTGTTCAACTTCTTCCAGTGGAAAGGGACAACCAGCTGCTTCTCCTGGTCAGGATGTCTCTGGTGGAGAGATACGGTCCAACTAGTCTCTATCGATTAAAGCCAGCTCTTTAAATTGCGCCTGGCCACAGCCTCCACCTGCTAATCTAACAGAAGCCGTGAGTCCACGAAAGAGCCCAAGTCATGGACCTTCTTCTTCAAGGGCAGGGCAACCCCATCCAGGGATGACAAAGGGGGTACAGACACTAACCCCAATGTACAAGCTGTGACTCCATCTTATTTGGCTTCAACTGGAGTAAGTTTTCTCCCATCCAGACCCTAATAGCTGGCAGGCATCAGAACAACTTTGAAAACCTGTTCATTGATACTTCTCCAATAACGTCCTTTGAGGAGCACTTTCCCTGCTCAAAATGTCAGCTAATAACTTCTGTCCCAAACAGAAATTACAGGCACTTTCTCTTGGTTCAGTGTGCTGGAGCTTCACTGCATTGTCCATTACACTTCATCTACTAGTAGAGCTCCAGCAAGAGGTGAAGGCCAGCCTGTTCTCTGCTGGCACGTTGTCCTGGCGGTACATAAAGTGAAGGCAGAAATATTTTCTTGGAGCCAGGACACTTGGAACTCAATCTTGTGAATGCAGGGCTATGTTTGTTTTGGAACTATGGAGGTCTTACTCACCTGCAGGAGTCCTTTGCTGGGAACTGCTGGCTGCTCTTGCTCAGCAGGCCTTCAGCTCCCATCTCTGAATCTTTGTGTTTCCCGTGAGATCCTCTTGTCAGAAAAAAGATTCCCTGACTCACACTTTTCTCTTTCCCTTTTCTCTATGGAAGCCAAACCTGAATAGAGATGGACTGGAGAATGCAGGCATTGATCCTGCTACCTCTTGCATGCTCAGCAAGCGCTCTACCATTTGGGCTAATTCCCCAGCTGCCTGGCAACCTTGATTCACCATGTTACAAGACGTCAGGACAAGATGGAGAAACTGAGAAGATGAAAGTGGTCTAATAATATAGCAAAATAAAGTAAAAGTTTGACTGGAGAATGTGGACATCGATCCCACCACCTGTTGCATGCAAAGCAAGCACTCTACCGTATGGGCTGAAGCCACCACCTAAACGGTCCTCCTGCTCGTGACTGCCCTCTTCATTAAGCATGGGCTCATTCAAGGGACTCCAGAATAATCTCAGGGTCTGAACTGGTAGAGAAAACCTCTACAGATGGTTTTTGAAACAGGAAGCAAAGCAGTAGCTATTTTACAAGGGCCAAAAGAAAACGTTGCAATCGCTAGTTAGATCTTTACTCTCTGCTTACTTTTCCCTCCCTCCCTTGTGAATTGCAAGCCCTGAAACGCTCCCTGAGGCAAATGGGTCTGCTTTCCATGAAGTGCAGAACCCTCATCATCTCTCTGGCTCCAGGATGCAAGATGCAGAGGTCTGGCTTATGGACTCTGTTAGTCCAAATGAAAAGGAGCCCAGGTTTTGCTGTGTCTGCTAAGCACTCCATCCTGGGAGTCCTAGGAGATGAGGAGATGTTAAGCATCTTATGGATCCTGCCCACACAACAAACATTGATTAATAGCTAAAGCTGTGACAGAAAAAGCATCCTACCATCTCTTCAGGCTAAGCGATCACCCAGCATAGGGTTAGCTCCCCAGCAACATAGGAGCACCACATGGAAAGAACCTTGGAGGATATGCAGAAGTTGGGTGGGAAGGATTTTCTATGGATGGAGCAAAAAAAAAAAAAAAAAAGGAGAAAGGCTGGATGGAGAATGCAGGCATTGATCCTGCTACCTCTCGCATGCTAAGCGAGCGCTCTACCACTTGAGCTAATTCCCCAGCTGTCTGATAGCACTCTTGCACAATTCCTCAAGAAAGTGAGATGGGTGGAGGTGGGGAGTCTTCTGTACGGACGGTAACATCAAGCAAAAGGATGTCTGGAGAAGGTGGACATTGATCCCAATACTTCCTGCAAGCAAAGCAAGAGTTCGGCATTGTCCCTAATTCCCAACTGCCTGCCTCGACTGCTTTGCAATAGTGTGGAAATCTAGGAGATAATGCCAAATTTGCCTGGAACAGGATTTTCTGTAGGGAAGCCAAAACTGAATAGAGATGGACTGGAGAATGCAGGCATCGATCCTGCTACCTCTCGCATGCTAAGCGAGCGCTCTACCATTTGAGCTAATTCCCCAACTGCCTGGCAACCATGGTCTACTGTACTGCAAGAATTCAGGCCAAGAACCTGGGCCAGGGGTGTGGGGTCATCTGAGAATCGCTTATGGCTTTCAGGGGCACTGTCCCATAGGCCATCGGATGTGAGACCCTGTTCATTACGTTGGGCTCTAGAGATCAGTTGGGACTGTTGCTAATGTACCAGCATCCCTGCTGCATAGCAACCTCCCTGCCTGAGCTCCTTGATTCCACCTCCAGGTTGGTGGTGGAGTTCCCCAGACTTATGGTCCTGGGGGATTTTAAGATGCATTCCCTGAGAGTGGGACTGGAGATGGTTCAGGTGTTCATGGCCACGATGATGGCCATGGGCCTATCCCAGGTCATCCAGAGCCCGACACGGGACAGTAACCACACACCAGTTCTAGTGTTCCTGTTGGATCAGTGGCTATGTGATCTGTAATTGGGGGAGTTGTTGGTGTCCCCCCTGTCATGGCTAGATTATGCCCTGATTACTATGGGATTCCCTAGCATCAGTATCCACTGCAGGGGGGCTGGACCTATTAGATTGGTCCACCCCCAGTGACTGATGGATCCGGAGGGGTTCCAGAAGCAGCCGGGGGTTGTTCCTGCTGGTCTGCTGCATGGCCCATGTGTACTAACCCACTAACCCCAATGTACAAGCTGTGACTCCATCCTATTTGGCTTCAACTGGAGTAAGTTCTCTCCCATCCAGACTCAAATAGCTTTCAGACAACAGAACAACTTTCAGAACATATTCATTGACAGTTCTCCAATAACATGCTTTGCAGAGCACTTTCTCTGTTCAGAATTTCAGCTAATAACTTCTGTCCCAAACAGATGCTTCAGGCACCTTCACTTGGTTCAGCAGGCTGGAGCTTCACTGCATTGTCCATTATTCTCCATCTAGTAATAGAGTTGAAGCAAGTGGTGAAGCTCGTTCTCTACTGAGATGCTGTCCTGGTGGTCCACAACATGAAGACACAAATAAGAGGCTGAGTGTCTCTTTAAACAACCACAGGTTGGAAGCGGCACTAGGTGACCTTGGCTGATCTGAAGAAGCTCACTGTGGTAGAGGTTTCTCAACCCTGCCTTTGCTTCCTGTTGTAAGGTTTACCCCGTTCGTCTCAGAGAAACTCTTGTGACACGCGTGTTCAGCAAAGACATTTACTCAAGCGTAACGTAAGTAAGTACAAACAAAGCCAGGGTTGGCTTGGCATAGTTTACATGGTATTTTATATCTTCCCCGTTCTTTCCCCGTGGCTTAGTTACAGATCACCCGTAGTAATCCCCCCTCGGCCAAATGGCAGATTCAGTCCGGTCCTTTTGTCTTTCTGATTACAGCCTATGGTTCGTGCAGCTGTTGTCTTTGTTGGGTTTTCCTGTTGCGCGCAGCACCGGGAGTTCTCAATTGCGCACTGATTGCTTCGCTTCTGAGCCGTTGCGCTTTCCTTCGTTGGAAGCGCCTGAGGGTAGCCGCGCTGACACAAAGCACCCACTTGCCGCTTTTCGTTAAGCACAGCCGCCTGTTGTCAATCAGTAAAGTATCCGCTTGCGGTTTCACTTCCCCTTTTTCTCTGCTAGCGCCCGGGCGGTGAAATTTACTAGGCGAAGCTAAGCAGCGCTTTCGCCGTGCCGTACCATGCCGGCTGAATCTGACACCTGTTATTTACTGGGCCTCCTGCAATATGATTTGTCACAACCTTAAACACTGTAGCTTGCTTATATGTTCTCAATGTCTAGAAATCAAAGAACAATTTATCATCAATCACATGAAAATAGATGTATGTATTTATTTAAAATATTTATGTGGGAGCCCATCTTACACAATATAGCCTTTTTGTATACAATAGAAAAGAACACCAGAGAATTTAAACTATCATGCACAACCATGGTGCCATTGCAGTCATTTGCCTACAGCACACATGCTGGGCTGAACTCTCATCCCAGCCCAGTGTCTGGGGGAAGATCCAAGTCTTTACAGCCTTCTAGGAGGTTAGTAGTGTCGGGGCCCTCTTGATGTTGGGGTGAGACTGTTCCATAGGGCAGGTACTGCTACAGAGAAGGATCATCTCCTAGGCCCTGTCAGATGTCCTCATTTCATGGAGGGGTTTTGGAGTGAATTCCAAAGACGTATTTTAAAAGATTCAGGTATCTATTAAAGAGACAGGATTTGGTTTTTCAAAGCTTGAATTATACCACTTTGCATATTTCCTACCCAACTTTGGACAACTCCCTGTAGTTGAACCTTGGGCCCCTCAAGAATATTTACATCTTTTTGGACTACCTTGAGATCAGATAGTCATTCTTACATTACATCAATGTGAAGATTGAGCTATCTTATTTCTAGGAAATGGCATCTTGATATTATTCATGGAATAGCATTCATTTGACTACATGCCGAAAAGGACTTTGATATGATTCAGACTGAATTTATGAAGTGTGTCCTAAGAGGATATGGGCTTCTGCCATCTTTTGTATATTGGATTACGATTTAGTATCAGTACTCCATGGCTAGAATTATGACAAATGAATTTGTCTCTCAGGCTATAAATTATATCATGGCACCCACCAGGGATGCCCTCTGTCTTCTCTAAATTTTTAAGTAGATTCTTGAATCTTTGGCTTCCTTTGTTAGACAATTAAAGAGACTGTAGCACTAGATTACAAATACAAATTCTTTTTATATGTTTGTGGTATCATGGGCATTTTGGATAACTACTTAGTGTCCTTAGCAAACCTTATGGAAGGTTTGCAATAATATGGTTTAAATTCTGGCTGTCCTATCAGTTGGAAAAATCTAAACTTCACCCCTTTGGATTCAAAATATTTATTAACTACTGTGAGAAATTGGGTTTTAAATTATGCAAACTGCATAAAATATCTGGGTTTATTTTTCTCTCTCAAAATAATAAGAATATCTTGAATTAAATACAACAAAATGCATAGTTAAGATTTCAGTAGAAATTTCTACTTTAGAAATCGGGTTCCATTGATTCTTTGAGATAAGGGTAATGCAATTAGAATGAATATTACAAGAAGATTAATTTATATTTTCAAAGGGCTTCCAGTGTGAATTCCTATGCAAAGATAAACTACTGAAAAGCCTGTTTGGACAAGTCACGTTTTCGTTGCTAAACTGAGTCTGCTGAGGATGATGGTGATGTTACTTGAGCAGATGATCAAGTCTACCATTGTGCTTTTATTCTAATGTCTCTATTTCTGTGGAATGAACATTTCTCTCCTCTCTTTGGGCCCAAACCAGAGGGAGTTTGATTTTTGGGGTGACATTTTAGGCAAATGTTAAGGCCAAGGAATAGTAAGAGGGACTTCCTTTTCCAGCTTTGAACACAGCTAGACACATTTGGTTATTAATACATAAGTGGTTAGGTTTTGACCCAGAATCACATGTGAAACTGATACAGTGGAATAATCCAAATTTGCAGATATCGATGAAGATGTGTCATTGGAAAGTCAGCCAAACAAGGGACAAATAGCTTGAATGAGTTGTTTGATCATGGCTGCTTTAAAGACTTTTGAACTATTGTCTTCTGGTGATGATTCATCCCTGTGGAGGTTTAATTCAATAATTACAGATAGCTAAGGCATGCATGTGGTTTCCTACCCATGTGGTTTTTTTGGTCAACATACAGGAGTGGTTTACCATGGCCTTCTCCCATGCAGAATGAATTCATGCCTTTGCCACTGTCGCTAAAGTGATTGTCTGTCTCTGGGATCTTCCTATATCGCTGCTGCCCAGGATAGCCCCCTGCTTGCTTTAGCTGGGCAGCTGGGATGACCTTCACACCTTAGGTGAGTCTGCTGGGAATATTGACTCTGGGCATACACTCCCGACGTTCTTTGCTCATCCCTCCCAGGAACAGCCCCCCTCCCCAAAGATTAGGCAGCACAACAGGACTTTTCTAGCTCTCTAGAGAAGGCTCTAATGCTGGGGAAGATGGAAGGAGGGAGAAGAGGAAGACCAGCAGCAAGGGGGATGGACTCCATTACAATAGTGATGGGGGCACCCTTGGGAGACTTGAAAGAAGAGGTTGGGGATAGATCGTCATGGAGAAAATCTACCTATGTGGTCACTAGGAGTTGAAACCGACTTGATGGCACGCCATCAATCAGTCAAGGCATGAATGAAATCATGCCTGCAACGCAGCCCTGAGTAAAAGCAGAAGGCTGGATCTGATGGCCCTGGAAGGGAAGATGACACGTTACAGAAACCAGATTCTTGCCTTTTCCTTGGTGTAAAAGGAGACAATATGAAGGACCTTGTTTATGTTAGAAGGTGCTAGTATCAGTAGAAGAGAATGTACTTGGAGTCTTTCTAGAAACGCAGAATTTAGAGGCACTGGGTCCCGATGATATTATCATTGCTACATTTTGGCTGTAAAAGTCATACAGTCACACAGTGATTCACAATAGTTTCTTTAATGTAATACACCAAAAGTATATAACCAGGAAACTTGCTTTGTTCAGGGCTGTTCTGCAGTTCTTCAATGAGCAGCCCAGTAATCGCTGGACTCTCTGTGTGCCGGGAAAAGTATATGTTCTTCCATTGATCTCCAATCACTTTGGTTTCTAATTTAAAGTGGGCATTTTGCTCACAGCAATCCCTATCAGCTGCTTGGCAATACAGAAAACTGAAACATGTACTATATGCACGATATGATATGTTCCAGATGGCATAACAGTTTCAGATGTAGTTGGAATTTTAGGGCCCCTAAAAGAAGCTGCATTTGAGATGAAATCAACCTTTCAATTTTATATGGAATGAAAAAACAGAATGAAGGATTAGGGTTATATGCATGAAATGTGAAATGAGGAATTGGAATATCCCATCTGGGAAAATCAATGGGTCCAAGTTTTAAGAGATGTAAAATATACGTCTTATGATTTAAGAACAAAGTTCATTCAACAGAAAATATGGTTTGATGTTTATTGGACTCCCCCGGGAATGTGTTTAGAAGGTTGGATATCAGATTTTTAATGTTCACATTCTAGGAGATGTGAAGGCTCTTTCTTGGGTGCTTTGGTGTTGTCTAGCCATAGTTCCGTTTTGGTTTCAAGTTACAGCATCTGTTAATACAATTCTGCAGAGAAAAATAACATTTTATATAATGCTATTAGATAGTTTTGTCATTTTATGAAGAGCTTTGACTTTATTGAGCTAGGGCCTCAGCCAAGAGGAAAATCTCATGGAAATAAAAAGAAACTATCTTCGTGATGTTAAGGGATGGGTTCAGGATGTGTGTTTGTTCTCATTTGTTGAATATTTTATATTTTAAAGTGAGAACATGGAGCAATTTGTTTCTATATAGATTGAATGATAAATTTAAGGATTGTAACTCCTCTCTCTCAGCTGTAGGAAGAAGAAGACAATTCCAAGCCACTTTAAAAATGTTGGTGACTTGTCCAGGCAGTGGTTGGAGTCAAAATTGACTTGAAGGCAGAGACATGCACACACACACACATACACACCTCCTGATAAACCTGCATGGGACTACAACCTACATGTTAGATAAATATATTCTGCAGAGGTATCACAATGGCTCATGGAACTTAATAATTCCTTCCCTCATAGTTCACTTGAATGATTTTGGGCAGTGAGATGATTCTACAAATGGACCACATCTCTCTATGGTCTTTATATCCTTCTGAGAACTTGCATGCTCAGAATATACCTGAAAAAATTCAGGTATATTCAGTATGTCAGCTATCCCTTTACCTTGTTATCTTCTTGTGAATGCATTGTATTTTATAAAGATGGCAGGTCCCTGTTCTGAGGGACTTTCAATCTACAATTTACAATAGAGGGAATGAGAGACATTGGAGACAGAAAAGGAGTTAAGTGAAACCTGAGTCATAATTATTTATGTTGCACAAGTGCTCATGGTGAGTACATAGAGCACTCCTTGCTGATTACATAGATTCCATGATTATTCACCTTTAATCTCTTGGGTTTGCTTTCACCATCTAGTTGAGTTGAGGGGATGACCTTCAGGCAGTGGCTGGGTCTTCAAAAACTGTCTGGATTAAAAAAAACTTTTGCAAATACAAAACAATCCTTTCTACTGATACTAGTCAAGGTTGCCAGTACTTCCAGCTTACGAAGCCAAACAGATTTATTAAACAACAAACAAACACACAACAAACACAGCCCATGGTGTTGTAGTCTGCCAAGGACTAGTCAAATCTCAGACAGACATGAAAAACCAAAATAAAGAAGGATATTGAGTACTTGATGGGCCACCATTCAGACCTCATGAGCTAAATTTCGCAGAGTAGGTCCAGGTTCATGATGCCTTATTGAAAGAACATTACTGGAGGGAAGAAAATTCAGTTCTATATCTAGGTTTGTTTAACACTTTTAACTTGGCCACTGAATTTTACACCATACCTTGAATCATTAATGAATTAAATTGTTTGGGTTCACACAAGAAAATAAACCACAGAAAATTCTTGATAATGGTAGAATCAATATTAAGATGGAGAGAGAATGCAATTGCTGGGTTTTTTTAATTCATCTTCATAGGAATGATGTGTGAACTGAGTGTATGAGACACTGGGATCTTGAGTCCTTAGAAGGATAAAAGAGCAAGGGAAAACAGAGTCATAGTTCTAGGGTTGCTTCAAGATGAGAAGAGCATAGCCATCAGTCTTCCGCTGTTGTTGTTGTTGTTTCAATTTATAAGTTAATGTGTAACCCACCAGCCCAGTGCCAAGCTGAGGCCAGCAAAGAGAGTGAAGCTGGGCTGGCTGACCATTCCCCCATTGCATAAATCAAAAGTACAACAAGTGCAGTTGTAATTCATGTCAAAAACATTATCCCTCTGTTCGGTCTTGTTGCAGAGTTCAATCATTCTGCCACAACCATGTTTTGTGAAGAGCATTAGGCTGCCTGGTGGGAGAGAAAGCAAGAAAAATAAATGTTAATGGCTAGAACTTCTGCTCTATCTTGGAGAACGTATGTGAGAAGTAGCATTTTGAAAACTAATGGTTTTGAGATTTGCTTTACTTATTAAAGTTTTACCAGATGGCACCTCCTGCTTGATCTTCTCTGGATTTGGAGCAAGCAGGATTGGGTTTGGCTAGAATTTAGATGCTACACCATCCACGTATCCCAGGGATGTAGGCAAGACCAGGAAGGTGAAAAGCATCCCCAGAGAAGACAATGACAAATCACTTTCATTTTGTTGCCAAGATAATTGAATGATTAGACCCATGCAGTCTCCATGAATTGAGCCTCCTTCACTTTACTTACTGTGTATGTGTCTATCACTTTATTTCTGCTCCATACTTTTGTCTGTTCTCCCCATATAGTAGAATGAGGAGCTGGACTACTGAGAAATTTAAACTATGTTCAAATTTTCCCCTAAATCAGGGGTGGGCAACAAACAGCTTATAGGTTACTGTGACCCAAACCACAGTGCTAGCACAAGGCTTTAAAGGAGAATCTGGTAGCTCCTATTTAACCCTAAGAGTTTTGGATGCTGTTTCTAGAAATGAAATGAAATGAAATGAAATGAAATGAAATGAAATATAGTCTTGTTTTACATATACTTCTAGAGATGTGAGTGATTCTGTCTCCAAGATAAATTCTGTAAGAAATTTAGTGGCTAAAATATCTGTATTTAGGTTAATTTTCAGTCTTACTTCCAACTGTCCCAGTTCATGTCCTTCAAGCCCACATAGTCTTTCCAACATTATTATTGATACTCTTCCTCCAACATTGCCCAGAGCCTAAGCCATGGAATTCTGCACTAGGATAGCCTTTGACCATTTGTCAAAGCAGCCTCCAAGCTTCTCCAGCTCCTTCTCCAACCAGGTTGACAACTGTGGGCATTATTGTCAGTTCAGCTTCCATGTGGTCAGTGCAGGTTCCTGCCATTTTAGGCTGGAAATGCTTGATAACAGTAGTGTGAGCCCCAAAATAGGCTTCATCCATTTTTTTAAAAAACAAACACTTAACCCTCTTACAGAGAAGTTCAAAGTGGCCCAAGTCATGAAAGGATTGTCCCCAAGAATCCCATGATGGAAGATGGGGGATTATATTTAGGTCTCGAAGTTTTCTGATGGGTCCCAATGCTCAAAACATCTCTCTCCAAAGTTGTACCTGTATAAACTTTCGTCGTCTCGCACTGCTGGCCTTTGTTTGTTTGGCAGGGTTCCTCGGATTTGAAACAGACACTGCCAACTTTGAACTTGCAGACTTTGCACACTAGACCTTGAGCTGTAAAGAGAAACCAGAAATGAGCCCAGTTTGAACAGAGAAATGGGAATGGCCCCATCAGCTGGGTTGGATATCATAGTTGCCTTGTGTCTAAAAGTGCTCTGTGCTGCCACCTACTGGTCCATAGTGATGCTTCTTGCAGGGTTACCAGGCATCCTGCAAAAGGAGGACATGTCCTCCTTTTTGTCCTCATGTGCTCCATCCAGCAAGCATAGCCTTAAAATCAAATATTGTCTGACTTTTTTGAGTATCAATTCCTGAGCAGCTTTTCTCCATTGTGCAGTGCATCCCTAATAAGTGCTAATTGCAAGTTAACAAGCTCAGCTCTGTGACCTTAATTAGTTGATTGAACCCTCCTCTGGCTGGCTTGGGCTGCTGCCTGAAATTGACAAGACCTTAATCAGTTGAAGGCTTTTGCCTCCTAACCTGCTCTAGCAGATTCTTGAGATTGAAAAATCAATTTTTCTGATAGGTAGGCCTAAGTACTTTTTGTTTGCAATTTTTCACTGCAATTTTGGTCACGGACGCCAAGAAAGTCAAACAATCTTTCCTCCTTCTCCCTTTCCTTGTTCTCCTTTCAGTTGTCTGTGTCCTCCTTTGCCTGTTCAGATATCTGGTAACCCTACTTCTTGATGTCTTTGGAGGCCTGAATGGGACCTCTTTTTCCAGTCTAGTAAGTCAAGGAAGTTGATAATCTCAACCTCTGAGAGTCGCCTGTTTGCAACTCCCATTGATCTCCAAAGGCTGTGCCAACACAGCTGAGAGAAAGAGAAAGGGAAGAACTGTGTCTAGCCTGGGGAAAGGGGAAAAAGGTTTCCTAGGAGGAAGGAGAAGCAAGAAAAATAAATTAGGGTGGATCTCGATAGCCAGCAGATGGAAGAAGCAATAAATAAACAAACAAATAAACAAATAAACAAATAAACAAATAAACAAATAAACAAATAAACAAATAAACAAATAAACAAATAAACAAATAAAATGGCACTGGAGGGATCTGGATAATTAAGCGGCCAGGTTAAATCAAAGGATGCAGTACTGAATTTGGAAAATTGATAATATAATGAATTAGGGCTTGTTCAGAATGGGGGAGTCATTGTACTAATGCACCTGGTAACACGTTCCTTGAAATCTACTAAGCTTCTTAACCTGGAGCGTCTGTGCTGGGGAGGGTTTAAAAAAGTCCAAATGGCAGCCATGACTGTACGATTGAAGACCCATTCCTTTTTTACATGTGTTGATGCAGATTGAAAGAGGGCAGGATTTTAATCATGTGGTTGACATTACCTTTCTTCTTTTCATTTCCCCCCTTGCAGGCACCCCTTTTCCTGCTTTACTGGTTTTATTTTGGGGGGGAGAGGAGTCGTTTAATTTAAAAAATAATTTGGAAGCAAGCATGATACAAAGGAAAGCACTGTCCTTAAGCATAACCTATATTTTTATCTGTATTCCATCACCAACACAGATGCCAGAGGCATTTTTAGACAAGGCAAGTGGTTGCAAAGTTGACTTTTTGTTTTTGGAAGTATGCTCCGAAAGGGGGAAAAAAATAAAATCCAGGGGATAGAAGGTATCTTGGAAGGGGATGGGGGGAGGGCAGCAAGAATCCACCCCACTAGTTTATCTTCTGATAAATGGCCTTGCCATTTTGTGAGAGCATCCATAACATGCTCTCACTTTTCCAAAAGGGAGGATCCTGAATAAATGGATGAATTAATAGAAAGTTTGGGAACAAATGCAAGTAATTAATTAGGGAAGGGAAAGACATATGGATCATTACATGGGGAAGGTGGGCAATGTATGAACTGGTGCATGGATGAAGTGGAAGGAAGAGTGGTTTGTAAGAATAGAAAGGTATGGAGAGGAATAGTGTTGACATAATGCAAAATAGATTTTCATAGATTTCCTCTTCCTTTATTGTAAATCCTGCCTTTAATTTCTTTTGCTCAACCTACTGCTGACTGTTTTTCTGCCCTTTCCATAAAGTTGCTTACTCCAAAAGAGATTAGCAGAAGGAGTATGTATGGATGTTTGTACGGTAGGTGTCAATGATCAGAATAGATTCAACTTGGGTCAAGGATGAGTTTGAGATATAGATCGGTCTGCCCACCTCACAAAAATAGCTGTTATGTTACTGCTGCAAATGTACTAACCTGAAAACCAGGATCAAGTGGATGGTTCAGACCCCCCCTTCCACCTCTTTTTTGTTTCACCACTCTGGGCAACTCGCTTGTCTCTGAGATTCTGTTTGCAATAGTGGGGAAAGCCATTCCCTTGAATGCCGTGGAGAGTGGAATAAATCTATAAAAGCCCAAAAGCTTTCTAAGAATTGAGATTTATTTATTTATTTAAAAGATTTGCGAGGTCTTAGAACACAACTCTGGGCAGCTCACTGAATAGACATATTGTCTTTATTCCACAGTGGTACCACACTACCAAAAAGATGGATGGGTCCCCCTCAAGCCTTAATCTTGCAGAATCACATCTGTGAGCATCCTATTGAACAAGCTTATCTCTGAATGAGCAGAATTATGTAAAGTTTAGAGAGTTACAGCCATGCCTGGGAGAAGCCTGACTGCATGCATTTCAATGTTTAAATGCTGTCTTTCTCACCCTTTTTGGCACCCTCCTCTGAACATGCTCCTTTCCATCAACGTTTATTTTAAATTGTGTTCCCAGCACTAAATATAGTATACCAGATGAGGATCTCTTCCTCAAAGGATCGCTGCCAAGTTAAAATGCAGTTCACCAGTCCTTAAGCCAGCAGAAAATTATAAAATTGGCTCCCCCCTCTCCCGTGGGGATCCCTATCCTGCCACAGGCAAATGGCATTGCCCTTACTTACAGTATACAGGGCGTGTTAAGGACAGGGACTGGTGGATTTCCCCAGTGTTGTTTCCCTACCGTCTCTCCACATGTCACCAACCAGTGGGAAACATCCACCAATCACTTCCTTTAACATGGAATGGCGATGGGAATGGGAAGGAGTCAAATTTTGATGGAAGGTTAAAATACTTGCTCAGTTGTTGCACACATGTTTTGTGTGGGTGCACTCAAAAGGGGGAGCAACTATCAGTGAATATCATCTGACGAGTTTATTTCGATATGGAATCAGCATTATTCCAGAAGGGCACTAAACCCGTGTTCAGAAATCGTCTGAAGAACAGCTGTTAGCTGTGGGAAGAACTGGGTCAAGGAACAATAGCTCAGAGAGCCGTCACCTCTTTCTTATTTTACGAGGTATCATTGAACTTATATTGGCAATTCATACCCCCCCCCCCATTGTCTAAATGGGGGTTTTATTCTTGCTCCAGTTTGGAATTAATTTTGTTAGCTTTGGGGCTAAATCTCCAACCCCTCAAGTAAAGTGTAAGCTGTTGATACATACCTTTAAAGTCCTAATTAACTTAGGGCCCACGTATCTAAGAGTCTATCTATCTTGCTATGAATCAGGCCAGACCTTAAGGTCAGCAGGAGAGGACCCTTTAAATTTTTTCCAAAAATCTCTTTATCAGACACTCAGAAGATAACCATCACCTCCTACAGTATGCACTTCCCAGCAATAGCTCCTGGTCTACTCTTTCTGTTTTAACAAAAAGAACCAGACCTTTCCAGTCTGGGTTAGTTTTAATAATGGTTTTGTCAGAAAACGACAGACACGGGTTCGGTTGTCCAGTAGACAGAAGTTTTTATTGGGCACGTTTGCAAAGGTGGGTCCCTCCCGCAGCAATGGAGGAACCCCGAAGCAAGGTCTGACAGGTTTTTATACCCCCTATCTGTCCTCCCCCTCCTACGAGGGCTTGGCTCACAATCTCACCTTTTTTACCGCCCCGGAGCGCCGCTAATTAACCGCAAAACCGCAGACATTCCACTTTCCGAATCCAATCAGCGCAATACACATTCCAATACCCACTTGACCCAACAGCCGCCCCCTGCCGTTTCTCTCCACTCTGGTGCGAACGTGCCTTTTGCCTGCAGTCTTTCCTCCCTCCTGCCGTCCCTCTCCACTCTGGTGCGAGTGTGCCTTCTGCCCATCCTCCCTCCTGCCGTCCCCCCAAGGCTGCCCCATGGTGCACAGCGCTCTCCCCTAGCAAACATGGTTCGTTTGAGGCCCTCACTTCTCCCTGCCTTCTCACAGTTTTAATTGGTATTTATAACCTTGTTTGTTTTACCAGCCTTTGATTCCCAATGGGCAGAATGGCAGGAATTAATTCATATACATTTTCTAAAGTTTTTGCTATCTATCAAAGTTTGGAACCAAAATAATTTTGGTGGAACATTTTATTCTCTCCCCGCCTTTTTTTTCCCTTTCATCATAATTTCATCTCTCCTATTTTGGCCAGAAAAACAAATATTCTGAACCTGAAATCTGAACTGGGAAGCCAAAAGTCTTCCAGATGCTGCTGGAATCCAATTCCCATCTGCCTTAACCAGCATGACCGTTAATCTGAAGTTACAGGTACTATAATCCAGGAATATCCCCACTTGTGCCTTAATAATTTTAAGACAACAATTTCAAGCATGGTATAACAAACATGGATGCCAATCATGCATGATCCTATGGCCCAAGCAAACTTCTCTAGATCTCAGTTCTTCCCTTCCTCTTTTCTTAAGCTTCGTGAGCATCATGATTAATTTTTTTCAGCTTGGCCAAGTTTACAAAACTGGATTAAGTAAAAATGATCTTGCTGGCTGGAGAACAGACAGTTATTTCCTCAGATACATCATAGTGCTGTGGGATGTTGCAAATTCCTGCCTGGAGTGGGAACTAGAACACTTTTGCCTCCTCCCAGGCATGTTTCAGAGCCTCAATTAAAGGAAGAGACTCTTAGCAGCCCAAGGGCCCTGGCCAATGACAGCATTTATTTATTTATTTATTTATTTATTTATTTAATCAAATTTGTCACCACCCATCTCGTGAAACAACTCTGGGCAGTTTACAGTATTGCTACATTCTCAAAGTGAGAGGAGCTGTAAGTCTCCTCACCTTTATTTTTCCTTCTTCAGCTCAATGACAAAACGATGCCTAGCAATTTTCCCTCATAAAATGAGTATGTCCCTCTGTCCTCTTTTTCAGCTGGACATCTGAATAAAGGAATGGACAGTTGAATATGGATCCCCAAAGACTTGGGAGTGGTTCCTAAAACCTATCCAAAAAGTGCTGTCAAAATTGAGTTTTTTTTTTTAAAATGGAGGTAAAGAGAATGATGAAACACACACATATATATAAACATATAAGCTGTATTTAATTCATCAAGTTTAGGCCATTTTGTATAATAATAATTTATTAATTTATTAAAATGTATTTGCCACCCAACTCCAATGGACTGGGGTCCATTGTCTTTTCTCTGACTACTTTTTAAGTATTTGATGATAATGATGATTAAGAACCATGTAACCTGGTTACACTACAAAGCTATCAAGTTTAGTTACATGACTGCCTCAGAGTTCGGCATAAACACCATAGTAAACTAAAGGTAATAAAAAAAAAATGATCTGCACTTCAGTGCATTCTTTGGAAATATACCTGCCTCTCAAAAAAGAAAGAAAGAAAGAAAGAAAGAAAGAAAGAAAGAAAGAAAGAAAGAAAGAAAGAAAGAAAGAAAAAAGAAAAGGATAAAGATCTACTGTAATGCTAGAAAGCATGCTTTACTTGCTAGATAGTATCAAATGAACAACTGCACATCTTTTGCAACTGGCCACTTCCAGTGTGACAGAGATTTTGAAACAAACAAGTCCTCTCATAGCACGAATTTTTGGAACGCTATATCTACCCACAGGGCTAGCATGCTTGTCTAATCTGGAATTAATTTCCTTGTTTTGGTTATTTCATTCATGTTTGTTTATGCAAACAAACTAAAGTTGTGATCTTATACTCACAGGACTGAAAGCCAGACTTGTAAAGCTAGTCAGATTTACTTCTCAATAAACCTGTACTGCAAAACATAGCTCAGCTGTTCTGCAATCCATTGATCCATTGATCGATCGATCGATCCATTCATTTTACTAGGCTTATATGCGGCGCCAATCATTTACCAACGTTGAGCTTTTAAAAATTCCACCAAGGATTAAAACAACTAAAAACCAGAACTTAAACAACTAAAATCCAGGATAAAAACAAACAATACAATCCACAAATATAATGCAACAATAGCAAAATATACTTATGCATAAAACCCCATATAGCAGTGTTGTCCAAACTTGGCCACTTTAAGATGAGTGGACTTCAACTCCCAGAATTGTGTTCATGAATATTGATGGCGAGGCTTGATAGGAACAAACCCCAAACCTCCCTATGCTACACTCTTGTAGAAGTTTAGATTATCCCATATATTTTTAAAGAACGGAGGCTTGTCTATTTAGTTCACGAAAAGTGACCCCAAGGCCCCTGTTCTTTTTTCAGCCCCACAGAGTTTCCACAATTCATAAAGTTGGTGATGTGGTAAAAAATGAGCAGCAAACTAAATTTGCTGTTTTACAGATCAATAAGCGATAATATAGGTATGTTAAACTGCTGACAGGATGAGCATATGCATTTCATTAACTCCCTCAATCCAAACTACATTTTGTTCAAAAAAAAAAAGAATTAAATTATTGCTCTGGCTCCTTTGGTGACATCACAGCATTATCCCTAGGCCTCTTCCATCTTTGGGGGCATATCAGTTAAATCATTTAAAATTTTGCTTATGCTACAGTCCAGGGGCTGATTTTTAAAATGCCGCAAGACTATTGTCTCTTCTATAGTCTCCTAAGACAGAAATTGTGCTGGTTTATGTCACATAGATGGTAACCTAAGTGTTTATGTTTGTGTCCATGGATGTAAGTGTTTTGTGTGATGTATGTATGCGTATTTAAAATACTTCCATGGGATTGTTAAACCCATCACCACGCAAGTTCTGATAGAAATGCAAGACTAAATAAATAAAATCGTACCTAAAAATATATGTACCAAAGGATAATCTTATGGAAGATTCAATCTTCGGTCAAAAAACAAGGGAAGACTAACACATCGACCAAAATATTAAAGTACAAATTATAGATAAACAATAGCAGCTATGGTAAAGCCATCTCAAGTTAACAGCCCATGACATTAGAGACTCTGTTTGAATCTATGAATTAATCCTTTCCCCTACTGTTTTGCAGAGAGAGGGATATATGTATCTATTTACAGAGAGAATCACTTGTATCTTGCCCCATTCGATGGACTCAGAGCAATTTACAAACTAGGAAAATATAGAATAAAATAAGACCATCCTTCTCCTCCTCCTTATCATCATCATCATCATCATCATCATCATCATCATCATCACAAAAATCACAACGACATCTACCAAGGCAGGCCAGATCCTCTGCCTAGATCCAAAGCTCTATAGATAAATATAGATCTCAAAGGCTTAGGAAAGGCAAAGAGAGGGGGACGGAGGCAGGTGTAATGGTATGTGGGAATGACCTTGAGCAACTGAGCCCAGAGATGGAGCCAAGGGAACGGTCAGATAAGAGACAGCATAGCCCGCAGCTGGATAGTGGGTGGGGCAAGAGGCTCAGAAGAGACCTTCCCTAATTTCTCGGGGTGTAAAGGAGATGGGGAGAGAACTGTACTTTCAGACTTGCAAGATTCTGTTAATGTAACCTTACAATAAAGTAGAATTAGCTCATCTGGTTGCGTTTCCTGTCTGGTCTACCTGGTAAGGCTGACAGCGGGTGTCAAGGTGTCCCATAGCTTTTCACCTCTTGAAGAGTGGGGGCCCTCCACAACCTTCTGAGGATGCAGGGACATGTGGGGAGATGTTTCTGTAAGTATGGTAAATATGTAAGTATTGGGGTGACAAGTTTTTATAGATGATAACCAGCACCTTCCACTGAACCCAGAAACCTACTGTCAGCCAGTGTAGTGACTGAATATTACTAAACCTTCTCCTCCTTGTTAATAGTTAGACAGTCTTGGCGGTTCCCATACTTTAAGGATCCTTAAGAGAAGCAACACCTGAACAAAAACCAACAATGCTTGTTCTATAAGGAATTCACACGCACACAGACACACACACATACATGAGAGCCAGTTTAGTGTAATGGTTAAGGCACCAAGGTAGAAACTGGGAGACTGTGAGTTCTAGTCCTGTCTTAGACCTGAAGCCTAACAGGGTGACCTTGGGCCAGTCCCTCTCTGTCAGCCCCAGGAAGAACAAGGCCAGGGCAAACCACTTCAGAAAAACCTTGCCAAGAAAACTGCAGGGACTAGTCCAGGCAGTAAACTGACTTGAAGGTTTGGAGAATCAATGGGTCCAGGTGTTAAGGTACATAAAATACATTTCATAGAATTTAAAAATGAAAATAATTCATCAGAAAATATTATTGGACCCTTCAAAGAATATTTACAAATGGTTGGACATTAGATTTTCTATGCTGGCTTTGTAAGACATTTGAAGGATCACATGATCTAGTCTTGTCCAGCTAAACCTCATTTTGGTTTCAAATTGTTGCATATATCAGAACAATTCTGGAAAAAGATGTTGCAGTTGAAGACTTTAATGTTATGGTGAACTGTATTTCTAAAACATCAAATTTGTCATCTCATGAAGAAATTTGGCTTTTCAAAACTGGGACATGCTAAAGAAGATAATTTTTACATCCATGTAAAGAAACTTATTCTCCTGATATCAAGGAATGGATTCAGGATATTAATTTGTTATCTATTTTTGGAAAGTCTTGATGTTCTAGAAATGAGAAGATGTAGCAATATGTATCCTGATGGTCTAGATTTAATAATAATCTTAAGGACTGAATTAATTTTATTTGATTAAGGGTTACTATATGGATCTCTTTTTTAAAAAAAAAATACCCTTTTTAAAACCACCATAATACATCCAGCTTTTTTTTTTAATTCATGCTATCATCATTATTTTTTCTTCTTTGGGGGGTTATTATATTTTTTTCTGTATTCCACTATTATTATTAATAATAATGTTAAACAATAGTTGGGCTTCTGCATTTTGGACCAACTGCTGCTTCTGAGTCATTTTCAAGCTGAGCCCTTTGTACTCTTTGTAGAGTTGCCCTCTAGGAAATATATTTCAATCAGGAATTAGAAAGTTGTTTACTCAGATACTGCAGGAGATGAATGTTCAGGTGAACATAGCCAACCCCAAAAGTGGAGAAATAAGCAGTAATTATTGTCATGCGCTGGTCTGAATGATACAAGTTGCTTATCCTGGAAAAAGGATTGGCGTGAAAGAATGCTACAGGGTAATGCTTGCCTGTTCTGGATACACCCATAAGTGAAGGCAAAGGTTCCTCTTGTTTTGTGAAATTAAGGGAGGGAATTATTTACCAAACAGACTGATATTCTCTCACTGAAGAAGAATGCTGTTATTAAATATCACTCTTTTATTGGTGAGTAGTTTTTTCCAAAACAGAACAGAAGATGGGTAACCTTTGGTGGCCAAAGGCCACACTCGAGGTGTTTGATGGTTGAAGTTAGCAAACTGGATGGAACAGAATAAGGTTTGTAAGGGAGGGGGCAGTTTGGGGATAAGGTGGTTCTTTCTTTTTTAACTAGAAGATACCTAAGTCACAACTATTTTTATATATTTATGACCTCACAGTGGCAGCGGTTGGTTTTTAGCACTCATAGTCAGCGGTTGGTTTTTAGTCATTCTTGGGAGGTTTTGAGAGGTACCCTCCCCCCCAAAAGACATGATAATGTACAACCTATTACATGGCAAGGTAAGCTAAGACACTTAGAATATATTTCTTTGAACAACAACAAAAAAATAATAATCAAAACTAGCCAAATATAAATAAGCAATCATCATCATCATGAGCAAAGTATAATATTTAAGTAGCAATTAGTAGTGGGGCAGGGGGGAGAGGAGGGGAAGGGGGGGGTTACTAGACTGGTTTTTCCTATAATGTTTTTCTTTATCTTTTTTATTTGCTTTGCCTTTTTTTTAAACTTCCACTTAAAAACTTTACAGTCATATTTTCCTTTCATCCTTCACTCTAGCGTAAATTTTATTTTAGGTATGGATACTCCTTTTTCTTTGCTTCTGTTGCTCTTTGATTTACCTAATTAATAAAAAAATAAAATCATTAGCTGGTTGATTTACTTATTTCTCCTGTCTAGCACAGCAGGATTCAGTTGTGACAGTGCTCCAGTTTGCATAGTAAGGGGAATCGCAAATCTAAGGTGGTTGAAAGTTTTGCTCTGCTCAGACAAGCCAGAAGCCATGTCACTGGGCTTTTGCTTCCTCTGTCAGGTTTCTCCTGGTGTTCAACAGGAAGAGAACAGCCTGCCCAGATGGACACTCAAAGTAACAGCCTGGCAACATTTCTGGTAGCTGCTGTGCTCTCTCTGGCAAGAAGAGCCTCCTGGATATTATCCTACCTACAAATCCCCTCTCAGGCCCTGCTTCTTCTGGCTATGCAACTTATTCAGGCCCCCCAAGCCCTCATGAGCCTACAACCCAGTATTCTGTGGGCAAGCCCCCTCCCCCTAAATGTACAATCTCCTCAAATTTGCTAACAATCCTCCATGAGGTCACAGACCAGAGTTTGAGGACTCCTGTTCCAGGGCAGTACAACTGGAAGATGTTTTGTTAGCCTTGTCCAAGAGAAATCCTGGAGAATAAAGCAGGATCCTATCTGAGCAGGAAGATGTTGTGGCTATAAATCAGGAGTCTGGCAGCATCTTTTCCACACATTTACAAAACAAAAGCATACAAAAGTGTGTCTTTTAATAAAATGTGTTAGAAAAGATGCTACCAGTCTCCTGATCTTTTGCCACCATAGACTAACAAGTCTCTCCTCCTACAGTGTCATTATACACATTTATATTTAGGTTATTGGTTCTATGCTAATTTAGCCACCGATTTTGAAATCATTGAGACTTAAATTGGTCAGGATTAAACTCACTTGGTTTCAGTTTGTTTATTATAATTATGAACATTGTATTTTCTAATCTCTGGCAGAAAGCAATTGGCTAGGGAAAGTAATATTTGGGCTTTTCTGGTGTAAAATCTCTTTCATCTCCACACCACAATTTCACTTCTTAAGTATTCTTTTTGCCATCGCTGTAAGGAATGTTTTGGTATCTTGCTTCAGAGTAGGCATCCTTCATTATTTGTTAAGTAGATGGGTGCACTGTACATTAATGCTATATAGCATGGCTTAAAGTTATCCCATTTTAGGAAGGATGTAAACCAGCTTCCCCAACTTGCCACCTTTCACAGATGTTGGGACCAGAACTCTTAGAATTTCCAACCAGTGTATCATACTTACAAGCAGTTGAGAAATAAAACTCATCAGTATAATTTCCAGATACCTGGCTGATAAATAAGTCTTTCCATTTTGTGCTAAGAACAGAAAATAACCTTGAAGGTTATGGAGCGGAGAACAAGAACAGAACTGGGTCAAGAATAGAATTGTAATTGGATTGAAACTGTATCCACATGTCATCATCTACATACTTGTTTTCATCTCCTAAAGATCAGGTGTGTCTTTTGTCCCATTTCTTCATCCCATTAGTGGATCCCTGTGCCTGGATGATAATAAGATCTTGGTCCCAACATTTCCCATCCCAAGATTTGTTTGGAAGAGTCTCCACCACAGAGCTGATCTGAACTCTTCTGTCTCTATAAATTCTGTGTCCTAGACATACTCAATTCCTCCATCCCTCTCTGGTGAGACTTATCAAGATGAAGCATTTTTTTCTTCTTGCTTTTACTGTCTTGCTGTTTTGCACAATAGGTAAGTGTCTTTATAGGTGGTGGAGGGTGGGTTTGGTTGTGGTTGTTAAAGATAGTAGGAAAGCCAAAAAGAAAAGAAATAACTAATGCCTGAAAATATAGATAGACCAGATCTGTAAGTAAGCGAATGGAATAATCTGGCATAACGTTTCAACCTATAGTTATAAACATTTGGAATGGTGATTCCAATGGTTTTTGATTCTGTAGGTTGCCCGCTACTTAATATCAAATTGGTATTAAAGTTCTGGCTACAGTTTTCTTAGGTTGGCAGTTCTGATCCTTTTTTGCTGGCTTAGAAGTGTTATCTTTGCAATTTTTAATCCTCAGTATCCATAACCACTCCCTCCCTCCAGCCAGCCACACAAGTCCCTGTTCAACCAGAAGGCATACACAAACGATCATACTAGGGGTGCCGTAGCTGGGCTGGTGAACCAGTAGATGGCAATAGAGAGGTACAGGAAAATCTCTTAGCTGCCATCTAGTGTTCTCATGACCTAGTTCAGTGTTTCTCAACCTTAGCTTCCAGAATACCTCAGCCAGCCCTGAAGTCCACACCTCTGGAAACACTGGCCTAGATATAGCAACCATAGTGTAACTATCTTCTATCTCTGGTAAGGAAGGCCAGGAAGACCAGTTGGTCAAATTCCCAAACATGACTTCCGCATTACTGACGTTAGCAAGGAAAGAGCTTGTTAGAAGCTTTAGTTCTTGGAATCTTTCTGGGAACAATATTGCTGCGGGGAAGAAAATCCCACTCCTAGTTATTGGTGGAATGCAAATATTATACAAAATAAAACCCTACATACCTAATGCAGAGAACCTGAGCAATAATTGTTTGCATGGATTAGAAATCCCAGAGTACAATGTATAAATTTTAATTGTAAGCTGCCCAGAGTCATGAATGTGAGATGGGCAGCCATATAAATTGAATAAATAAATCCAATAGAGTTTTTTTTTTTTAAGTGGACATAGAAGACTTAGTTTTCCGCAGGATGATTTTGAAAATGCTATTCTGGGCTTACTACTTTTGGGTTATTAAGGACAATTAAATGCAGAATAAATTCTTGAAAGAAAGTAAAAATATACTGTCTCTCACTGTTGGCTCATAACTGCAGGTAACTATTGGGAATTGGGCAGGTTACATGGGGGACATGCACCATAAAATTTTTGTATGAAGCTTAACATAGGCTTAACACAATTATGTTCAAGGGGGGCTGGGCGGTCCACAAAAAGAGAGAAAGTTACACTGCTGAAAACTGTAGTTTGCTGCTGTATTTTGTGGCTGAGATAGGAGAATTTGACACAGGGTTAACAGTTAGTTATACAGTCCCCAGGTTGATGTCCTCCAGATATATCAGACAAGAAAAACCTCCAGTCTGGACTACTGCGACCTCAGCCAACCTGAGCAGTGGCAAATGTTATGGGTATTGGGCCAAGTATAGCATACTTGAGATTGTATGCACTGATGTGAACAAGGATGTGCAAATAGATATAAACCAGCCTAAAAGCATATTGGATTGGGGGGGCCACTCTGGGAAGTGACTCTTCTGGGTGGGGCAGAGATGCAATCTCCATTATTTGCATCTCACGTTTCTTTCTTTTCTTCTCCCACCAGCTGGCTTGCCGCTCTATACAAAATACGGGTGTGGCAAATAGCAAGAACTCTGCAACACAACTGAGCGGAGGGAGACTCCCTTCAGAAGAACCTACAAGCGTTATTGCTGCGACACTGACTTATGCAACACGGATTAAGCGTCAACCTCCAATTTTTAGCGCGGCTCAGCTTGGAGAGACAGGAAAAAGCTGCAGTGTGTAAAGGCTGACCCTGATGTTTGTTCTCAGCTTAAAAGAAGCACCCACATCGTGCTCCCATCCCCTTGGCTTTTTGTCCTCCCTAACTACTCAACAACCCTGCCTCTCCTTCCAACACTTAGTTATCATAATGGGAGCTTGCATCACAAACCTGCAGATTTTGTCAGCCCTTCAGAGGGAATGTGGTCCACTACCTGTTTCCAGTGGCACAGTTAAGTAATTTTGGAGGTTGGACCGCATCTCATCCATACCCTCTTGAGAAAAAGCACTCCACTTAGGGTCCAGTTCTTGATTTTATTTGTTCGGATCTTGAATTTCTGCCCCAAAACTAGACCCTGACGACACCGTTCCCATGCTATGATTCCTGCCTCCCTAGAAAACGTTTAAGCTGGAATGTGGACTGTGCTTCCTTGGTGGCTTACAAGTCATGTAGGCCCATACACAAGGTATTATGGGATGGAACATGTAATATATGAACAGAGGCATCCATAGAATCCAACAGTTTCATCCAAATGACCAAAAGCACATTGCAATGTACAAAACAGCAGAGTTTGCATTGCAATACCAATTTCATTATTTGCCTGCCCCCCACAGTCCCCTTTGTCTCGTGCTAATGCCTTTGAATGCATTGCTTTTGGCACCTTCTTGGCCACCGGGGGCAGCAGAGGACAACTAGGGAAGAGACTGCTTCTCCCTCTCCCTTTCCCTCTCCCTCCCTCTCTCCTTGCATAATTATTTTCATTTTCCTTGGTGGGACTGATATTCTCAGAGCTCTCATGTGCTGTTTAATCTGACAGTACCCCATCTTCCTTATACTGGTCTTTGACCGTCATAAAAATTTGATTTGATTTGAGCTCTCATCACTTCTAGTTCCTGCTTTTGTCTCCCATGGTCCTCCTCAGGGATCTTGCTGTTTTTCGCAGGTACCGATCCTATCAGCCTTAAGGGACAGGTAGAATGTGCAATTTAGCCTTTCCTATCATAAAATGATAGTGATGATTTTTTCTTTCCATGCAAGGACCACTCTGCGCAGGTCTTTCTGCCAAGATAATTCTTCTAATTGTATTATTCTCTCTACACACGCTTTACCACTGTGTAAAATTACCCCACAATGTTAAATATCCTGTTACACATTAAAGTCTGTATTATTCTCAGGGGGTGTTATTCAGTTTGGATGCAGACAGGCTCAGATATACGTTTCCCAGTTAAAACAGAATGTCAGGGAGGAGAAAAATGTTCTCTTTGCCTGAGATCTCAGTGAGATTACTTTCCCTGAAGAAAACAATACTGAGCTAAATTATGGAAGAGACAGTGCTTTGCAAACTGCCCCTCATTTACTGTAGTAGTTTTTAAAAAGTAGATTAGAACCAGTGCTCCAAGTCCTGATCCTGAATGGCTTTTCTTCCAAAAAGATTTTAAACATTAAAATCTTTTCAAGGAGCAGATACATTTCTGGGGAGGAAAGGTTTAAATGGGCTTTCTCCTTGACTCTATCAATCTGAAACCATCCTCTGCTTTTTTATAGGCAGAGAGAGATCTTGGAAGAAGAATGATGGAGTTATGGAATTGTGGAAAAAGAATTATGGAATTGGCATGCTCCTGTTTTTAAAAAAATCCACAGTTAGGTGCCTGTGGTCTCTTAATAAAACAGGAGGTGTGCCTTTTTTATCTACAGCAGGAAAAAATGCTTGCTTGCTAAGTGATACAAATTAAAGGTGCTTCATTCACTTTCACAGCCCCTGAACTTACAGTATATAAGGATCGTGCCTGTAAGTAGCAGGAGGTGCAGATGCAAGCTGACTTGGCTTCATGTTTTGCATTACTGCTGTGCTTTTCGTATAATACTCTGATACTGTAGGGCTTGCTAAACACTTTGGCTTGAAGGAATGAATAAAAACTGACTGATTGACCACAGTCCTTCCATCTAAGTCTTTTTCTCCTCATAGCCAGGATTCTGCAGTTCAGCAAAAGGATCTTCTTGTAGACGGTTGGTTGATTCATCAATGATTTCCAATTCCCAATTATTTAATAGTTCATTGTTTGATTATGTGCCATCAAGTCATGGTTGAGTCTTAGATTTTCTCACGATGATCTGTCCCTGACCTGGTCCTTCAGCTCTTCCAACAGCATCCCCATCACCACTTGCTGCTGGTCCTCTTCTTCTCTTTCTTGCTACCTTTCCCAGCATTAGAGCCTTCTCCAGAGAGCTAGGTCTTTGTGTGATGTGTCTGAAGTAGGATTATTTGAGCCTGGACATTTAACAAACGTCCCAAATTCATAGAAAGCTCCCATTGGTCCCTGAGCCACATCCTAATTTTGCTCTACTCTCTACCAACAGGCCCTACCTTCCACTTTCTGGGGGAACTAATGAACTAGATCTTGGAACCTGTGCACACCTGCTTTAGGGCCCAGCAGAGACGTCAGCTTTCAGAGTATTTCTTCAGTGTCTCTTGGTTGCCTCACCGGAACAGAACTGTGAGAAGAGTCATATCAACATTAGGCCTGTAAGGACTACAGTGGTACCTCGGTTCATGAACTTAATTCGTTCTGTGACTCTGGTCGTGACCCGAATTGGTCCCGACCTGAATCAAATTTTCCCATAAGGTTCAATGTAAATACGATTAATCCGTTCTGACCCCTCCGAATTTGGTCGCCAACTGATTTTTGGTCGCGTCCCGAATCAAATTTCCCCATAAGGTTCAATGTAATTATGGTTAATCTGTTCTGAACCATATGTGTTTTTTTTTTAAACCGCAAAAATATGAAACAAAATACAGCACGAAGAGAGAGAAAGCTAACCTTGCTCGATGCGACTTCTGGCGTGGAGGACAGGAAGGCGGGTGGGGAGGCGGTTATTGCTTGGAGGGAGACTCCCCCTCCCTACAGGAAGCCACGACCACATGTCACGGGAGGGAAAATGGCCGCGGATCCTGTTCGTCACCCGATCTGGCGTTCGTGAACGGAGGCAAAATTTTGCGAACGGAGCTGTTCATGAACCGAACTGTTCGTGAACAGAAGCGTTCGTGAACCGAGGTACCACTGTACATATAAACCCACATTAGGTTGTCACAAAGTGCAGCTGATCCACCTTGGAAAGACATGCTCAGAAGTAAAGCAGAGAATGTAAAGTAAAGCAGGGAAACAGGGTGCCCTGGAACATCACTTCAAAGGGGCCCTCCCATGGAGCTTTTAGGCATTTGCATAGCTCTAACACAACCGTGCAAGGCCAGGTGTTTGGAGGGGGTAGATCGGGTTTCTTTAAAAAAAAGGTAGTTACATGAAGCCTATCATAAAACATAGAGTGAAAGGGACCATGAAGACTTTCTATGGATACTCACCCCCTGTCAGTGCAGGAATTATTACTTCAGCATCTCAAAGCCTACCCTACCATTTTTGGGCAGCACAGCTCAAATGGCCAAGAAATTGTGCTACTGATTTTTGGCATTTGCATTGGGTGGCCTGATTTGAGGTGACTATGGGCCTCTCTACATGATCTGTTAGCAGCAGGAAGTTGTCTTCTTAGTCATATCAAGAGGCCATAAACAGAAAACACTTTGTCTCATTCTGATGCACCATAAAGGCACCCTGTCTTCTCCTGTGTCCCTTTGAATGTGGTGCTTTCCAACCTCTGCCTAGACAAACCTTGCAGTTTGGAGAACATATAGGAGCACATCTTGAGGTCAGGAACCTGTCCTGTTCCTGTTGGCCATCAAACGTAGGTGTGAACCCACCACCCAGTCCCAGGGGTCATTTTTCCAAGCCATTGGCAAGCTCTCCCACTATCAAAGAGCTATATCTTCATTTCTCCAGCCCACCCTGGCAACAGATTCTCAGGCTTGCAAGGATGGCATGCTAAGTGTGATTGAGGCTGTGACTCTTTAGCTATCAATTCTTCTTTCCCCAGAGGGGGTCTATGGATTGGGATAAGTCTGGGCAGGAAGAGCAGCCCATCCAGGCACAGCAGTGTCATATCAGTGGGGCTGAGGGCATTTTTTAATCCAGGCCCACCACTTCTGGAATACTGCTACTCCCATATTTCAATACATTTCCAGAAGTCTTCCAGAAAACTAGCCCACCATTTTTTATGTGTGTTCAGAGGACTTTTGGGAGCCTGCTGAACACCTGCCAAAAACATACCCTCACCCATGGATTAAGTGCCGCAGAATGGGCAGCTTTACTGCAGATAAGAAAGAGGGAGATCTTCTATCAATTCTAGACACCTCTGTCAATTCCACATTTTCCTCCATCTGATTTTTTTCCTTTTTAATCCCTTGTTCTTTGTATCCCATTCATGGAAAAGTGTACATTTGGATACATGCTGCTTAAAAAATAAAAACAACCAAACACAATTCTCATCGACCTTCAGTATGTAAACTCAACAGCTATGGCTTTTCTCAGCATAGAGAGGACCACACTGGAGCTGCCAGCCATGAAGCAGTTTTAAAACCTGGCTAACCTAAGGCATTTGTAAGAGCAAACAAAACCATTTATCCACTAAAAACCATGAGTCTGGTCAAGTTAATTTAACACATGACATAGAAAACCTCCCAAGTTCCTCTTCTCTTCCCAGTCCATAGAAATAGTAATAACAAACCCAGGCAAATGCAATCTGATCACCTTTCATAATATTGTAATCTGCTGGTGGAAGTATCTGTCTCACCTTGCTGAATGATAGGCCTGGCAGATAAAAAGAAGCCTATCAGGAAAAAGAGGTGGGAACCTTTTCCTTGTGAGATATTCCCTTTCCACATTCCTCAAGGGGAATAGCCCAAGGGAGCTGAAATGGGGCTGCTGCTGGTAGCTACATCCAGATGAAGGACCTGTAAGGCTGGTGTTGGCTGCAGGTAATGGTGAAGGAGAGGGGGTTGGTAGGAAGGTCCTCATGTGAGATCCTTGGCCAGTTGAATTAGGTTGGCAGGCTGAATTTTTGTACACCTTTCCCCCACAATTTACCATTTTCTGAGTTTTTTTTTTAATATTGTGGAGTCCTTGGTGCTCTTTGAGCTTAGTTGTTTGCTGGCAGATGTTTCACTGCCCCACTAGGTAACATCATCAGTGCGGGTGTGGGGTTTGCTCCCTGTTTATATACAGCAGCTTGCCCTGCCAGTGTTGGTGGGGGTGTGGTTTTCTCCTTGGTAGATCCTTGATTAGGGTATTGTTTTCTGCTTGTTTGTCTGGTGTTAATCCCTGCTTATCCTTCTTATCCTTTTTATTGTCTCTTTTGAATGGTGTGTAAATGTGGTTTATCTTTATCTGTCTGTTGATGGCTGATTTGTCTGAATGCCAAGCTTCCGGGGATTCCCCAGCATTTTTGGATATAGCTTACTCTAGGATGCTCACAGTTTAAACTATGGTTGAGTCTGTCCATGTGTTGTGAGATTAAGGAGTTTTCATCGTGTCTTCTGACTGCTCGTTGGTGTTCATGGATGCGCTCTGCCAGCCTTCTGCCTGTCCGTCCTATACAGTGGTTGTTGCCGTCCTTGCACTGTATGTTGTGGATGGCTCCTGTTTTTTCTCCTTGAGCTACTGGGTCTTTTGGTTTACTTAAGATGTTTTGGAGGGCTTTCGTTGGTTTGTGTGCTACGGTGATGCCATATGGTTGTAATAGTCTATTGGTTGCTTCTGAGATATTTCTGACGTAGGGCAGCGTTATTCTTTTCATAGCTTGGGTTGGTTGTGCTGTAGTGGGTTGAGTGGTCAGGTACGTTTTCAATATAGAATATTTTGAAGGTCATTTCTACTAAGATACACATTTCACTGCATTTTCCCTTAATGAGCATGGTTTTCCCACATGTTTTGACTGGAGAAGTGCAACATAAAGCAAAGGCAGCTGTCAGTTTCTAAGCATCGTTGCACTTCGTTGCATTCACTGGTTCAACAGTAGGAAATCTAGCCAATCTACATAGAAACCAAACTACAGTGGTACCTCGGGATACGAACTTAATCCGTTCCATGACTCTGGGCGTATCCCGAGTTGGTCGTAACCCGAAGGAAATTTCCCCATAGGGTTCAATGTAAATCCGGTTAATCCGTTCTGCCCTCCGAATTTGGTCGCACCCCGAAGCAAATGTTCCCATAAGGTTCAATGTAATTACCGTTAATCCGTTCTGGTGTCCGCGGACCACACCTCAGGGGTGGGAAGACGGCTGGGCGCGGCGGAAAAATGGCCGCGGACCACATGTCAGGGCGGAAAAATGACCGTACCCCGAGGCGGAGTTCGCACATTGAGGTAAATTTTTGCGGCCGGAGCTGGTCGTAACCCGAAAAGTTCGTTAGTAGAGGCGTTCGTATCCTGAGGTACCACTGTAGTTGTGACACGCTAAATCTAAGGATGCCAACAAGCGTCTGTTGTTTGCTGGCCATGTCGGTGGAAAATTCCAACAGCTGGTTCCCAATGTTTCTGGAAGATAAGGAAGAATGTGATGGGAATAATAGCAAGCAACCCAGTTATGTGTGCACCCATAGGCAGAGACAGCTGGGGAAATATGCATCACTTTTCATCATCTCAGAAGAAGGGCTTAATACATGTTCCTGCAAGTTGCAAATTATCTTTGAAAGCGTGGGAACTGTCTTAATACAGACCTAAGAACATTGCCAGTTATTACTCTGACTGAGGCTCGGATGCATCCATTATATTACTAATAAGGGGACAATGAGTTAAGGAGAATAATTTGTTTGGATCCTATAATCAGAAGTCCATACAAAAAAACGTTTCCACTTCCTTTTGAGCAAATCTCTCGAGCCTACTAAGTTGGGTTGTTGTTGGGGAAAGAAGGGGCTAGCAGAGAATTGCCCTTAACTGGGTTTGAAGAAATCTTTAACAAAACACACTTTCCAGAAATACAAAGGTGGAAGGACTGTGAATTGCAGTTCTGTTCAGCTAGAAAAATTAACAAAAGCAAGAGAACTTGCAATAATATATAAATATGATAAATAAATACATACATAATCTATCAAGCTGATTAATTGCAGTTAGAGGGCTGGACGAGAGCATGGAAGTTGTGGATTTCAAAACCTGACCCACAGAGTTTAATAAAGGATCTACGGTCAGTCATTATTCTTAGCCTACCTTACCCAAGGATCATCTTTGAAGGGATATGGGATTAGGTGTCTTCTCCAGAAAGACTCATCTATTGTTGACAGTGATTATCTAACACTAGGCAAAGAAATTTCTATTCATCCAGGTTGTCCAACATGCCAACAAATCTAGTTCTCACTGTTTTTTTTTTAATTAATTGCAATGGCTTTATTCCATTAGTTGGGTTTCCCCCCCCTACTTCTCCTGAGTATTCTGAATTTTGACATTTGACAGGATCCTAACTAAGGTAATGGAGCTAACAAGTCCCATATATTAAAACAGCTTAAGTCCTACAAATGAAACTACTGACTGGGTTTGCATATTGTGCTATTATATGGTGTGTTAAATAAATCACAACTGACTGGAGATGTGCCTGTGGACGTTACGGCTGCTATGGTAGATGTGACCAGCCACAAAGTGCCCACTTACCAGAAAGTGAACCACTCGACTCCACAAATATTGTTTATCATCCTTGAAGGATCTGGGTTGGGCCCCAAGGCATTTCTATAAGTAAATGGAAGCTTGGTGGATGGCATCTTGTCAGCTTCCTATTGAACTTTTTTTTAATATAAAGGAATATTAAAAATAGATCCAGGCGAAAGCAAGGACGCTGATGGGCACCAAGGAAGGAATCAAGAGAAGTTTGGTGCCATTTGCATTGCCTATCCTCAGTCAATGATGAGACCAATTATGCAGAGGAGTGATGGGCTACCCTTTATTGGACCTAGCCCAGCAAAGACTAGACAGTCGTCTCCCTGTGATATTTTGATACTGGCCCTGAGCAGGGAGTTGGGCTTGATGTCCTCAAGGGTTCCTTTCCAGTCTACGATCTAAAACAACAAACACTTTACACCAGTGTGTCTGAACCTCAGCAACTTTAAGAGGTGTGGACTTCGACTCCCAGAATTCCCCCAGCCAGCATGTGCATTGAAGGTCACACCTCTTAAGGTTGCTGAGGTTGAGAAACACTGCTTTTCCCACTTGGCCAGAAGATGGCAGCAACATCTGTTTCTTAGGGCTTTGCCTATGGTGACAGCCAAACTTTTTATACATGTGGATGGATTTATGGATGGCTGGGGGAGTGATTTCAACCGGGCCAGCTTTTGAGGAAAGGAGCTGAATGAAGTTGACAAAAAATGTGCAGAAGCATGAGGGTGTAGAGTCCATCTCCACCAATCCTCCTTCAATCATTACTTTTAGCCAAATGCAGGGAAAACAACCATGAATATTTTGCTACCCATATATGAATAAGAACATCCACTGAACACTTCATGCTGATATTATATACTTGCTTAGCAGCATTTGCAGGCCCATTTTTGTAAAGCAATGAATAAATCTAACAATCCACTGACTCTATAATCTCCTGCAAGAAGCCTCCAGCGGTCTAAATGGAGGATGAGGGAACTTCATTGGAGTTTCTGCTGGAGCCTGCTAGACACAAAAGCTGAACTTGATACATAAAGAGATTGTCTGCTCAGGAAAGTGGTGTCAACTTTGCTGCCATTTAGAGCTCATCTAGATTTTTAAAACCCAGGCATGGGACTCCTACTCAGATGGGAATAGTTGATATTGTATGATTAACCAACCTCACTTTCCCAAAAGATGTTGTAAGCTTTACATTGATGGTCCACAACAGAAGAACCTACAGTCAAGATATCTCAAGAAACACCAATCACCCCAAGAGAAGCTACAATGGTAGGGTAAATCCAAAACTTTTCCAACATGGCTGGCTGGGGAATTCTGGGAGTTGAACCTTAAAAGTGGCCAAGATTGAGAAAGGCTGATCTAGGCCATCCAACCCCCTGAATAGGGCAGAAATCTTACAGATGGCTCTCTAGACTCTGCTTGGTACTGTGGGAAGGGAATCTCACCATTTCTCCAAGTAATTGGTTCTACTGTCAAACTGCTTTAACTGGTGGGGATTTTCCCCTAATATTCAACTGGAATCTAACTTCCTGTAATGTAGGATCATTATTCCTTGTTTTGTACTCTGGAATAACAGTGAACAGTGTAACATTTGCTGGCCCAGCATTGCTCCATAGCTCTACCTTGAATCTAGGGTTCACAGTCTAGTTACATTGGATGCTTAAATGAAATCCTTTATTCACAGGAAGACAGCCAAGCATGCACAGCAACCAGTACACATAACACAACAGTGAGCACCCCACAGAAAGGGATGTTGTCAATATATAGCAAACGTATGAAGGCCAACTGTCTTAATAGACATTTGCTGACTAGCAACTCGAAGATATAACACCCATATGCCATCTCCTCTCTTTCTAGGAAATCCCTCAATAGGGTTAATTTAGCTTTTCTATTAAATCACATTTTTAAATATATGATAGGTTGACTTTAATATATTACAGTACTTTTTTACTATACTATACATTTCATTATCCTGAAACCTTGGAGGCGGTATCACTAGTTACCCACTTCTTTTCTGTATAGAACTTGATGAGATCTCTGAGGTTGAAGTTTACCTTCTTTATGAGATTACCTTGGTCCAAATCCTCTAGACTTCCTGTCCTAATTTCAGAGATGCAGTCACCTCTGTAATCTGACTCCCTGCTATATCTCTGCCTTGCCTTCTTCAGTCCCTCTGGTATCTCATGCCTTGCTGAGTCTCCACCATGCAAGACTGAGGCTCCTCAATCTTTTGAGCAACAGAAGCTGAAATCCATCCATTGTCCATCTGGAGTCTAACTCATTGACCCAACCTCAAAGGTAAGAGACAATTTGTATCTTTGTTGTACTGCTGCTTTGGGTGACATCGCAGCCAAACTAAGTGAGAATGTACTCCCTTTGGAATCTCAGGAGCCGAAGAAGTTCTCAACAACTTTCCAAAGAACAGCTGTGAGGGAGCCAAAGGGAGTCGTGTCACTGGATTATTCCTCAAGGGAAGCAACAGGGCCATTTAGAAGAACTTCTTTCAACACTGGCTTCCCTGTCTGAACCATTCTCTCTGCTTGACCGTTGGACTGAGAATCTATCACCTTTAAGTTCAACTTGGGTATAAATTCCTGCATTGTTTGACTTGCAAACCAGACCTAACCACAAATAAACTCACCTGAATAACGTGCTGTGCGTTTTTAAAAAAATCTCTTTTATATGCATTTACATTGAATATGTTATGGATGGAACTTGATGCTTTGAATTTTAATGGTTCTTTAACTACTACTCCTTGACCCCACTTTAAGACATTTTGGACACAGAAAGCAGTATTAAAGAAGTTCTAATTAATTAATTAATTAATTCATTAACTTGTCCGAACACCGCCACACTTATGGTTCACGTAATGGGAAAAATGAAAGGGATGGAAGATGCTGGTCTCAAGGCATCTTTCTACATTTGCATTTAGTCTCTCAAAATAGGAACTGTTGGTATCAAGATTAACATCAGCCGTGAAGTGTCTAATCTTGGCCAATGGGAAGGCAGTGATGCTACACTGAATGCTTGACTTGGTTGGGTAGCAGGGTGATTTTCCAGGTGACTGCTACTCCTATCATATTCCTACGCTTTTTATTTTTGCATTTCTGCTGCTTTCAGTCACCTTGGAACATGAACACGAGCTGCAAATTCAACTCACTTAAATGATTTAGAAATTCTAAAGCAGAAAATAAAGGAGACAGAAAAACATAAGCTTTTGGTGGGAGGTTATGGGAACAGAAAATAAGCTACTAGGAAATCCCTACTACAGTATGCAGAGGTAGCAGAACCAGTATGAGGACGAACTGGCACTAGTGGGAATAGAGTCTACAGAAAGAAGCTGTAAAGGTGAGGAATCTCAGGTCCATAGATCATTTATTTGTTGTTATTCTTCCACAATTCATTTGATGGACCAGCCCTCTGTTTTTCCAGATCCAGAAACCGCACCCTGTCTCTAGAATGGATCCGTCATCTTACCGGTCCAAGGACTGGCTACTGCATTACCCTGGCTCATTAATCCTTTAGATGCATCATCTTTCTGGTCCATCATCTCCCTGTCTGCTATCTGAGGGTTTCTCTAGAACGTTAGGTGATTCTTCTTCACTGGAGTCATTAGATGCCCCCACTTCACTGTCTGCTTCCTCATTCTTTCCATGGATCAGTACAGCTTCTGTTGCTGTCCCACTATATAAACTCAGTGGTCCAGCAAGATCCATTTCTTTTCCATCAGGCTGGGGGTTTGGGGTACTAGATGACAATACCTTTGGTGTAAGAGAATGTTCTTTTCCCAGTGCCCCGGAACTATTGGAGAGTCCAGTATCTGTTTCTTTCCCATCGGAAAGTGTCCTTCCCTGAAATAGCATTGTTTCTTCCTCTACTTTTCTATCATTTGATGCAAATTCTTCTAACTCAATCATATTGGATGGCCCTTTTTTAGATTTTTTCCTAATGGATAGCCCTTTGGGCTGGTTAGAGGTTCTCCAGGACTGATTAGATGGCCCCTCCTCTGCACTTCTCTTTGCTTCTGGTTTTCTTATCCGAAATGATGGTCCTTCTTTCCCATGTTTCCCTGTTATTTTGCTTGATGACCCCACCTCTCCCAATGCTAGAACGACTTCTCTGTGGCAATGTTGATCTCCAATAACGTTGAAGATAGAGATCCAGCTATCTCCATGTCCAGAAACCATCTTAAAGTTCTTTCCATCACAGTCAATGAAGACAGTGGCATTAGCCCGATGTCGTGGGGACAAGGTATTAAACTCCTGCAAAGCTCGCTTAAGGCAGGCTCGGAGGTCTACTGTACATCCTTTAAGGCCTTCTGTTTCCTTCCATACTTTCATCAAGTTCTCTGTGGTGAGCAACATTGTGCGACAGCTCAACCTGTCTAAATAGACATCCACAGAAGAAACTCGAACCTGATAGTGAGGTTGTTTATCAGAAAAGAAGATGTGGATACGGGACCTCCCCTTTCCAGAAATGAAATCCAAGCAGGAAATACCACACTCAACAGTCAGTTCAGCATTGCCCTTCACAGAAGGAGGCTCCTTCTCAATCTCTCTTATAGCTATATCCAAGCAAGCCCGCAGTTCCTTGGTAATGTTGTCCCATCTAGCAAGCTCCTGCCTCACCTTCTCCAAATTCTCAGAGGTTAGTGGAGCTGGAGAAAAGGACAGTCGATTCAGGTACACTTCCAGGGTAGAGATCTCAATATGGTAGTGTGTTTTTCCCTTTAACCAAGAAACCACTATCTTGTTTTCTCCTTCACCAGAGACAAACTCCATTCTCTTTCTTCCTCTCACCTGAATAGTCAAGGTGGCATTGTCTCGTAGACTTTGTGGCTCACGATGGAACTCTTGGACAGCATGATTTAAGCAAGCCCTCAACATCTCGTTAGATTCCCGGTTACCAGTCTCCAAACTGTTGTGTGCTGACAGTAAGCTTTCTGTACTCAGTGGTGTTGGAGGTATGTGTTTGGGGATGCAGGCACCCATACGAGGAAAGACCAAGTTTTATGGAAGCAGCACCAAACATGTCTTCCCATGCAATGGCATTAAATATTCAAAATCTGGAAAAGAAAGAATGCATTTGAAGATGGGGGTTTTTTTGTACAGCAAGCTGTGATCTTGGTCAAGCTAATGGCGTCTGGTTTCACAAGAGGGTAATTGAGCCTCCTAAATGATAGCAGAAAAAATATTAAGAATCTGGATTGACAACAATATGCATTTGTTCAGAGTCATACCTTTCTTAGTGAGGAGTAATCTGTAAGAATTCTGGTGGTTGGAAGCATGAAGTAGAAGATGAGGAAAGAGGAGAGGCTGGAAACAGCATAATGGATAAAGAGATGGCATTATGAAGGGAGGCCCTTGGTTTAAGGTTCACCTCCACTTTTTTTTCATCTGGTGTATAACCAGTTTGCGGATGTAATGACCATTAGCTTGGATGGCTTTAAAATGGGAATTAGAAAAAGGCATAGGAAGATCAAGTTATGAATGGTTATTACTCATAATTATATCATCAAATATTAGTATGACAGAGGGCATTGCAAATTGTTTGTAAAAAAAGCAATCCATCTTCTCTTTCTTTCACACCCACAAGAGACATACACACTCACGCATGCACACACACACACACACACACACACAATGCTCCGTCAGTCTGAAATGTTAAAGCAGGGCTGCGTGTTTTGATAGCTAGGGGCCATCCTTGGTGGCTAGGTCCAGACAACATGCTTCACTCCAAACCCATAACTGTTTGTTCACATAATGTATATTGCCCAAGCAAACCATATTATGGCCTGGCTTACCCACAGGCTAAGGCAATGGCTGAACTAGAAACTCCTTAAACCCATTTTAGCTGTGCCTTGTGTGTCGCATGATGGTGCACCCAAAAGGTGGGGTGGGGGCTAAGAGCTGCCCTTATAGCCCCCAGAAAGGCTGGGACAGGATGATAGTACAAATATGGTGGTGTTATGTCCCATATATGGCTGAGGTTGGCTTTTATTTTTGACTGTTTTCGGGCAGTGGGAGTTTTCTTTGTTTTTTAAGTGTAACTTAGGCTCACACAACAATTTCCTGTATTTTCTGCCTCATAACAGTAGGAAACAATTGTGTGAGCGCCCAGAGTCACATATGTGAGACAGGTGGAAATAGAAATTGAATGAATGAATGAACAAACGAACGAACAGACTGAAATCTGCTTATAACCAGAGAAAGTTCTGAAAGCAGCCAAAAGCCTGTATTTCTGGAGTCTTAAATTAAAGGCTCTTAAAGACCATCTTTGTAGAGTCACATCTATAATTTATGCAAACCAATGATCCATAAAAACACAGAAAGCAGGGTTCTCAAATCCCTTTTTGGTATTGTGCAGCTTAATCAATAATGAGAGAGAGGGATTCCTAAGGGATTCCAGGCTGAAGTTTCTACAGCCTCACCTGGAAATGCTGGTAATTGAATTGGGACATCCAAAGCTTCTGCTTTGCCTCTGAGTTACTGGTGATCCAGACTCATCCCCATGTCCTTCTACTGAGTTATCAAGTAGACCAACTCTCATTAATCTCCCACTGTAAGACTTTTAAACAACTTTATAACCACCAACTTATATTAAGCGAATTGTCTGACATGGTACAAGTCCAGCCCTTAAAAGGAGGTGCTGCTTAACCCATCCGTGAGAAAATCTTGCATTTATATAATGTGCATATTAGATCAACTGCATATTGGGAGGAAATAGATATTTAATTTTTGTTTTCATGAATTAAATGAGGATTTATCATGAGATTTTAATATTGGGTATGTTTATAGTATTTATGCTCTTTATTGGGCACACTATGAATATTCTGGACAAATAAGTAGTATGTTGGGAAGAAATGCTATTAGCACCAAAGGAATAAAAGACAGCTAAAGCTAAATCCAGCTCTCACAAAATGTGGATGGTATTTCAACATACCTATTTTTTGAAAGCTCTTGGGGTCTGTGAAAAGATTCAAATAATACGTCACCTTGGTGTTATTAAAATCTAAGTTATCTTAAACATGAAAAAAATGGTAAAGAAGTGGTTCTGAATTGAAGTTCTCCTAATATGCAGGCTGAATTTAAACCAATCATTAAATGGCTTTCCTGAGATTTCCTTGGTTGTGAGCTTTATAAAAGAAATCCAGCTTTCTGATCAGGAAATTACCCACACAGATACAGATACAAGATTACTGATTCCAAGAAATCATTGTGTCTCTCCCTAATATTTTATATAACCATCCAGAAGAGTTGCCTGCACATGGTTCTCTACCGAGTCAGAAAAACGTCTTAGAATGCCTATTTTACTCCCATAAACATGCAAGTAAAGAAAAACCGTCTTCAATATACAGAAGGCAAAGTGGCAAAAGGACGAGAAGGAGAGTTATTGGTATTAAATAAACTTCAGGGTGAATGCCTAGGAATTTGGACCAAGGAGAGGAAAAGAAGGCAAAATACCAGTTGTGGGTCAGGATGATAGTCTGGGGCTGAGACAGAAGCAGAGGGGTTGCCATTAGAAATTGCGGGGAGGAGAATGAGCTCACCTCTGTGCCTGGGTACTTCCTAGCATCCATGGGACTTGGGAAGAGGTGAACTACCAGAGAGAATGTGCTTTGATTCTGACTGGTCTCTTTAGCTGTGATGTCACAGATCCATCCGTGGGAATTCCATTCCAGCACATCTTCTGTAAAAAGAAGCCCCAGTCACCTCTGTCTAGGTCAGGAAGCTGATGGTCAGAGGTGGGATACCGAATGATCCACTCAGAAGGAAGTCCCGTTCAAAAGCAGCACCTCCCAGGAAAATAGTTCAAAGTAAGTTGATTAGGAAATGGACACATTAAATAAGCAAGTGGAAAGGCAGCCACATTACTAACTAGACAAGGAACTTCCCAAAAGAGTGAAAGGAGTGCAGAAGATGGCTTTTGCAAAGAGTATGATTAGACTCCTGAGTTATCACTGAGGAACAACACAGATAGACGAATACAAATATTTCAGAAAATCAGGAATAACCTTTATGGACTTCTTTTTGTACTGTCAGTCCACTAGGAAGACCAGACCAGGAAATCAACTCCAGATGAAGACTAATACTATTTTTATTGAGATTGGCTATAATAACAGAAAATCTGATTGCAAATCTGATTGTCCTCCCTTTTCTTATACTCCAGTGGATCAGGGCAGTGTCCATGCTTCCAAATGTTATCTCATTTCTGCTCAAAAAATGTTTCAGCTCCTTTTGCTTAGGTAACTGTTCTTCCACATTTCCATCAAGGTTGTCTTCATTCCTCTCTACGTATACTGACTGGCTTTTCTGATTCCCTTTCTTGGGTGGATTGTTACCACTTTTAGTTGTAAGTCCCATATTAGTATAGAAGAAATTTCTCCAAGGAGTTAATATTGGGGATTAGACACGCTTTCACTGAAGCACAAACGGTTTATTATGGTACCAGATACAGCAGAGGCTAACTTAAAACAGGCAGGGCTGCAAACCTGTAATACAGACATGCTGATTTCAATATACATGTAATCAATACACCAAAACAATTGATTGATTGGGTATAGCAGTATTATTTGATTTGATTTGATTTGAATGCAGATTGCAGGTGGACTGCCACTTACATATATACCCCTCCCTCAAGAGTTAAGCTCAACCATAAAAATATTTAGAGACAAAAAATGTTGTCACTTTTGTTCAGCTTTCTTTTTCCACTTGGAAACATTTTGTGCAAAACAATGTGGTTTTTAAAAAAAAAAATTTTAGAAGGAGAGATGAAAAATGTATTGGGAGGAGAAGTGGGATGATCTTCAAATGCATTATAGTTCTCCCCGGTGAAGGTTTGATCCCCGGCTGGAAAAACTGAATTACCAAATGTGGCAAGAAACTTGCCTTAGTTGAAATGAAGCACTTGTTGAATCTTTGGATATCTTTCTTTTCTTCTGTAGAGAAAAGGTGGCTTATGTTCAGTAAGCTCTCTAGCTTTCTGTAGCACAATGCTGGCAACTCCATCTGCCAGCTGTAGGCCTTTGGTCATAAGAGTCTTGACCAAATACAAATATTGTATTTGCTTAGGTAGATCTGTTCTACATATCCTTTATGAATCTTGATCTAGAAATGGGTGAGTGATTTGATTGTGTGCATGCTCTGTTGTGCGGAATGAACCTGGTCATCTTTTGCTACATTAGCCCATTTTAACCAGTACTGTAATTTAAAAGATTAAAAAGTATTCTCTTTTTAATCCTTTCCTGTAAAGGTAAGTACTGTCTGTCAGAAAGAAAAAAGTCTTGCCTTTATTACAGGGAATGACCAAATCTGAATAATAATTCCATAAAAAAACTTATGGAAACAAGAACAAACGGTAATGCAAAAAGGAAACTAAGCAATTGCACAAAATAAAAAGCAAATTAAAAAAAAAAACACCCTAAAAAGCAGATACCCAAAGTGTATAAATGAGCTAAAATTGAAGAGTTACTCAATTGAGAAATAAAACACAATCCTATATTAGTATATAACAGCCTACTGAGATATTAATGTGCTGATTTAATAACTGCTAAAATGTTGGGATAACTGTGGATGGATATTGTAAAATGTGAGGGTAGATATAAAAGTAGCTATGACTTTCTCTAGAAAGACTCAAGTGTGGGATTATTGCTGTTTTAGATAATTGCTACATAATATAATTTGTATAATTGCTGTAGAGCAATTGCTAACAGGCAGCATTAGGAATTATGGAGGCAAAAACTAAATGTTTGCATTGCTGAAATTTGGTAGCAAAAACTGACCCTAAGGAGCCACATATGGCCTTCCTTCTTCTGCCCCAAATCAAGAAAATCTTACTGCTAAAAGTTAATAAATGCACACAGAAAGAAATGATATGTGGCTATAAAACTGGAACAAAACACGATACCTCAGATTGATTGATACAACTAAATCAAATGTATATATGACTCTGAACAATGTACAGTTAGAAACAATTAGCTAGCATGATCCAAATACATATGGTAATAAAGCCAAGCTCACAGATACAGCTTAAATTACTTCTATTCCATCAAGGAAATTTAATTAATACCCAGGAATGCATTGTAATTTGTTTTATTGTATTGATTGAGCTTCTTCTTACAGAATTTTACTGTATCATTCTGAGATCCACACATGAGTCTCGTGGCACCTGGAAAACAGTTTTGGAAAAGCCTGATTTCCCCTAGACTATGCTGTAATAAAATTATGCATTTTCAAGGTGTCTCAAGACTCATTTCTGATTTTGCTGCAACACGCCACCCCATGGAAACGATTACCTTCTCTTCGCTAATTTTGGGGAGGAAGAATGGCTCAACACCCTCACCTAGGATCACCTTTATACCTTCGAGTGGATCCAAACCTCGGCTTCCCTTAGTGATCTACAGTGGTATCTCTAGTTATGAACGCCCCTCCTTACGAATTTTTCGAGATACGACCAGCTCTGGCCCCAAAAATTTACCTCGACATGCGAACTCCGCCTCGAGTTATGAACCGGATCTGCGGCCATTTGCCCTGCTGCCACGCGGTCGCGGCTTCCTGTGGGCGAGATCGCGGTAGCAAGGAGACATTCGGTGAGGCTTGTGGTGTGTTTTGTGGCGTTTTGGAAGGTTTTGGAAGGTGTTTGGTGTGCTTGTCAGCATGGCTCCAAAGAAAATGCAGAGCAGGCTTGGCAAGAATAAGGCTTTGAAGAAAAAAGTGACGATCGAACTGAAGAAGGACATTGTAGAAAAGCACGATCGTGGTATTCGTGTGACTGATCTGGCCTCGGAGTACAAGATGGCGAAGTCGACCATCTCGACTATTTTGAAGAATAAAGATACCATCAGAGGAGCTGATGTGACAAAAGGAGTAACGATCTTAACGAGGAAGAGGACACAAGTGGTGGAAGAGGTGGAAAAGCTGTTGTTAGTGTGGCTGAATGAGACACAGCTGGCAGGTGATAGCGTGACTGAAGCTATCATCTGTGAAAAAGCCAGGAAGCTGCACAGAGATTTACTGCGGGAAAACCCCTCTACCAGCGCAGCAAGTGAGGAATTTAAAGCCAGCAGAGGCTGGTTTGAGAAATTCCGAAAGAGAAGTGGCATCCACAGTGTGGCAAGACATGGTGAGGCTTCCAGTTCTGACAAGGCTGCTGCAGAAGCCTACCAGAAAGACTTTGAGGACTTCATGAAGGCAGAAGGATACGTCGCTCAGCAAGTGTTCAACTGCGACGAGACAGGGCTCTTCTGGAAGAAGATGCCAAACAGAACCTACATCATGCAGGAGGAAAAGGCACTGCCAGGGCACAAGCCCATGAAGGACAGATCGACCCTTTTGCTGTGTGTGAACGCAAGCGGCGACCTGAAGATTAAGCCACTGCTCGTGTACCATTCCCAGACCCCTCGTGCATTCAGGGAACACAGTGTGAACAAGGCCAGACTGCCTGTCATGTGGAGGGCCAATGCAAGAGCATGGGTCACAAGGCAGTTGTTCATGGAATGGCTGCACGAGGTGTTCGCACCCTGCGTTAAAAAATACCTGTCTGACAACCAGCTGCCTGAAAGGTGCCTTCTCCTGATGGACAATGCCCCGGCACACCCTCCAGCCTTGGTGGATGACATGGACCCCGAGTATGACTTCATATAGGTCAAGTTCCTCCCCCCCAACACGACACCTCTTCTGCAGCCCATGGACCAGCAAGTGATCTGCAACTTTAAGGAGTTGTACACAAAGGCGCTCTTCACCAGGTGTTTCAATGTCACCGAAGAAACATCCTTGACTCTCAAAGAGTTTTGGAAAAAACATTTCAATGTCCTCCACTGCATCAGCCTAATTGACAAAGCCTGGCAAGATGTCACCTGCCGGACCTTAAACTCAGCCTGGAGGAAACTGTGGCCAGAATGTGTCGCTGAACGTGACTTTGAAGGGTCTGATGCAGAGGTAGTGGAGGAGATTGTATCCATGGGCAAGAGCATGGGTCTGGTTGTGGATGATGCGGACATAGAGGAGCTTGTTGAGGACCATAAGGAGGAGCTGACCACGGAAGAACTTGCTGAGCTCCAGAATGAGCAACAGAAAGCGCTTGGCGAGGAGCATTCCACTGAGGAAGAGGAGGACGGGGAGGAGGTGAGCAGTGAAGTGATACAATCCATCATGGCGAAATGGAATGAGTGCCAGGATTTCCTTGAGAAGCACCACCCCAACAGAACTGTGACAAACAGAGTGTTGAATATGATGAATGATAACGTGTTCTCTCATTTCCGGAGGGTTATGCAGCGCAGGAAAAAACAACTGACTTTAGACAGGTTTTTCCCCAGAACTGAGCCTGCAGCTAAGAGGCAAAGAAGAGAGGAAACCCCTGAAGGAGATCTCCCTGATGTCCTTTTGGAGGGGGACTCTCCCTCCAAACGATAACTGCCTCCCCACCACATTCTCCCTCTTCATACTGTGCTGTGCTGTACTTTTTTTCATGTTTTTGTGGTTTAAAAATAAAATGCATATGTTTCAGAACTGTTTAACCGTATTTATATTGAACCCTATGGGGGAAATTTGCCTCGACTTGCAACCAAATTCGGAGGGCGGACTAGCCGTATTTACATTGAACCTTATGGGGAAATTTGCCTCATGGTGCAACCAAATTTGGAGGGCGGAACGGATTAACCGTATTTACATTGAACCTTATGGGAAAATTTACCTCGACTTGCGACCAACTCGACTTGCGATCAGAGTCACGGAACGGATTAAGTTCGTAACTAGAGGTACCACTGTAGCTCCCTCCTTCGTTTCATAATGAAACACCTCCTTCCTCTTCCTCATCCTCTTGCCTCTTCCCATACAACAGTGACCAGAAGCAAAATTCATTGCAAACACTTTGCAGGAGCAACGGGGAAGCAGAGAACACGCCTCCTTGCCTCACGCTCACCTGGCAAAGGCAGTGTTTCGAAGCCTTGGCCACTTTAAGATGTGTGGACTTCAACTCCCAGAATCCCCCTGCCAAGAATTCTGGGAGTTGAAGTCCACACGTCCTAAAGTCACTAAGGTTGAGAATCCCTGACCTACACAAACCAGCTCCAGCTGTTCCCCACAACTGGGAGAAAACCCCAACCGCTGCAATCTGAATGCTTTCTCCAACCCTGCCAACCACTTTTGCTTTACCCATTGCACCTGCAATAAGTATGCGCCCCCCCATTTTATTTTGGGCGTTGGCTTTAATAATCTTAGGAGAAGGTTATTACAATCGTATTTGACTGTTTTTAGCTTTGCTGTACGCCGCCCAGCGTCGCCTGTTTTATGTAATAAATAAATAAAATTTATTTATTAAATTGGTTCAATAAATAAATCAACCAACCATCAAACTTCCGTTTCGATGTAAAGGGTTAGGGTTAGAATTAACATCATATCATGACCATTCTGAAGAAGAAGTTGGGCTGTGTGTGTGTGGAGCCCATCGTGAAGGGGTCTACAGACTATAAGAAGCTTGTAGACTTCGCTAGCAGAGAGGCGGTAGGATGCAATTTTGTGGTAAGCTTAAACATAGCTGGGACTTTGCAAGAGTACCCGTCACCTGTAGAGGACAGGATATGTGACAGAGAGCTGAAGGCTTCGTTGGCGAGAGCAGGAAGTAACTTGTGGTGGTGAGAATAGCAGCGTTAGAGGTCTAAGCAGGGCAGCTGGCAACGTATGCTCAGGAGCTATAGCCAATCATGCTTGTACCTACGTACCCAAAAGGCAACGGACAGATTCCAAAAATGGTAAGTTATGGGAACCTAGCCAATAGCAAGAGATTTCCATGTTACGAAGATGTTTCCTGAACTTGAGCTGCATGAAAGAGAACAAAGTTTTGTTCTGAGTCTTGGCTCCTTTAGCTGAAGGGCTTCAATAAAAGTTTCTTTGCATTTCCACCACCTCGTGTTTGGATGTCATTTGGCTTCGACACCAAGCTAAGACCCAGTTTTGGGGACCGCAGATGGAGGTAGTTGCAAACGACATCCAGCCCCAGGGCTGGGACTAATATACGTTTCTAGAAAAAGCAACACCAAACAGCCTCTGCAAATGAAGAGGAGAAGGTGGGGTGCTGCAAGGAGCGGTTCAGGGCACCCGGAAATTGAGCTGGAGAGTTGCCATCCCCACCGTGGCTCTTTCAGGCTGCTGAGCCCGCATCCACGCCTGCCCGCCCTATTCTCCGTGTTGGAGCTCAGTCTCGGGTTGGGACTGAGTGGGAAAAGCGCACTTTAAGAGCTGGCGTTTCTTTCCCCAGCGCATCTTTGGCGTCCCCTCTGGCCAGCCGGGGGAACCTGCTGGCAGATACGCGCAGGGGGGCGGGATGCGAGGAAGGCATCCGGGGACCCCACGGCCACGCAGGACAACGCTAGAAGGTGGCCACGAGGTACAGTGACCTCGAGCGAGTACCAGCACTGGTCAGCCTGCAGGCCTGGCTGGCCTGCGAATTTTATTTTTATTTATTTTATTTTAATAGACTTGTCCCCACCCATCTCCCCACAACGGGGGACTCTGGGCGGCTTACAACAAACTAAAATCAGAAATACAATTAAAAGTTATAAAAACCAGACATTACAAAGATAAAAAGGCTAAAAAATCCAAGAGGCCGATAGGGGCCACACCAGGCTGCTAAGGGGCCGGCCAACCCCATTTCTGATATCCTCCCTCCTGGGAATTCTGGGAGTTGAAGTCCCCACATCTGAAAGTTGCCAAGGTTGAGAAACACTGGTGTATGAATTAAGTGTCAGCCTCAGAACACTAAGCACGCTTGCAATTGGTTAGTACCGGGATGGGAGACCACTAGGAAACCCCCAGGCTGGGACATTGAAAAAAACATCTCAGAATAAGGCAATGGCCGTTCTGTACAATGCCAAGAAAACTATAAGACTATGTCTGCCAAGTTGCCAAGAGTCAAGCCAAACGCAAGAGAGACTTTTTCTCTGCCTAGTTCCAGATTGATGCAACAGGATAAATTCTGGGCAATTTGTAACAAGAAAGGGCTCTGAGGGTTGCAGAAATGAAGTCTCATGAGATGCCCTGGAGCTCTTACTGGAAAGAAGAATGTAAAGGGGGTAGAAAAACACTTTTGCCCAGCTTTTTAATTCTGCTGTTTCTGGTTCACTTGCGCACCCTAGTTTGCCAGCTTGTCGTCCCATCTGAGGCACTGCCTATCCTCCATAGTTTCTGCTTATCTGCTAAGATTGGGCAGAATGGGTGTGTTTCAGGTCCCATCAATTAAACAATGTCATCTCACAAGACCCAGGAAGTGAGCCATTTCTGTCATGGCTCCTGTCCTCTGGAACAGCATTCCCCAAGAACAGTTTTTCTCACCCTTGGCAACTTTAAGATGTGAGGACTTCAACTCACAGCCTTGCTGGCTGGGGAATTCTGGGAGTTGAAGTCCTCACATCTTAAAGTTGTCAAGGGTGAGAATCATTACCCCAGAGGTTCATGGGGCTCCCACCCTGATGGGGTTCTGGAAGTCTTTCAAAACCTGGTGGTTCTCCTAGGCCTTGGGGTGAGGTGGTTGCTGAACCCATCAGGTATTTTTATTCATAGCATTTGGAGCGTTTCTTGAATGGACACCCATAGCTGCTTCTGATTACTGTATTTTTTACTTTTTTAAAATGTAAGCTGCCCCAAGTCACATGGCCAAGAAAATCTAATAAAATAAAATGAATATATATTTTTTTACTTTTCTTGATGCGGAAAGTCAATAGATGCCAGAACATTTTAATTACCATATTTATTTATTATATTTGCACCCAGATGACTTTCAGCAGCTTAAAGTAAGGGTTCATGTAGCTTCGCTACCCATTTTGTTTAGTTCTTGACTGGATTGTTCAGCACCATTTTAAATTTGCCACTCCCAGAATTCCTAGTCAGTGTGACTGTAAGCAAGGTATTATGGGTGCTGTAGTTCCAACACATTTGAAATATATGAAATTGAGGAAGCATATTAGCTGTGTGTTTCAGGTTGCCCTTTCTGCCCCATCACTCCAAAAGCCAAGCTAGACTTCCAAAGACCTTTTATCTTTCCAGTTGGCTTCCTGCTGTCCTCCAGATATTTTGGGCTACAGTTCCCAGCTAGCTGGGTGTATAATTTAATTATGCTGAAGTCTTTGGTATGATCATGAAAAGTGACACCTGGCCTAACATCGGAGAAGTGATTTGAAAATGTTTTTTCTGCGCAAACACATGTGTTATTTGCAGTCCGAGCATCAGCAATTTCAGGATGCTTGGTGACACTTATTCATTAATAAATCTGTGCGAAAGATTGCAGACTTGAAGCAAGCTTCAGAAAAAAATCAGAGAATTTCCATATTCTGTGATTTATGTATTTATGTACTCATTATTGGAATTTATATCTCCCTTTTTGGTCATCCCAGCACTCAAGATGGCTTACAGCAATAAGAAAAAAAGAGAATATAAAACTGGATAAAAATAATATAGTTAAAATCAAAGGCACCATTAATCACCCATTAAAATAATCAAGCTTGGTTAAAAACCTCTTCTTTTCTCTTCTTCCTAAATCCTGAGGGGGGGGGCGTACTATCACCAGGGAGAGCCACGCAGGAGATGCCCTTTCCCATGTTATAGGATGAGTTAATGGCCACAATATCAAGAGCTGAAAAATTGTGCTGGAGAAAAAAACCCCCCAAAACTGGGAAGTATGCACATGTAGGACTGTATCAAGATACGAGCTATTCCGAGCCAAGTTCTGAAGGGACAGAGATTTCTTGAGAACGTCTTTCTGATCTGATGCTTATGCATCCTATGATGATGGAAGAGAAGATCTTGATCAGAAGGATGACTGCTAGATGAATGACCATGATGGGTATGAGGTTACAGTAACCTACCCATCAAGCCGGGGCAATCCAGCATGTGTTCCTAAAAGAGCTGGAGAGGAGAAACCCCAAAGCCCCATCTTGCACTCCACCAAGATTCATCTGAAAGAGCGCCCTAAAGGACTTTTCACATCCTCCTGGTGCTTGGCTGGCAACAAAAAGGATCTTTGGTATGTAATATTCGAATGACTGAGACAGTGTGAGATCCTGATGTTGCTAAAATAAAGCTTTTAAAAATTCCCAGTCGTCTCCTGGAATTGCTGGGTGGTGTTCACGGAGTTCGCACAGAGATTCCTAACTGCAGAGCAGAGGACCAGCCTCTCTTAACACTGGCATATTCATCAGTCCCGCTGCAGGCAGGAGACACCTCTTCAGAAGGGGTCTTTCCTGCTCCCTGGCGGAAAACAGCAGGAGAGACAGACCCACAGCTCCTCAGGGCCTAGGAGGATTTCCTTAGGATTTGAAAGAGGAGCAAGAGTCCCAACACATTTGGGACTGAGAAGCATCCTTCACCAATGCAGAACATTTAGTGCAGTATCCTCACTGCATCTTGCCCCAGTCCCAACGTGGCCGCCCCATTTTCACACCAACAGCAACTTTCCAAGAATAGGGTCACCTGATGGATGCCCTTGGATAACTTTTGCGGCAGTACTAAAAGAAAGCCGCTTCCTTCATCTCCTCCCAAAGCACTTCATCGTCTCTTTATACTGCAGTTATTCATGAGAGTTTCACTTCCTCTTCCACCAAGCCTCACTGCCAGCAGGGAAAGAACCATCAATCACCCTCCCTAGCGTGGGGTGGAGCAAGATTGATGGATGCTTAGCATGGCTGAGTTAGCCACCTGTCAAGTTCCCAGGCTAACAGGAGGGAAGCACTGATTGGGGTGAGGGGAACACAGGTGAATTGGAAGGGTGTGTCCCGATGCTTTTCTCTCTTCTTCTTACCTGTCAGGCTATTTCTGAACAGCGGTATAGCACTCCTTGGGAAGATGTGTGATCTGTGCAGGGAAATTAACTTCAATATTATTTCACAAGGCAAACTTGGGACTGTTAGGTGAGGGGAGCACTGATTTCCAGTGAAATCTAACAAATTTTCCCTCTGCAAGAGTGCCAAACCATCCCAAAAGGGACTGGAAAGAAAAGAGGAGGCTCATTTTCATTGTGATGTCGAAGCTTAACTTCTAGACTCTTTCTTTAAGTGGGCTAAGAATGGGAAATTCTTTGCAATGCTCTAATGAGTAAGTGTGGGACATTGTTATATCCTTTTGCATTAGATTTGCAGGAAATCCTTTACAATATCTATGTTCCACCCAGGGAATCCTACACAAGACTTCAAGTTTAATCATGTTAGTTAAGAATATGTTACGGGTGCGGTTAAAGAAAGAATCTTGACCTCGACGTTCCTTCCAGCTCCCTCCGCTCGCGCGTCTCGCCACTCCCGGGGCGAAGGAAGCGAAACTCCAGCGAGAAATGGAAAGTGCAATAAGGGAGGAGAAGTTCGGAGGACTCGCCCTCCGCTCCGATTCCCCGCGGGGGAACACGCGCCTTTGTGCCCCACACGGGCCGGGGGGGGGGGGGCTACGCAGCCAGGATCGCGTTCTGGATTTGATGCACCACACGCCCGTTCACGGCATGACTTGGACGGGAAACTGAATTGGGAGAGGGAGGAGGTTCACGAGCGGATCGCTGAGGCGTCTGGCTCGTGATCGCTTCTGGGAGACGCAGCGCCGCGCTGTTCCACGCGCGTGGGAATTTGCGCGCAGCTGGGAGTTTTCGTACGCTGCGTCCCAGAAGATCGGAGAGGCGCAGTCGGTTTCGGCTTGCAAAGCCTCCGACCTGCTCCTCCCTTCTTGCGCTTTGAAGAAGGCAGCGAGAGGGGAGACTGCGGCGTTTACTCGCGCCGAGAACACTCGCCGTGCACCGCCCGGAGTCGAGGTAGGAGCGCGTTCCCCCGGCTTCGTCCCTGCCCGCCCCTGGCGCTCCTTGGACGGAGTTTAAGTCTCCCAAGTTCCCTGCACGGGCAGGAAGCCCTCCCCAGGCAAAAGGGGCTTCAGACTTAACCTGCCGCGCGCTCTGACGAGCCTTAGTCCCGGAACCTTTCCAGAGCCCTCCGAGGAAGGGTAGATGTCGCCCCCCCCCGTTCCGTCCCACCCCGTCCTCGTAAGGCTGCCCCCCTCTCCTTCCCGAACGGGATCTGCGGAGCCTTGTCCGGTGGCTTTGCGGAACGGCAAGTACCGACGGGTGGCGGTGGGGACGAGGCAGAGGAAAAGCGGTCACAAGTCCGCCGGTCTGTGGCGGGAGAAGAAGCGGCATCAGACCTGAGCCCAGAGCGGGCTTTAGCAAACGCCCTTCTCTGCTGTGGCCCAAGTTGCCTCCACTCTGTCCCCTGCCATTGTGGGGAGCGCCTGAAATGCACCAAGGTGGTGCTTAGTGAATTCCTCATCCAAAGGTAACCTTGCCAGATGCATTCCGAAAGAATTGAAAGTCAGTTGATGTGAGGAGCCTCTTTTAACAACTAAATTAAAGAGATGATAGACCAGGAGAAAGTCACTTTGTGGTCTGTGGAGTGACTCTTGTCCTTCCTTTGTCATGGGCCATGGCGGCTCAGCTATTTCGGTCCGTGCCTGTGGAGCGTTATTTGGGACATCTTAAGCCTTGTTCCTCATGGTTGATTGACAGTTCTACCCCCCCCCCCCCATTGGACAAGTGGTGGATAGGTCCTGCCCAGTTATAGGATCTACCACCCGCAGTAAAGGAACAAGCAATTGAGAAATACAGGTAGTCCCCATGTTTTCCAGCATTCTCACAGCTTTTATGACTTTTCATTAATTTTTTTCACACTTAGTTTCTGGCATTCATTTCAATTCCGTTCTTCAGCAGATCACGGTCATTCCCATATACAGTCAATCTCTGAAATACTTCTCCCAGCATTTCCTCATTTCATTTTCTTCCTCCTTCCTTTCAGTGTTTTTATTTTTAATTCTGTTTGCTCTGCTGGGGGCTCTCTATTGATTTGTCTCTATCCATTTCCAAAACAATTTTTATTTCCATCAAAATCACTGTGCAGTTTCAGTCTGAATTGTTCTAGGCTCTGACTTCATGCTTGACAATGATCTTTTTCTGTTTATACCAGTGTTTCTCAACCTTGGCAGCTTACAGATGTGTGGACTTCAACTCCCTGAATTCTCGAGCCAATGAACCACTGAAGCCACGCAGTGCTCTCATCAGCATCGCAAACTAGTGTGTACGTTTTTAATATACAGCCTGTTTTCAGCAGTTCATGAAAGCATTGCGTGGCTTCAGTGGTTTGTCGGCTCGTCCATCTGGCATTTTAAGGTAGAGCCCACTGCCGAAACATTTGGCCACCTTCAGGATGGTGAGAGATGAAATATGCGAATTGAATTCCAGTGGGTCTCCTTGAATGGGGCTCTCCTTGCTGGAAGTCTGTCTTCCCCATTTGTGGACATATTCAGTTTAAAGCTGTTCACTGGAACAGCCTGGAACAATTTGATTCCAAGAAAAAGTCATCAGTGGGGTCCTCAGACCAAATTCACATGATCGTTACCAATGTGGGAAATTCAGGATGGAGAAGGATGAATTGCATGAATTGAATTCCAGTGGGCACCAAACATGTGATTGAATTTTAGTTGAGCCAACTTTTACACAAGCACTCATAGACCTTCAGGCTTGTTTGAAATAGACAGTTCTTTTTCTGAAACTATTCAAATAGAGGACTCTATATCCATGTTCTTTCTTTCTACGGTCTTTGCAATTCCAGTTTGATACTGGAAGAGCCATCTTCAATTGTACAGCTAGATTATAGCCAGAAAGGGTTATTGATCTCCGCTTTACGTGAAATATACATTTTTATACTGAAGAAAAATCTGTCAAAGAAGCTGGAACTCAACCCTGAAAAAAGTAGGTAATTACTAACTTTTGGATTGAAGAAAACTCTATATTTAAAATTCAGAGAGGCAATTTTTGACTCTCAGAGTGACCATATACTTTTCTTAAAAAATATTTGTTGGATAGTGAAAGAGAATGCTGTCTCCCATTTTGAGTTGCATCACAGTCCTGTTTTTCTCTGGCTGCAGGTATTTACCATGACTCCAAAGCAAAGATCTGATGAAAGGGCTGGTAATGCATCAAAGAAAAGGAAAACAATCACCACTGAGCAAGAACTGGAAATCATAAGGTGTTCAGAAAGAGGCGAAATGGCAATGGTGATTGGAAGAGCGTTAGGCTACAGTCAATCAACGGTTGCAACAATTATAAAGGATAAAGAAAAAATAACGGCATGTGTGAAAGGCCCTGCCCCAATGGAAGCTACAATTAATACTAAAAAATACATCACTTTAATCAAAAAAATGGAAAGGCTATTGATACTTTGGTTAGATGATCAAAATCAGCGTAATAAGCCTATTAGCCATACTTTATTGCGAAACAAGGCTCGAAGCCTTTTCAATTACTTAAAAGCTGCATGCGGAGCAAGTGAAGGTCCTCATGATGCAGAAGTTGCAGTGAGTAGGGACTGGCTTACACTTTTCAATGTGAGGGGAAATGTATGATCCTTGAAGGTGCAAGATGCAGCAGCGAGTGCTAATGTGAGTGCTGGATGTGATTTTCCTGACATGTTTAAAACCATTATTGAGGAGGGAGGTTATTTGCCAGACCAAATATTTAATGTAGATGAGTCTGGCTTATTTTGGAAAAAAATGCTAAAGGACAGAGGTCCCGCCGCAGGTAAAGGAGGGTGCGAGTGAGCAGCCAGCTCGTTAAAAAACCTTTCCTGGGGGATCATTTTATTATTGCTATTCTAAGACAGTTTCTCAGTTCTGAAAGAAAGCAATCTTTGATTTGGTTAAAGGGGTTGGATTCATAGTGAGGAGAGTGGGAGTTCCAGTCCTCCGGTCGGCACAAAGCCAGCTGGGTGACATGGGCCCATCAATCTTTCAGTCTTGGGAAGGAGGCAAGGGCAAGCCACAGCTGAAAATGTGGCCTGGAAAACTGGGCAGGCTGATCCGAACAGTTAAGAAGACTTTCTCCTCTCTTCTCTGGCAATTCTAACAGTCTCCGATTTCTCTGCTTGCTATTTTCCGTAAAACAAGGTCAGCAGTTCAACTGTTTGGATGAAGTCAACCCTCCTAACCCTAACCCTCCTTTTAACACTTCAGTACCTCGTTTTGCTTGGTTTATTGTGTAAATGGTGGGGGCTTTTTCCCCCCTTCTTTTTTTTACAATATACCTGTGTGCTTACTACTCATGAATGAAAATCTGATGTTTGCTTATTGTGGCATCACCAGCGCGTCATGTAGCTGTCAAACCAAACCTGTAGTGATATCTCCATGCAGCTTGGATTGGACTAGAAGGTAAATTGAGACTTGATTTAGATGATTTGTAATGTCCCCGTTGAGCATTGCCAGACAACTTTCAAATAGTTGGCCCTGATCCATCAGCAAATCAGTCAATGTAGTTCTGACCTGACTCTGAGCCATATCACACACACACACACACACACACACACACACACTTTATTAAAATTCTACACATAAACATAAAAAATACAATAAATAATACAAAAACGTAAACCTAGAAATACAGAACTAAAGTTCTGACTTAAATGCGTATAATCCATTTCTGCCCTTCACTTTCCTCATGGATCCATTAACCATTTCTCATTCTTTCGTACCTTTATTGTAACTGTTTAAATTTTCCATTATCTCCCCTCATTTAATTTATAAAATCCTTGATCATCAGGCTATTTTTCTCTACTTTTGTAACAAAACCCATAAGCAGACTCCAGTCTTTAATTAAAGCCTCTGTAGATTTCTCTCTCACTAGACATGCCAAATCCATAAATATAAATATCCAATCTTCATTTGGAGCTTCTTTATTTTTCCATTTCTGCGTGTATAATAATCTTGCTGCCATCGTCATATAAAACAATAAGACGCCATGCTTTTTACTCAGTTCTTCTTCCATAAGTCCTAGTAAGTACAATTCTGGTTTCATCTTGTGAGAAGGAAATCAGATTCCTCCCCTCCCCTCATGTCAGCAGGAAGTCAAAGCTTCCCATTTGTCTTACCCTACCATTGTTTATCTTAACAGCCATCAAAGCATAGGGCTAAATTATAGCAAGAATGGGGTCACCTCAAAAAGATTAAGACGTAACAGAAAGAATCAAGAGTCTAAATCAATAATTAAAGACCTGCCAGGAAGGGCAACATTCCTTAAACCCAAAAAATCAAGGTCTACATTCCAACTAGGCAATACCAGATAAGGCAAACACAGGAAACCCCAACTCAGTAGGGTGCCTCACCTTAGACCGCTCCCTAGTCAATTTCACCCGCCAGCGCTCTCTCCTGGAATCCCCGCTAATTACCTTTTCTAAGAAATCCTAGAGGGCGGGTTTCCCTTGCACCTTTTAAGGATCTTCCCTATAAAAGGGATTTCTGGGAAGCCCCACTGTGCCTGCTGGACAGCTGATTGCCTTGTGTATCTGGCTTTCGGAAATAAAGTCTTCTCTCTCCTTCAAGCAACCGCCTGCCTGTTTATTCCCGGGTCAGAGACCAACCTCCTAAGTTTGCATTCTAACACTTCTTTGAGGAGAATGCACAGGATGAACTTATACTGCCTTGTTCCTGTAGGTTCTGCAAAACATCAAATGGTAAGTAAAAATAAAGATTGAGAAAATAGTGTTTTGATTAGTTGAAAGCACCAGTCTAATTCTACTTATTTCCTGTTTTAGGAATTATGGGGTCTCAAGATGTTAGCATGACACAGATTCTGAAAAGGTGAATCATAAAAATGCTGCATTGTTGTTTAATGGGGTGTCTATAAGAAGATGAAGAGCAAATGGATGGAACCAGTGAAGCAGAGCATATTAAAAGCTTATGCTGTAGACTTTCCAGGCCTGAGGCCCTTTGGATCATCATGAGAATTTCCAACAAACTGGATCAATTATATTTCATGCAGGACATCCTTGGTGAACTCAGGACATTCATACAATGTATGGAGAAGAACAATAATCCACTTTCAGTAATGTCAAACATTGAGGCTGAATTGCCTGTGTCTCTGAAGAGGGTCATATGTCAGAATGTAGCAGAAATTAATTACAAGAAACTTCCCCCATTGAATTTTGTAATAAACATTCACCCATTGAATTTTATAATAAAATATATTTACAAATCATGTGACAGGTGTTTTATTTCCTTTTCTACCTCTGTTTAGCCATGTCAGATGGTAAACACACTGGGCTTCCTGGAGGGGGTGGGCCTGCTGCTTTTGCAAAAGGTGTTAAGAATTCAGCATCTCTGATGTGATTAGTTTGTGACATCAACAACATGTATGAAGTAGGGTGCATACGTGACTGCTTCAGTATGCGGTTTCTGACTTATCCATCCTTCTCCACCATTGCCAGCTAAAAAGACCTTTTTCAGAATGGATGCTACTAATGTCAGTAATTTTATGGTTAATTTTTGAGACACAGGCCCTGTTAGATGAAAAATATATGTATAACTTTTTCATTTTTTCTTTCATCAGAATGCTGTGTCGGACTCACAGTGTCTGAAAGCCTATGAAGGTATTGTCTGGAGCATTTGTAGGTGATCTCTGGTCCTCTCCTTTATCCGGAGAGGTTCGGTGAGACGGTCTACTCGCTGGCTCTTCATTCTGTACTGTGGTCATTGGCTATGCTTTTTGTGGAGACGTCTTCAGTCCACTGTTTCTTCCTCTGGAAGTTGAATTCCTGATACATGGAGACTGGTTACATTTGACAGAAAGGTTGAAGGAACAGGCCTAGATTTCATGCCACCTTAAGCATAAAGGTTATTCTGGAGGATTTAGGTGCCTTATTGATACCAGGACAGGGTGGGGAGGAATGAGGCTATTTCCTCTGGCTACTTAGAGACTGTTCAGTGTTCTCATGGCAACACAAGGGCAAGGGCAACAAAGGGGAAAGTGGGGACTACAGGATGCAAGACCTGGAATCCTCTAAAAGGGGATAGAAGTAAACAGAAGTGCAGCATTTGGGCAGAGTTAGCAAAGTTATTTCTGTCTGCAAGACTTGCTAAGTCCAGTTTAAATTTTACTAGCCCCAGTCCTAAAGGCTGTGGGAACAGAGGCAGAAGGGAGGAAAAGAGCTCATTTGAGAGGGGGCTGGGAGAGCTGGCTCAGGAAGATGTAGAAAAGATGGGGTTTAGATATGGTAGTGGAGAAGAAAGGGAGAGGGAAAGTAAGGGAGGAAGTTTGAAATGAGGGGGGTGGTTAGAAAGACTACTCATGAGCAAGAGGTAAAGGCATCAGGCTTGGTCAAGAAGGCATCAGACTTGGTGTAAACAATTCCAGAGCAACAATTGGCAGCTGAGGCAGGTGGGTGAAGAGCTGGAAATTTCCCCGATGGGGAGCAGCAGAGAAAGAGTTTGGAGACTGAGGTCAAGAGGAGGAAAGTGCTGGGATATGAGGGAGACAAGATATGATTTAGGACCTGATCCATGAAAGCAGAAGCAAGCAGCCAGCTTCATGAGACTCTGGCAGTGACAAGAGAGAGAGAGCTCAGTGGGAAGGGAATGTGGAGTTGGGTTGCTAGACAGTTCATTCAATAGCTTAGTATCATCTCAAGGTTCTACTGTACTATGTGGGTTTATAATGACTTTTTAGGGATAAGTAAAGTTGGAAAAGGTTGACCATCAGAGGCAGGACATTCTTCTTCCTTCTTGGGATGTCCCAGGAGGGAGGAAAGTCATCCCATAGAATTTGGAGGTGGAAAGGGTAATTGGGATTCTGGACTCCAACATACTGTTCACATATACTCAGTGCAGATACTGAAATTAAAGCCCATCCCAGAGAGATGGTTGCCTAACCTTTGCTTAAATACATCCAATGAAGGGAAGCCTGCCCCTTTCAAGGTCCTTGGGTTTACTCTTGTGCTGTCCATGAAATAAAGATTTTTTTTCCTAACCCTGGATCAGAATCTATCTGCCTATAACATAAATCTATCACAGGTAGACCTTGCCTCATGAAGCAACCATTTGAAGTTACAACGGTGCTGAAAAATAACTTTGTGACCAAGGCATGGATTTACAACCTTCGCAGCATCTTTCTCTCAGTTACATGTTCACCATTACAGTCAGTTAGTATGTGTTGTCCTATGCCTGGCCCTTTTTTCTCCCCCCACCATCATAGAGCAGAGAGATTGCCTAAACAAATGCATCCTTTTCTTCCTTTTCTCCACAGCATAGCGCATCCCTAAAAGTGCTAACCGCACATTAACAAGCTCAGCTCTGTGACCTTAATTAGCCATCTCACAGATGCTGCCTGTAACTGACAAGACTTTAATCACTTCTACACCTTTGGCTTTTGTTGCTCCTAAGCAGCTTGGGGCTCAGAACTGCAAGTGTGTTAAGCAAACTGCCAGCACTAGTGTATTCCCCATTCTGTGCCTGCTTACTGCTAATCCCTTCCTCTCCAATGAATGTAAATGCAAACATCAGTTCCCTTCTTGCTAATTATTCTAGTGCCATAATTAAGGAAACAATTTGTCAAAGTCTTTAGCTGTAGCACCCATCTGGACAACCTGTGCACCAACCTCTTCTTCTAACTGTTGCTGTCCCTGTAAGTCCATTCCCGTTGATTCCTGCTGTAGTTCAGATCCATATCTCACCAAAGGATCTTTGGCCTTTTGAACAGAATTTTTCTGAATTGTTTGAAGCTAAAAAACATGCCCTCCAATTTATCCCAACAAAATGGAACCTTTTTTTAAAACCTCTGTCAGAAAAGTGTATTCCTTTCTCTTTCTCAAAATCCCGACAGGAATTTCTTTTCACACAATTCTATCTGTATTGTGAATTTTTAATCTCAAATCAAAATGACTTTGTAGTACTTGTTCTGTTGTCCTTCTTCTCAAAAAAATAGACCATGACACCTCTAGGAAGTTTTCTAACAGTTGCAAAGCATGAATTTATATGATATTTATTATTATTAATTTATTTAATTAATATTACATATAATTAATAATTTATTGTTATTAATTTATTGTTATTATTATATATTAAAGTGGCAATAACCATTCATCTTCAAAACATTTGTAATAAGAACTTGTAACCCCTCCTTAATATTTAATTTTTTAATTTTAATTTTAAATTTTAAAAAATTTTAAAAAATGGATTAATATTTAAGATATGTCCACTTCCTGTTCCATCCTCTCTTCTTCCCAGCTTAATAAATTGGACAAGGCTGTCACAACCAGCTGTCTAATATTCTCCTGAGGAATTTCTGGAATAGCTCTTAATCTTAGACAGAATTCATTTTCTATAAATTCAAGTAAGGCAAAATTATCCAGCTGTCCTTGCATTTCTGTGTCTTTAGTATCCATTTAATTTTCCAATACCTCTAGTTTGTCAGTAATTTGTTTTACACCAGCAGCCACCTGTTCCACCTTTTTACCCAGTTTTTGTTCTATTGTTTCAAATTTTGCCTCTGTAGTGTCACTTTAACAGAAAAGTCATCAAATATCTTCTTCAAGAAGTCAAAGTCCTTGGATCCTTGCCTGTACAATCTCTTAGATGACATTTTTCACATGTAATAACCAGGAAAAAAAAAAGCCAGAAAAAAAAAATCAACCAGAAAGTCTTTCAGCAAGTCAGTTAGTTATGCAATAACACACTCTCGTGGTCAAAAATATGAATTACACCTTAAAGAAGAAAAAGAGAGAAAAAAAGTTCATGACAAATTCCACAAATCTCCAATTATTTTGTTTACAGGTCTGTCCCAATCAGCGCAAAGTAGATAAAAAAAAGACAACTTTCTCATGGAGATACGTAGATCCAAATGTAGTACAACGAAAGCAGATTCACACACACACACACACACACACACAATGCCAATAAAAGAAAGAAAAAAAGTCTGTTTCTTTAAAATTCCACAGTAATTCAAACTCCGTTACTTTTTATGTTTTAAGCAAAACCCAATATCCCATTAATTGAAAATCAATAGTCCCGTGAAATACCTGCAATTGCCAAAAGGAAATAATCCTCTGTGTCCAAAGAAAGCCTCTGTAACTAAAAAATAGCAATCTAAAAGCAATGAAGAAATGGGAAAGTCAAATTTGGTGTCTGTTTTCTGAGCTTCAGTGCAGCTTGGAACTGGATGAAAACCCTGCCTTCCAGCTGCTCACTCACCAGGCGATCACAAAAACCTTTGCTTCATGATCTCCTTGCCAGGAACAGCCATCTGGAGGACATGTTGGTCAATTTTGGGGATTCTCCTTGACTCCGGAGAATTCTTTGGTCACAAGGGTTCCTGCCTGAGCTTCAAAAATGCCACGTTGACATTACCCTTCGAAGAGCATTCAAAAGGAAATGTTCAACCCATCATTATCCCACCGGAAGGCCTATAGAATGGTTTTTGAAAGATATACTGGTTTTGCAGAGTTCTCCTTTTTTTGCTACTGAATTGGATTCAGATTAAGGGCCTTTATCTGTGTCTGAGCTGAAGATCTCTCAACCATTCTCTGGATGAAGTTTGCATTCCTTTTGACAATGCCTCCCCTGCTTCATTTCCTTTTTTTCTGGTCACCACACTCAGCTGACTTCCCTTCAAGAAAAAGGGTGGCAAAACATGATTATCCCCCTTAATCCATTCATATCCAAAGAAAACCTCAAGGAGTGTAATGGAGGAAAAAGAAGAAAATATAACTTGAAGAGGGTCTTTCCCCACTTCCGTAAAAGCAATTAAATCATTGGTGCATATATATATATATATATATATATATATATATATATATATATATATATATTTTTTTCTGTTGAGATCCCATGACATTGCATCGTCCCCAGTCCAGAGACATACATAGTTGAAGAGATGTTACAGGAGTATGTTGCCTGTTCTTAACACACAGTCCAAGGACAAATTCAAGGTCTGTGAAACCTGCTGTATTTCTCCTTCCCTGACCTTGGAGGAATGTCAGGTAAGACATTCTGCCTGTCAACCCAGAAAAGTGATACAAGAGAGAGCACATTCCATGGCTGCAACTCAAGGGCAGACAGAAAGAATTTCTTTGCAAAGGGGGAAAGGCCTGTAGATTTTAGCACTCCTTCTCCCTAAGAAGAAGAGAATCACCCATCTTTTCTCTTTCAACCTAGATCAGCTACGGGGTCATCAGCCACATTCCTGAGGAGAAACATCATTTTCCCTTTTTTCTACTGGATGAGTCCAAAACAAGAACCTCCTTATTTGGCGATTGTCAAGTTGCTCCTGCATTTCTGATGGACGTGGATCGGCCTCTTTGTTCCAGACAATGAAAATGGGAAAGGTTCAGAAATTCTTTTGCGCTTGAAGCCATAAAGGAAGGGGTTTGTGTTGCCTTCTCAGAAAGCATCCCACTGAGTGGTAGAGAGACAAAAATGGGGAAACTTCTTCATTTTGTGTACAGTGAAGTAAAAGTTATTGTATGTCATTTGGATCTACTGGCCACGTATATCCTAACGGTAACAATACCAACATTTGAATATAATCCAAAAGGGTTTGGGGAGAAAGTGTGGATTGCCACTTTGGCAGACATGGGGGTCAGGTTTTTTTATCATAAACAATTTTATTGTCCTTCTCAACTCGGGCCAGAAAAAGGACACAACATGGTCATTTAAATTTAGAAACCTTTAGTGTTACTAAGTTTGTGGACAAAGCCTTTTAAGTATTCCTTTTCAAGCCCTGTGTTATCCAAAAAATGTTGGGTTCGATTCAGAGAAAAAGCCAAATGGAAATTTCTACCCCTTGATGTGGTTGAAAGAATCCTCTCTGAAGATGCATCCAGTATTCCCACTGCAATCTTGGCTGTCTCCTGGATCCTAAATACTGCCTATTCTTTATCACTGAGTAGTAGGAGGAAGAATGTTGGAGACCGTCTCATACCCCAGATTTTACAGCCATGGCAGGTAAGACTTCTCCTTTGAATTTCCACTGACGGCCCCCCTTCAATTCTTCCGTTATCTTTTGGAGATGGGAAGGACAAGATATGGAGTGGAGTCTTTTCAACATCAGTTGCCCAATTTCTAGTGTTTGTCCCTACCAGATACAAAGGCTTAGAGAAAGAGAAAAAAGTGGAGATGCTGTTGCTGAATCTTCCAAACTAAACAATGTGTGCTTGTGTGAAATGCAGTTGGTACAGGGAATGCTGTCTCAAAAGAGAAAAAGGGTCTATCTCTATTTGAAGATTAAATAACCACCACAATGACACAGTTCCACTTTGCTCTCTTTTGATCATCCCACATTGGCCTTATCTTGCTCTTAGGCCAGGGGACTGGTTCTCATTGCCTGTCAGGCCACAGCAGGAAGGTGTTACCTCTATGGCTCTGCTCAGCATCTTCAAGAAACAACAAGGTCAGTTGGTCTCTTTCTGACTGAGGCCTGTTGCTCATAGACTGGTACCCACCACCATTATTTTTCTTCTTCATTTGGCCTATCAAGGAGAAGCAGATCCCAAGGCCTTTCCCTGCTCTTACTGCCTCCTCCAAAAATATGCATAAAAGAAGGAAGAGGGAGTGCTATGCAAATCTGAAGTGATCAAAGGTGAAATGGTACAAATCAGAAGTTTTAAGACGAGAGATGCTGAAGCTGAACATTTCTTTTTAGGCACTCAAATATTATAATGTTTCCTTCTGGTAAATGATGTTGAAAAGGGCAAGGGTGGGGTGGGGATCAATAAGGCCAGGGGTGGGGTGGGGGATCGATAGCAACAATTGTACAGGGGAGGGGAAGGAGATTTGGACATTTGGACATTCATAAAAAACATAGAACAATCCACACCAGGTTGCTGCAGATGGTCCATACATGAGATGGAGTTGATGTTCCAGAAAAACCAAATAGGGACACTGGTGCTTTTACTAACAGAAGGAGAGGCTGGCATTTTAGACCAATGGTGAGGGACAGACACAATGAGATGGTCACCTTACAAAACATCTGATCGCTGGAGTCCAAACATGTTTGTGTCCTGAGGATAAGAATTTCATAAAAGATTGCAAGCCAGAGTGATCAAGCAAATGAGAGGGGAAGAGAGAGTAAATCCTTGACTAGATTCTGCTACCCAACATTTGCACACATGCACTGAGCTAAAATAGCCTAGTTTTGACTCAGGGCTCAAATGGGAATATAGACGGTACAGGGGTAATTCTCCATGTCTTTCTAGCTTCATTGTTTTCTGAGAGAGTGCCAGCTTTACAATCTTTCAGGAGATAATGTTTATTTCGATGAGAATGGAATTCCTGCTGCTGTCTTTGATATCGTACACTGGGCAATATTTCCCAACTGGTCCAAAGGTGGAGTAAAAATTGGAAAGATAGAAAGTGTTCCCTCTTCAAATGTCAAGCTGTCCATCAGTGAGAGTGCCATCATATGGCCAACATCATATAAGCAGGTAGCTGAGTCTGCTGCTTGTGGGTTTTATTATTAATATGATCCAGTATATCTCTCAAAATTTGGAGTTCACCAACACTGCCATTCTGATGGAGGGTTTATGCTGGAAAAAGGGCAGGTTGAAGGAGACTCTCCTAGTTCTCCTGGACCTCTCAGACACCTATTGCTGCATGTGGGAATGCCAGTCTTGTTCTGGAGCAGGACGGCAAATCATATTGTTTAGCTTAAGGTTGCTTGTAGGCCAGCAAATCCCTTGATAGGAGAAAGAACAAACTTCATGGCATGTAATTCCAGCCTTCCTCAGAACTGGAGCCTAATTTGAGTCTTGGCTAGTAGAAAATAATGACTCAGGAGATTCACGTTGGAAGAAGCAGAGAGATCAAGGACAAGTTATGCTTGATGCTGTCCTAGCAGTTACTAAGATAGAAGCAAGCAACCTTTATTGTACTTCCCCCCGTTTGGACTACACTGTTTCTTAGCACTGGCTATTCAGGCTGAAGCTTTTTTGACATGAAGGTCAAAGCACATGTTACCTCTTGTTAGTGTAAGGCTTACCCCGTTCATCTAGAGAAACTCTCATGACACGTGTGTTCAACAAAGAAGTTTACTCAAGTGTAACATTCGTAATTACAGAGAAAGCCAGAACTGGCTTGGCACATCTTACCACACAATTTATAGTCGTCTCGTTCCTGCGCTAGCCCCGTTGCTAGGTTACATATTACAGATTGCAGATTACAGATTACCCCCAGTAATCCCCCCTTTTACTCAAATGGCAGGTTCAGCCCAATTCTTTTGTTCTTTGATTGTTGTTTTCCGATGGCATGGTCGTTGTCTTCATTGGGTCTTTCTGTTGCGTGCAAAGCCGTGAGTTTCCAATCGCGCATTGATTGCTATTCCTCAAATCCGCAGCTCTCCCCTTTGTCTATAGTGCCCACAGCCAACTGGCATTAACACAATGCATCCCCTTGCAGTTTAGTTAAGTGGCGCCAGCTGGCCCATTAATTTGTTTGCGGTTTCACACTTCCTCTTTCCTTGCCAGTGCTAGAGCGGTGAAACTGACTAAGCGCGGCTGGGCAGGTTCCTAGCTGTGCCACGTCGGCTGAACCTGACAGTTAGAACGGGGGGAACAAGGCCAAGGGTGCCCGGCCAGAGGAGCCATCAGCTGCTCATGAATATTGAGTGGATTCTGGAATCAAACTCAACTGAAAATGGATTACTCCTGGAGGTTCTTCAGGAAAACAATCTGAGGTTGAAAATGAGTTTCTGAAAAACAAATCTTCACTGTGTTTTGAAAGTATATATGACCAGACAATAACTAGCATGTAGAATTAGGACATTGGGCAAGTATAGAACCTTTAGCCCCTTGAATTTAAAACAAAGTTCCTGGAAGATCTTCAAACATTGTTATGTTCAAGAACCAGCTTGAGGGCAACCTGTCCTTCTGCTCATATTAAAACCTGTTCTTAGAAAGAGCCAACGATCCTTGATTTGGTTACTTTCTGCTGATGTGGTTTTGCACAATGTGTGAATCATATTCCACAATTTAAAGTTAAAACAAAACATGGTTTAACTCAGTTTGTGAATCTAGCCTGCAACTAATTTCCATTCATAGAAATAATCCCCTAAAATAGATTATTCTGGATTTTCTTTATGTTTAGATGGTGCCATTTTCTAGATGTACTGAAAGTTGTCTCCCAGGATACAACAAACTCAAGAGAGAGGGAGCACCGGTTTGCTGCTATGACTGTTCTCCATGTATGGAAGGAACAATCTCCACCCAGGAAGGTAGGTGGCTCAGGAGCAAAGAAAGAACACTATTGAGGTCCATGCCAGGAGAGATCCTGCTTTGCTCCCAAAGCTTCCACACTAGCTAAAAATACAACTGCTTGTTTTTCAGATGCAGCCCATTGTGAGAAGTGCCCAGATGACCAGCATTCCAATAAAAAGCGAGACCAGTGTGTCCCCAAGATTATAAGTTTCCTGTCTCATCAAGAAACGTTGGGTCTCATCCTGACCCTCTTTGCACTTGGGTTGTCCCTAACCACTGCCTTTGTTCTGGGAATCTTCATTAAATACCGAGAAACTCCCATAGTCAAAGCCAACAACTGGGACCTCACCTACATCCTACTGGTCTCCCTCTTGCTTTCCTTCTTGACTTCCCTGCTGTTCATCGGTCGCCCCAAGAAAGTGACCTGCCTCCTCCGGCAAGTTGTATTCAGTGTTGTTTTCTCAGTTGCCGTATCCTGCTTGCTGGCCAAGACCGTCATGGTAGTGGTGGCGTTTCTGGCCACAAAGCCAGGCAGCATTATGAGGAAATGGCTGGGGAAGAGTCTGGCCAACTCTATTGTCTTGTCCTGCTCTGGGGTTCAGGTGGGAATCTGCATCATATGGCTGGGAATCTCTCCCCCATTTCCAGATGCCAACCTACATTCCCACCCAGGACAGATCCTGCTGCAATGCAATGAAGGTTCGGTCACTATGTTCTACACTGCCCTTGGCTATATGGGCTTTCTGGCTGCCATCTGCTTCTCGGTGGCTTTCTTGGCCCGCAAGCTGCCAGGGACCTTCAATGAAGCCAAGTTGATCACCTTCAGTATGTTGGTTTTTTGCAGTGTTTGGGTCTCCTTTGTGCCCACCTACCTGAGCACCAAAGGGAAATACATGGTGGCCGTGCAGATCTTCTCCATCCTGGCCTCCAGCCTGGGCTTACTGGGCTGCATCTTTGTCCCCAAATGCTACATCATTATCCTGAGACCTGACATGAACACCAAGGAGCATCTGATGATAAAAAACTAGGAGGGCTTCTGATTTGGGTGGTTATTTTTTGTACCACTTACTGGTGATATCGGATAGCTTAGAACTAAATTCCTTTTTATGTGTTCTAAAAACTCTTTCTTTCTCCCATGTGAGATTTCAGATATGACTGATAAATGAAACTGATATAGCAAAGCTCATTTTCTTTTAAATCCTTATATTATCTTATAACAGTCTCTTCAGTTAGAATCATAAACAATTACTGACATTAATGGATTTTAGCAAAGTAATTTAGAAAAAAACATGTATATAACAGCTTTGCTTGATCTCATTTTTAGTCAAGAAGGAAGTCTGTTACTAAGGACTGATTTGGTTTCAGTTTGGTTTCGTTTGATTTCCTGTTTTTTGTGGGTTGAATTTTCATTCCTCTCCCTGGATGATTATATTCTTTGCCTCAGTTAAATGCTCCTGCAATTTTTTTCTTTTTCCCTCTTTTTTCACACATCATGTAGACAATTCCAATTGTTACTCCTAACTTTTGTTTTTTTGAATTAGGTAATAGTTTTGGAAGAATGGCCTTCTGTGGGGACAGAAAGAGGACCAGGTCATTTTCAAAGATAACCCACAATACGCTCTTGTAGCAATCAAGAATTTTTGGCCAGCTAAAAGTCTGGTCAGTTTATTATGGTATGAGTTTCCATTAATTTAAATACTGTTGTTGTTTTTTTTTGCAAGAACAATCCAAAAGGCACTTGGATTGAGATGGGCAGCTATAGAAATTGCATAAATAAATAAATAAGTAAGTAAGTAAGTCTCAGAGTCAATTCTATGTAAATTAATTACAGAGATTGGAATAATGGAGGCAGTTTTATCCCCAGTCAGCTTGAGTGAATTATAGGGTCTACAAAAGGGAGACATTTCAAGAACAGTGGCAAAGAATGTTGGTACCCCCTATTTGCAAAACACAACATAGACCACATGGTAGAAATTCCTGATCCATCCTTGGGTGGGGAAAAGTTTTTTCTCAAAACATTCACCTTCCTAAACAGCAAAGACTCTATTGGGGTGCCCCTAACCCTTGAGAGGCATTGAATACAGGAAAGTTTTTCTTTCAGCCCAAACTTCTTAATCTGGAAGAAAATACAACTGCAGAGAGACCACAGAAATGTTTTGTCTGTGGAAAATATCTCGGTGAACAAGCTTGTGGGTCGTCAGAGAATCCACACAGAAAAGATGTGTCCTGATGGGACAAAATGTTTTACTTCTCCTGTTAGAACACCAGAAGATTCATGCTGGGGAAAGACACATTACGTGGGATTTTTTTTTCCACAGTTATACCTTAAGATCCTATTTATAAAACTATGCAAAAAACAAAAAAACAAAAAACCAATTCCAGTTCTATCTGATGATGTTTCAAGAGGCCACAGACAGAATTTTCCACTGTGAGGAAAGTTTTCCTTGAAGACCAGATCTTCTAAATCATCACAAGTTCCACAAATGAAGCAAACAAAAATCTGTTACCTGTGAATAAACTCATTCACTTAAGAGGTGCCGTAATGCGCAGTTTGTGGGGCCAGTAGATATACAGCAGGATTCATTTTTTTCTCAAGCTGTTGAGCGGTAGTATTGGGGAGGTATAAAAGTCCTACTGATTTCAGTGCCCAGTTCCTTCTTCCACCCCCATCCCTCATAAAAACCTCGGGAAAAAGTGTAACATGGCCATATCCAGATTTCCGCTTCTTCCCTTGATGCCAATCTGGGGTCAGGCCCTTGGAGCACCACAGGCTTTGTAAAGGTCTTCAGCTGAGATCCTCACTGAAGGGGCACACCTGCCTGTTAGTAGGCATCACACTCAGTTCAGCACTTAAGCAATAACGATTGACATTTTCAGTAAAACTAGTGAAAATACTAAGTGTTCAGGGACCTTGGGAGAATTTTGTTGAACCCAGATTGAATTTTAGGCAGGTTGGGTGACTTGATTTATTTTCCTCCAAGAGTTTCCATCAGCTGAATTAGCTGATCCCAACCCAAGAAGAGAAGCCATCTGGAGCTCCGCATGGGTGTGTCAGTAGGAGATGGTGCATTCTGGGTCTGTTGGAGAGAAAGAGAAAGGCCAATGCTGCAGCAAAAGTTGCCGATGTCGGCTGAGCAAAGCCAGAGATGCCCAGGACAAAGCTGGCTGGGGACTCACTGCCAAAGCAGTGAGCAGTGGGCAGCTGAAGGTGGAGGAAAAGCCAGAGTTCCTTCAGAAGTGCAGCCAGCTGAGTGGCTGGTTGCTGAGGCTACCGACTGAGCGGAATGTGGCTACCGACTGAGCGGAAAGGCAGCTCCCTGCAGCCACACCAACTTCAAGAGATACACCAACCACCAACTGCCAACCTGAGGCTGAGAGACCCCCAAGTCCCAAGGGCAGCTTGGGCCAAAGGCAACCAATCCCTGGTTGTAGAGCCTAGAAGACACCAGCCAGCAACCAAGCCAGACAAGTCTGGAAGGGTAAAAGGGGAGCAGGGCTCAGACTGAGGACAAAAGAGTTGTGCTTCTCCTCCCTGAACAGTTGTGAGTGGGGCTGATTAGCTGTGTCTGCCTGGGAGGTCACAACGGCAAGATGGCTGTGGCAACTGTGCAATTGGAGCCTTTTGTATGGGATGTATCTGCCATCACCATCTTGATCCTTTGCTATTGTTGGTCCTCCTCCCACTATGGCTAAGGGGAAGGATAGCTGAGCCCTGAGATTTCCTCCAGGTGGGCTATTCACATTCCAATAAAAGAAAAAGGGGGAGAGGAAGAAAAGGATAGAGAAAGTGTAGATACTGGCCCAATAAAGAACCCATCGAATGAGATACATACCAAATACTATTTATGAATAGAGGAGTTCATAGAAGCCCAAGGTGATAGAAAACTCATAGAAAACTCATTGAATGTGATCCATAGGAACAGTGACCTGCTCAGGAAGGCTCAGAAAAGTCAAGATAGCAGTCATGGCAGTGCTAATGAAGCCCCACCCTTTGGTTCATGCATTGACTTCACAAGTGTACACAGATGGGTGGAGTGTCTGTCACGTTGCTGCATTTTCCCTTCTGCAGAATCTATCGATCTATTTCTAAATCTTATGTTTGTAATAAGATTTAGAAATAGATATTCAGGCAGAGATTGTAGAAAATAATTGGCTATCTCCTTATTTCAAAAGACATGCTTATGCTAATTTTTATGTTCTTAATATAAAAGAAGACGAAACTTTATCCAGCCATTCTTGCCTCTTCTCAATCAGGACTGGTCTTCAGATGTCCTTTCAAGATAGCTGATGACAGAATGTAACAGATTTTACAGATGAACTCTGTTTTTTAAAAAATTATTTATTTATTCAATTTGCATAGCTGCCCATCTGAAACCAGTGATTGTGGGCGGCGAACAATCATAAAGAGAATTTCACAGTTAAAACACAATACAAATAATAAATTAAACACAAATAGCAGCCAAGAGATATTACAATCCATCGGTGTCAACCTAACCAGGAAACGGGGCCCTTCACACACTCAGTATCCCAGGCCTGGCACATAACTAGGTCTTCAAGGCCTTCTGAAAGGCAAACATGGTGGAGACCACCCTAATCGCAGACGTGAGGATGTTCCAGAGGGCAGGTACTACGGCAGAGAAGGCACATCTCCTAGTACCTGCCAGGTGACATTCCTTGGCTGACGTGACCTGGAACATGCCTGTCCTACCAGATTGGATTGGATGGAAAGAAACAACTGTGAGAAGTTGGTCCCTCAGGTATCCCGGCTGAAAGCCATCAAAGGCTTTAAAGGTGACAACAAGCACCTTGAATTGCACCAGGAAACACACCGGCAACCAATGCAGTCCATGAAGCAGTGGTGTTACATGTGCCAAATAACCGACACCATTTATAACCCATGCAGCTACATTCTGCACCAGCTGAAGCTTCCAAATGCTTTTCAAGGACAGCCCCATGTAGATTGTCTTGCAGTAGTCCAAATGGGAGGTCACAAGGGCATGAGTGACAGTGAGCAGAGGATCCTGGTCCAGGAATGGGCACAACTGGCATACAACCCAAAGGTGTGCAAAGGCCCTCTTAGCCACATTACCACCTGTTCTTCCAGCAGGAGCTGTGAATCCAAAAGGACCCCCAGATTGTGCACCGGGTTCATCTGAAGCAGTGACGCTCCATCCAGGACCAGAGGCGGACAACCCTTGACCCTGGTAAGCCCAAGCACTCAAAGCCACTTAGTCTTGCTTGGGTTGAGCCAAAGCCCATTGAACCCCATCCTGGCCCCTAAGCCTCCAGGCACTGAGGCAGGACGTCAATGGCATCACAGAGGCAGCCCAAGATGGAGATATAAAGCTGGGTATCATTGGCATACTGATGTTACCTCACCCCAAACTGTTGGATCTTGTACGATCCTACAATAAAGGGTGGCTTAAAGATGTCTCACTTGTTGGCATGGGTGAGATGAAGATAGTGTCATGGGAACAAGCATAAAAATTCTGTTTCCTAGGAGGCAAGGTATATTTTATAAGATACAGGGATAAACAGAGCAGTCTGACCGCCTCTGATTGACTCACAGCCTACAGCAAACCAGGGAAGGGGATGGCATGCCTGCCAGGGAGTCCACCTTGATGTTGCTGCTGAAGGGTTCCAGGTTCCTGACTGGAACCTGTCCCTCTTCTCTGTCATATTTTTGATTGCTGAATTACATGCCATCACATCAGTGTCAACTGTTAGCAATCCCATGGGTAGAATTCTCCAGGATGATCTGTTCCCAACATGGTCAGGTCTTCCCACACTCCACCTATTGTCCTTGTCACTGAATATGAATAAGCCACCTTGCTGCTGGCTATCCACGTTAACTTGTCTTCCACCTTTCCCCAAACCATAGACTTCTCAAGAGAGCTAGGTCTTTGAACCACGTGTCCAAAGGATGATAATTTCAGCCTAGTCATTTCTACCTTGAGTGAGAACTCTGAATTGATTTGTCCTAGGATCCATCTGTTTGTTTTCTTGGCTATCCATTGGATTCTCGAGAGTCTTCTGCTATACCAAAGTTAAAAGCATCAATACTAGCTGCATCATGGTATCTGAATACCTTCTCCAAGGTTTGCATTGCTACCCTACCAAGTGCTAATCTGCAGTATACATGGTTAAATATTCATGAGTGTCATGATAAAATCCCAAGCAACACGCCAATATGGCCCAAAGATTTCTTGGAGACCACACTCCTAGAAATAAGACATGTATGTTGCTCCAGGAACATTCCATGAGCGTGTGGAATCAAAACACAGGTCTCAAATGCAAAATAATCAAGGCCTCACTGCAGTGTTTGTTAGACAGTGTGCACTGGAGGGGACCCCACTAAAGGTTAGTGGGAGACACTCCCCTGTACGCACAATGGATACCCTGATATTTATATATTTCTACAAGAAGGGGAAGGGAAAAGAATGCATACATATTCATGTGATGATGCAGGCATACATCAGTAAGCAATGGATCTCAAGTTACTTTCTGCCCCCCTTCTTATCTCAATCGAGACAGATACTTTGTGTATTTGCCCCTCTTCTTATCTGCTATCTTCAAGGAAGACAATAGCCTTACTAAGAGGAAGTAACAAGTTCGTCAAGGTGCCAAATGCCAGGAAGAACTGCGAGACAGGTGCCTTGTATATTGGGATGTTCACGATAAGGCTTTGAGATGAGGCTTTTTGCAATTACCCCAGTTCACACCAGTTGGATAAATTCTTTACAGCCAGCTTGCACAGTAGTAGCTTCTACTACTTTCACCCAAAGTTGTATTTTCCTCATAACCATAATGGGAATGAATCGTAACTTTCCAACAAACCCAGATGAGATAATGTTCTACTAAATTTTCATCCCACATCTTGATGGCTGCTAACATATAAGCCTGGGGATACTTTTGCAAGTCCGATCAGTTGAAGCCTCCCACACTTCAAATGGTAGTTCAATTTAGCTAATGAAAGCCCTGGTGGACTATTATCCCAAATAAATTTTCCTGAATGACCGATCAGTCTGACAAAAAGATTGATTTGGTATTATCACTGGGATGCCTCTAAGGGCATAAATTAAACAAGGGACAATGTTCGTGTTAATAACATTAATTTTGTCTCTTAAAATCACCTAATGGGATTTTAAACCATCTATTTAAATCCAACTCAGTCTTTTCTAAAAGTTTCAACATTTTTATTTCCACATATTTAGAAATCCTTCTGGGGATATAGAGTCCCAAGTAATTGATAGACTCAGTAGAAATGGCAAAACCCAACCATCAAACTGTGCTGATGTATCAGGGCCTATAGAAAGCAAACAAGACTGATTCCAGTCGATTTTTTAGCCAGCAGGCTTTCCAAAATATTGTACTAGCTGTATAAAATTAGGTGGAGAAATGGAATACTTATCCAAAATTGCTAAATTATCATCAGCATGTAAAAATGATTTGTACTCATACCCTGCCAAATTCTGAGTTCTGAGACTATACAGTAGATATCATCCATTTCCAAGTCCTGATCAAGGGATAGTGAAAGCAAAGCAGAAGCATTTTCCCCAAAATTCAAAGTATCAAAACTTTCAGCATTGGTGGGGAAACCATGTATTTTTCAGTGTCTGCAAGTCAGCTCCTCTTGTACTTTAATCAGGGCTTTGTCATGCAAATCTCTCTCTCTCTCTCTCTCTCTCTCTCCATCCTTTCCTTGCTTTTAATTTGTAGATTCAGCAGCCTTCATCCTGGGTTCATGGGAGCAAGGAATGGTTAAATATTCCAGCTCTTCTTGAAATTTCTTTAAAATTTTAATTTATATATTAACATTTAAAATGTTTAAACTTTTTGATGATGTTGTATTTTAATAACCCCTTTTTATCTTTTATAATTATTGTTTTTATCTGTTTGTTGTGTTATTCAATTGTTGTACGTTGCCCGGAGTCGGTTATGTGAGATGGGCAGCTATATCAATGTGATATATAAATAAATAAAATAAATAAATAAGCTTGCTGAGTTATGCCTACACAGACTTCAGATCACCTGGTAGTAAATTCATGTTGCAATCCAGAGTATTTTAATTCATTCATTAATATTTCTTTTATTTTAATCAATATTTATTCTTTTTTAATGTAAACCACCCAGAGTCGCTCTGCAATGAGATAGGCAGTGACAAATTTGAAAAATAAATAGATAAATATATAAATAAATACAATTTCCTCCTCAACTGGAGAGGCAGAAGATTTTTTTGTTTTTTGGCTTCATCTGAAGAGGCATCCTCAGCATTTCTGAAAGATTCCGAAGTGCACTTTTAGTAGAATTGGAAGAAAAAGTCAAAAAAGGCTCACCAAAATATTACTCTGATTGAAGTAAATTGAAGAGAGGAGGAAGGGAGGGATCATGACATTAAAACTCTAGTTAAATCTCTGTCCCATCAAAGGCCACCCATCCCTGACTATAGAGCTTTGGAAATACCAGTCAGCCAGCAAGGCAGCCAACCCTGGCTGAAGGGGGACCAGGGCTCTGGGAACGAGAAAAGAAGCTTAGCTTCTCCTTGCTCCACAGTGGGCAGAGCGACTGAGCAGCGATGCCTGCCTGGTCAGTCAAAAATGCAAAAAAAAAACAAAAAAAACCAAAACCTTTATGAAATGAAGATGAAGATTCAAACTGAAGGTGAAAACCTATTAATATCTCTTATCTTGCACTAAGTTTGTGAGTTTCTGTCACGTCCTGCCCTTCTTCTTTGCCATTCACAAGATCAACCAGAATCCAAAGCTGTTACCAAATATTACCCTGGGCTACAACATCTATGAGATCTTTTTCAATGCAAGAATAACTTACGATGCCATGACGGAATTGCTATCCATGGGACAAGAGAATGTCCCAAACTACAGTTGTGGAAGACCAAAAAACCTGTTGGCCGTACTTGAAGGGACTGATTCCGAGCTCTTCAATCATGTTACAACTATGCTAAGCATCTACAAAATCCCACAGGTATTAATGAACATTCAAGCTAATTTTACTGGGTAAATTCTCCAGATTGTCTAAAAGGTGGCAACGGTGCAGTTCAAGAAATAAATGGAGTCAGATGATAGAGCTTGAAATAATACTGAACTATTTTTTGAAATAATATTTTTCCATTATGTATCCAAATAATTCTTTCTTCCTTCTGGCATCACTTTATAGCATGGTTTTTAAAGGTACACTGATTTTGCAGAGTTCTCCTTGTTTTGCTACTGAACTGGATTCAGACTAAGAGTCTTTATCCATAGCTCAACTGCAGTGTTCTCAAGGACAGATACCTTTGTACTGGGAAAAAACTTTAAGTTTAAGCACTCACATTTGTTCCTAAGAGCCAGATACAGGTAGTCCTTACTATCTGACCACAATAGGGACCGGAATTTAGATCACTAAGCAATTTGATCGTTAAGCGAATAGGAACTGATTTTATGACCTTTTTTACAATGGTCATTAAGTGAATCACTGTAGTTGTTAAGCAAATCCAGATTCCCCAATGGACTTTTTTTGCTAGAATTTGCTGCACAACCATGTGATTCACTTAAAGACCATGTGACTCACTTAACAACCATTGTAAAAAAGGTCGCAAATTGCAATAACGTGACTGTGGGGGTCATAAAACACTTTTCCCAAGGCTGTCGTAACTCCAGAACATCGTTAAATGAACAGTTGTTAAGGGAGGACTATCTGTAATCACCCATTTTTTTCTATTTTATCTTATTTTCTATTCTATCTTAGATCAACTATGGGGTCATCAGCCACATTCCTGAGCAGAAATATCATTTTCCCTTTTCCTACCAGATGAGTCCAAAACAAGAGCCTCCTCACTTGGCAACTGTCAAACTTCCCCTTCATTTCCAGTGGACCTGGACTGGCCTTGCTGTTCTGGACAATGAAAATGGGGAAAAGTTCAGAAGAACCTTTACGGTTGTGGCCATCAAGAAAGGGATTTGCATTGCCTTCTCAGAAATCCTCCCTGTGATAAATAAGATGAAAAGAAAGGACATCCTTCAATATTTTAGCAACAGACAAGTAAAAATTATTCTTTGTCAATTGGACTTTCAGGCCTCATTTCTACTAGCAATAATAATACATGATATTGAAAAGGCTAATAAAAAGTTTGGGGAGAATACTGTGGGTTACAACAGCTTTGACAGACATAAGTGTGAGATACTTTTACCAATTTGTTAACTTCCAGCATAAACACCTTTTGCTCTCCTTCTTAACCCAGACCAACAAAGGGACATGATCTTATGATTTAAATTCATATTTCTTGGTTCTCAAAAATTTTGTGAAGACAGCATTTCAGTGTTCCTATTCAAGCCCTGGGTTGTCAAAGAGAATTTGGGGAAGATGCATAGAAAAAGAGAACTGGGAAATCCCATCCCATAATGTGGTTGCAGACATTCTGTCTGAGGACAGCTCCAGTATCTCCACTGTGATCCAGGCTGTCTCCTGGGTCCTCCATGCTGTCTATTCCTCCCACTTGAGTCGGAGAAGGATGCAGATTGGTGATCATCTGGTACCTCAGGTAGTAAGACCATGGCAGGTAAGATTTTCCTTCTTTGGGATTCCAGTGAAAATCCCCTTCAATTCCTCAGTTTCATGTTGGAGAAGGGACGGAATGGACATGGGGTGGGGTGCTGCCCAGTTTCTCAGTTTCTAATGTGTATTCTGGCTAGATGTAGTCTATGGGGTGTGTGGAGACTGAGTGAGTGAGTGAGAGAGGGAAAGAGAGAGAGAGAAGAGAGAGATTTTCTGTGTCTTGATCTTCTAAACTGAACACTTGTGCTGGTTTGGGATGCTGTGCAAAAAGGGAAGGCTGCCTCAATAGAGAGAGAGTCTCATTTCATACTTGTAGATTAAATAGCCACCAGGATGCCCCAGTAACTCTCGTATTCTCCCTTGATCATCCAACACTGATCTTTTTCTGCTGTGAAGACCAGGGCATCTCTTGTTGTTTCCTTTCCTGCCACTCCAAGAAGGGATCAAATCTATGCCTCTTCTCAGCATCCTCAGGGAACAGCCAGGTCAATTGCTGAAGCTCCCCTCTTCCTTCTTACAACACTGAGATTTGGGTTTTTTCCCCCTTGTTCCAGATGACATAGACAAGGGGGTGGAGAACAATCTCCAAGCAGAGGAAGAGGAGAGGAAGGATAGGTAAGAGAGAGAAAGCAGGAAGGTTGCATTGGCACATCCGCCAAAGAAGATAGGACAACTCAATGTAAACTATAAAATGTAGAACGGTCCTGAATGAATAGTAAATAAATATAGTCCAAGATTAGATGTTAATTGGCAAGTAGCTTGGGGAGCATCATCAGGGCGCCAGCCACCCCCAGGATTGGGTAATATTCTTGTTGCCCCATGCACGCTGGCAGAGCCAGGTCTTTAGTCCTTTCTGGAAAGCCAGGAGGGTAGGGGCCCACCATACCTCTTGGGGGAGAACATTCCAAAAAGCAGGGGCAATGGCAGAAAAGTCTTTACTCCTGGGCACTGACAAATGCCATTCTCTCACTGATGGGGTCCGCAACATGCCCTCTCTGCCTGACCAGGTGGGATGGGTTGATGTAATGGGAGTGAGATGGTCCCTCAGGTAACCTGGACCCATGCCAAGTATGGCTTTAAAGGTGATAACCAACACCTTGAATTGGACCCAAAAGCAAACTGGCATCCAATGCAGCTCCCACAGCAAAGGTGTTATATGTGCCATCCTTGGGGAACACAAGGTTGTCCATGTGGCCACATTTTGAACCAGCTGTAACTTTTGGATACTCTTCAAGGGTAGTCCCATGTAGAGCGCATTGCAATAGTCTAACTGAGAGATGACCAGGGCGTGAGTGACTGACTGAAGAGCCTCCTGACCCAGGAAAGGGTGTAACTGGCACACCACATGAAGGTGAGCAAAGGCCCTCCTGACCATGACTGCCACCTGCTCCTTGAGCAGGTGTTGTGAGTCCAGGAGGACCCCCAGATTTCGTACTCGGTCTGTCTGGGGCAGTGCAACCCATCCAAAACCAAAGATGGTAAATTCTCAGATACAGAGGGGCCTCCAATCCACAGACACTCCAACTTACCAGGGTTCAGCTGAAGCCTGTTGTACCCCATCCAGACCCCCATTGCCTCTAGGTACCACAAATGGGTGGTCATGGCATCACTCAGGTCACCTGGGATGGAGATGTATAACTGGGTATCATCTGCATATTGACAATATCTCATCCCATGGTGGCAGATGATCTCACACAGTGGTCTCATGTAGCTGTCAAAAAGGAGTGGAGAGAGTACCAAACCCTGTGGCACCCCATGATGGAGGGGTCATGAGGTGGACCTCTCATTCCCTATCAACACCGATTGGGACCGACCTTGGAGGAAGGAAGAGAACCAGCGCAAAACTGTGATGCCCACTCCCAACTTCCCAAGTCAACCCAAAAGGATACCATGGTCAATGGTATCAAAAGCCACTGAGATATCAGGAAGAGCAAGGATGAATTCACTACCCCCATCCTGCTCCCACCAGAGTTCATCCATGAGTGCAACCAATGCTATTTCCATCCCATATCAGGTCCTGAAACCTGAGTGAAAAGGTTCCAGATAATTTGTTTCCTCCAGGATCCTCTGGAGCTGCAACACTACCACCTTCTCACCCACCATCCCTAAAAAGGGGAGGTGGGAAACTGGATGAAAATTGTCTAATATGGTGGGATCCAGTGAAAGTGTCTTGAGGAGCATCTCCCTAGTGCCTCTTTAAAGGCTGCTGGGAACACTCCCTCCATCAAGGATCAATTCACCATCACCTGGACCCACCCACATGTCACCTCCCAAGTAACCTTAACTAGATAGAAGGGACATGGATCTAGTTGACAAGTAGTGGTATTGATTGCCTGGAGGACCTTGTCCACTCCTGGGATTCAACAGGATCAAACTGTTCCCAGATAACAGGGTAAGTCCGTACCCTGGGCATCTCTACAGACCATGCCCCACACTTGGCATCCAACTGGGACTGAATGTGAGTGATTTTATCTTCCAGATACCCAGAAAACTCCTCTGTGTGGCTCTCTAAATGGGCTACTGGGCCCCTCTTTTCCCAAAAGAGATTGGTGATCTTAAACAGAGCCACTGGGCAACATTGATGTTTTGCCACTCTTAATGCCACAAGTTAGGCCTTAATTGTGGCTCTAGCCTGTGTTTGGTCTTGTTACGTCCTTGTTTCCCTCCTGCAGTCCTCTAGGCATCTCTTAATCCTTTCAAGACCCTCAAATTCTCCATAAACCACAGGGAGGGTTGGGCTCAATGGGTTGTGGGGGCTCAATCTTGTCCAAAGCCTCGTTGCCACCTATTCTAGGTAGCAGCCAAGGCCTTTGCTGGACTATGCAGCAGATCCTTGGGTATGACCCTCAGCTGCCTTTGGGACCCGATTGGGCCCATCTGTTGCTGTGAGTGGACCCGTTGAATAGGTCCCGCCTCCCTGCGGAGTGCAATAGCATAGCAGAATCTCAAGGCCACCAGAACATGATCTGACCATCACAAGGGGGACAGATGTAATTCCCCCTTCAGATCACATTGCCACTGCTCTGACAAGAAAACCAAGTCCAGTGTGAGACCACTGTCTGAAGTTGGGTCGTGAATAATCTGGGACAAGCCCATGGCTGCCATGGTGGCCGTGAACTCCCAAGCTGCCTCTGAGGCACACCCAAGGGATGGCACATTGAAGTCCCCCAAGAACATAAACCTGGGGAACTCCACCGCCAGCCCCGTGATGGTTTCCAGTAGCTCAGGTAGGGAAGTCGCTATGCAGCAGGGAGGCCCAACAGTTCTCATGAGCCAGGCAGCAGGATGAGGAAATGGCTGGGGAAGAGTCTGGCCAAATCCCTTTTCTTGTACTGCTCTGGGATTCAAGTAGGCATCTACATCATTAGAATTTTACATAGGATTTTCAGTCAGTTTTTATTATGGTGTATTATTGATTTTATTTTATTTATTTAACAAATTAAAATGGCCTCCCAACTCACACACACTGATTCTGGGCAGCTTACAAAGTAAAATCCCTAATACAAACCCATCAACACCCACCCCCTGCAGCAGCCAAAAACACAATTGACACAGCCACTTGGTCAGCTCCTTTTCAGCTTGGGTCTCCAGACCCGCTGGCGAAACTCTGTCTTCAGGGCCTTCTGAAACAACATCAGGGGCCAATCTTAATTCAGAGGGAATAACATTCCACAGGGAAGAGGTCACCACGGAATAGTGGTCCAACTCTTTTATAGTCCTGTTCATTGATTGAAGAAATGTTTATCCAGCATAGTGATCTCATTGCTCCAGTAAGAATCTGCTTGCATTCCTGAGCACTATATCCTATAATAGATGAAGACTGATTCTGTTGGGCAGGGAGCTCAGAGAAGAAAGCTTAGATATCATGGTGACCATAAACATAAGAGTTGATTCTCTACCGTGGAAGTGGTTATTCTGGAGTATCGGACCAGAATTAAAGGGGGAATAAGACTGGTTTCTCTGGCTAGTTATATCTTGTTCAGCCGTATTAGTGTACCCCAAGGTTGCAGTAAAGTTAAATGAAAGGCAAAATGGAGAAAGTTGTTAATGGCAGAATGCAAAAAATTGTATCTTTTAAGATGGGTAGTTAGGTAAAGAGAAATGCCTATCATAGAAAGAGATGAAGAGGGTTTTCCAGCCTGTGAGACTTGCTAACTCTAGGTGGTGGTTCTACTAGCCCCTGTGATGGAAGATATGAGCGGGGAGGTCCAAGGTGATAGGGAAGGGGAGAGGAATCCCAAGTGTCTCCTTAGCCCTCAGCCAGAGCATGTGAAAGTGAAGAGAAGGAGACTGGTACCACCCTAAGGAATTCAGAGTGTTTAGTTGCTGTCGGTGGGGGTTAGAGATAGTCTGGCAAGATTCTGTCTACTAGGTGTACAGTAAGCTAATAAAGTAACTAAACTGTTCCTGGATTTGTCTCGCTGTGGTTCTTGGGCTGAACCTGACAGGACCAGCCCTAAAGATCAGCCATTGGGAGTAGAGATAGTGTGGAGGGGAAGAAGAGCATTTAGGGAGGGGACAGAGAGAGCTTGCCCAGGAACTTGCAGAAGACCTGACTTTTGTTGTTTTGAGGAATCTGACTTGAACTTAGGAAGGTGCCTCATTTGTACCAAAACAAGGTAGGGATGAATTCTTATCTTCTCACTAACTAGTGAAAAATTGTTCAGTTGTCTGAGCAATTACAAACTTTAGCATCAAGAAATAAGTTTGGCAAGTAGAAGCAAGTCAACCATTCTTGAACTGTCCCTTGAGGGAATCAACAAACTCTTTGCCTGGAATTACACCTATGGTCACACAAATTTATTTCTCCAGCTGCACATCTGCGATCAAGTCACATCACAATGATTCCTTCTCCCTTTATAATTATCATAATCATGGTGATTTATTCTATTTCCACCAAAGCCTATGGGATATCTTCCCTTCTCTCCACCCACCCCACTCCTGGTCATCTTTGAAACCAAGGTAACAAATCCTTAGAAATTTCTCATCAACTAAACTTGGCAAATATTTGGTAGCTCTTCATATAAAAACCTTCAAAATACCTCCAGCTCTATGGAGAGTATATGGTAGTGTTCTTGCAGGCACAGACTGTGCAGGTCTGAAATGTAATGCTGCCCCTTTAATGTGCCTGGCCGCATCTCCCTTGATAGAGTCAGTGTGGCTGTGTTCGTGGGTGAGAGAACTGTCTTCTCCTTAGACAGCTATGAGATGAAAGACGGTGGCGCCTGTCTCAGAGAACCATACCCGATCTCCATCATGATAGCTCAAATGCTGTTGCTGCTTCTTCTCCTGGTGTCCCATTTTCCTTATACGATGTTGATGATCAATTGCCCATTCAGTGTGTTAGAAGAGAAGTTTATTTTTAATCACTACAAACCAGGGGATTTGCTGATTAGTGGAATCATATCTATATCTTTACATGATCTTAAACCATTCATTTTCATCATGCCTCCAAACGAAACATTTGTAAGGTATGTCATTTTATCCTTTCTATTGTCTTCTTTTCAGCAGAGAACGATTCCCATTTCTGATTACAGATGCCAACACAATCCATCTGGACTCAGGAAACAGACAAAAGGGACAACAAGAATGGCTTAGCGAAGGAAGGAATCCACCCTGGTTAATATATTTGCAAATAACTGGAAAAATAAAACATGATCTTAAAGAAGAAGGAGGGACCTTGAGAAAGATGACAGAATTTGAAAGACTCATACAGAATCAAGATAATTCATTAGGATGTATTTACAAATGGTTCATTAAATATGACACAGTGACAGAAAAAATTCTTCCAAATTAGGACGACGCCTCTTGGATCATTCTTATTCTTATTCTTATTCTTATTCTTATTCTTTCCAAGAGGACTTCCAGAGAAAACAGAATTTCCATTGGTATTTGATTTTCTTGTGTCTTGAAACTCCTATGAGAAATGCACATTCTTTCCTTTTTCTTAGCATTCTTGGAGAGACATTTTGAAATATTTAGATCTGATGCCATTCTAGAGTAAAGGGTGTCTCAATCTGCTATTGTAAATTTGGCATCTCTTTGTTCTTTTATGTAGGAATTTGTCTTAGGGAACTTTTCTTTTTATGCCAATGCAGAATTTATCCTGAAAACATTTTCAAAATCTGCAAAATCTTGTATTTTCAGATAATTTTGCATTACCACCTAGAAATGACCTTTGAGATCATCCTCCAAAAAACATCTGGAACACCATTTTTCTTGTTTTTCTTATGGAATAATTTTTCTTTCTTTCTTTCTTTTAACTCCGAGATTTATTGCATGTTGTTTTCCACACTCTTAGCAATAACTGTAATCTCTGATTTAGATGAGCTCTCATAATTTCCATATCTGCTTTTATACCTGCTTTAATTTCATCCATCTTAATCACTGCCATCTGTTCTGATTCCTGAAGATTTTCATGCAACCCCTTATTTGTGTGGTTAAGTTCTTGAACTTTGTTGCAACATATCTGAGTTTTTCTTCCCCTTCCCTTTTCTTCCTTTCTTTTGACATCATTCATTTTTCCCTTCAATCTTTGACAGTAATGAAAATGTACTGCCTTCTTATTGTACTGCTCTAATCGTACAATTCTGTTCATTTTTTCCTTCCTGTATCTATAACATGATGGATCAATCGATGGGATGGTAGGATGGGGTGGGACTTCTACTAATACTTGCCCTTCCCTTCTATTCACATACTTTGCCTTCTTTACAGTCTACTTACTGTTGCCATCTTCCTGCAAACAATCCATTCCAGAACCATATTAGAGATTACGCTTCTCTTCCCTTCACCTCTCTGCTACTTCATCAAAACTGAACAGATTCATCCAAAATCTATACAGAACTATATACAGGCTGTGTTGATATGTATATACACGTAAACAAGATCAAATAATTTTCATTCATTTTTTAGCCCGCAATGCTCACTGTCTTTAGAATCAGCTCAGAATCCCTTCAGAAGGTAATCAAAATAAATATATTTGTAATCCAAATCAGGAAGGTGATTTTGATTGTATTATCCAAAACAACAACAATCGAACCATTAGTTCTTTTGGAGAGCCTTTACATTTCTCTGCTGAAAAGGAAAGGGAGACGGGGGTGACAGATTTTGGAACAGAGACAAATGGACCACAAGATACAGCTAAGTATATAAGGAAATCTTCTCCTATTTGTAGGGTGGTGGTAATGCCACCCTTTCTTCTCAGTGAGATACTCAGTGAAGACAAATAAAGTACAAATTCCTGGCTTGGGTTTTGCCAGAATATTTCCTTTCAAGTAGTCATACAACTAGCAGTCAAAGAAATCCTGTAGGAAGTACTCAACAAAAAGAGAATTATTTAACAGAAACCTGATTGTACTTTTCCAATGTGGATTTTAAATTTTAAATAAATTCATCCAATTGTGAAGATACACAACCCATTTTGATACCTCCTATAAGAGTATGGAAGACTGCCCCGTAAGCCATCATTTAGAGAGAATAATAGTTGGGGTCAAGTCAAGGACTTCCAGTGAGGATCACTCTGAACCTTAAATAAAAATGTTTCTTCCTGATCTTCATCTTGGACAGAAGGTCCCTCTTGCATCACTGGGACTTTTCTTCTGATTGGAGCACCCAGTGAAGGCCATCAATAGGACAGGCCCTGTAAATAAAGGATTCAGCAGTTCACTAGTTATCAATGGAGCAATAAATGCTTGCCAGCAGTTCCTCAATTGCAATGTAGTGAGAGTGACCTCCTGCCCCTCTCTGCCCTTCAGGAGATTGCCTAGATTACCTTGATGTTTCAGAATTACCCGTTTCATTGCTATTCCATCGATTTCACACTATGGCTTTATTTACTGTCCTATTTATACCAATAAGATAGAAATCAGCTGATGACTTATACATTCCCTTAAAGCAATATGACATGAAGACCTTTTGAAATGAAGATGGAAATCCAAACTGAGGGGGAAGATCTATTAATATCTCTTATCTTGCAGTGATAACATAACTTGGTGGCATGTTCTGCCCTTCATCTTTACCATTCATGAGATCAACCAGAATCCAAGGCTCTTATCCAACATCACCCTGGGCTACAGCATCTATGACAACTTCTTCAGTGCTAGAATAACATATGAGTCCATTATAGACTTGCTTACTACAGGGCAGGAAAATGTCCCAAATTACAGATGTGGAAGACCAAAAAATCTGTTGGCTGTGCTTGAAGGGACTGATTCTGAGCTCTTTAACTGTATTTCAACCATGCTGAGCATCTACAAAATCCCACAGGTATGAATGGATGATGAAGCCAATCCACCGTGTATGAGTATGTGCTCCATATCAACTGATAAATGGACCAAGATGACAGAGTTTAAAGGACACCTGAAATAGAATTTTTCCATTATGCGTCCAAATTCTTCTTTCTTTACTCTTGCATCATGGTACACCATGTTTTTTTTAAAGATATAGTGGTTTTGCAGAGTTTTTACTTTATTTTACTTTATTTTATTTTTTTACTCAATTTATATCACCGCCCAACTCACTCACGGTGACTCTGGGCAGCTTACAGAAATTAAAAACAACTACAAAACCCACTACACTTCCCACCCCACTCAAAAAAGAGTTCTCCTTTCCCCAATCCCTCTCCTGCCTCTTTCCTTTCTTTTCCAGTCATTGCACTCAGTTGACTTCCCTCCAAGAAAATGGGCAGCAAAAAATTATTATCCCCCTTAATCCATTCACCTCCAAAGGAAGCCTGAAGGCATGTAATGAAGGAAGAAGGGGAATGTATTACATGAAGAGGGTGTTTCCCCACTTGCAAATAAAGAGGATTCAAAGATATCAGGTGATATCTTTTTTCTGTGGAGTTCCCATGACTTTGTCTTGTCCCCAATCCAGATGTGAGACGTGTATCTGAACAGATGTCACAGGAGTATGTTCCTTTTCTTCACACACGGTCTAAGGACAAATTCAAGGTGTGTGAAACCTGGTATATTTCTCCTTCCCTGATCTTGGAGGGAAGTCAGGTAACAGGTTCTGACTCTCAACCCAGAAAAGTGATACAAGAGAGAGAGAGAGCGAGCACATTCCATGGTTGCAACTCAAGGGCAGACAGAAAGAATTTCTCTGCAAAGGGGAAAGGCCCTTAGATTTCAGCACTCCTTCTTCTCTCCAAGAGGAAGAGAATCATCCATCTTTTCTCTTTCAACCTAGATCAGCTACGGGGTCATCAGCCACATTCCGGAGCAGAAACATCTTTTTCCTTTCTTCTACCGGATGATTCCAAAACAAGAGCCTCCTCACTTGGCCATTGTCAAGCTGCTCCTGCATTTCCGATGGACGTGGATCGGCCTCTTTGTTCCCGACAATGAAAATGGAGAAAACTTCAGAAATTCTTTTGCGCTTGAAGCCATAAAGGAAGGGGTTTGTGTTGCCTTCTCAGAAGACATCCAATTGTTTGATAAAGAGACAAAAATGGGGAAAAGTCTTCATTTTATCCACAGTGAAGTAAAAGTTATTGTATGTTATTTGGACTTCCAGGCTGCTCTACTCCTAGCATTAACAATACCAGAGTTGGAATATGATCCAAAAGGGTTTGGGGAGAAAGTGTGGATTGCCACTGCTTTGACAGACATAGGGGTCAAATCGTTTTACAAATATGTTGATCTCTATCATAAACATCTTTTGTTATCCTTGTCAACTCAGGCCAGACAAAGGACACCATATGGTCATTTTCACTTAGATTCCTTTAGTATTGATCAGTTTGTGAAAACAGCATTTCAGTATTCCCATTCAAGCCCTGTGTTAGCCAAAAAGGTTTGGGTAAGACTGACAGAAAAAGAGAACTGGGAATTTCCACCCCGTGATATAGTTGAAAGAATCCTCTTCGAAGATGCCGCCAGTATTTCTACTGCAATTCAGGCTGTCTCCATGGCCCTAAATGCTGCCTATTCCTCCCAACTGAATAGGGGGAGGATGCAGGTTCGAGACCGTCTCGTACCCCAGATGTTACCACCTGGGCAGGTAAGACTTCTCCTTCGAGGTTCCACTGATGGCCCCGCTTCAATTCTTCTGTTATCTTTTCGAAATGGGAAGGACAGAACATGGTACAGGGAGTGCTATCTCAAAAAGAGAAAAAGGCTCATTCTCCTTTTGAAGATTAAATAATCACCACAATGACAGAGTAAGCACCATGTTCTCATTTGATCATCCCACATTGGCCTTATCTTGTTCTTAGACCAGGGGATTGGTTCTCATTTCCTGTCCTGCCACAGCAGGAAGGTCTTACATCTATGCCTCTGCTCAGCATCTTCAAGAAAGAACAAGGTTGGTTGGTCTCTCTCTGACTGAGGCCTGTTGAGCATAGACTGGCACTCACCATCATTATTTTTCTTCTTCATTTGGCTTTTCAAGGAGGAGCAGATCCCAAGGCTATTCCCTGCTCTTCCTCCGTCCTTCAGAAATAAACATAAAAGAAGAAAGAGGGAACGCTATGCAAATCTGAAGTGATCAATGGTGAAATGGTACAAAGCAGAATTTTCAAGAGGGGAGGTGCTGAAGCTGAACATTTCTTTTTAGGCATCCAAATATTAGCATTCCAGTAAATGATGAGGACAAAGGCAGGGGTGGGGGGTGGATAGGAACAATTGTACAGGGGGCAGGGTTGGGTGGGAAAGAGATTTGGAGATTTTGACATCCATCAAAGAAGATGGTCCAAATATGAGCTGATGTCCCAGAAAAGCCAAATTGGAATACTGCTTTTGCTGACAGAAGGGCAGGTTGGCATTTTAGACCAAGGGTGGAGAAGCAGTCATAGTGAGATGGTCACTTTACACAGCATCTGATTACTGGAGTCAAAATAGGTTTGTAACCTGAGATTAGGAACTTTATAAAAAAAGAGCAGGCCAGAGTGATCAACCAAAAGGAGAGAGAGGGTAAATCCTTGACTAGATTCTGCCACCCAACGTTTGCAGACAGGTGCAATAAGCTGAAGTAGCCTAGTTTTGACTTGCGGCTCAAATGGGAATATAGATGGTACAGGGTAATTTTCCATGTCTTTCTAGCTTCATCGTTTTCTGAGAAAGTACCAGCTTTATAATCTTTCAGGAGATGATGTTTATTTGGATGAGAATGGAATTCCTGTTGCTGATTTTGATATCATACACTGGGCAGTATTTCCCAACTGGTCTACTGGTGGAGTAAAAATTGGAAAGATTGAAAGTGTGGCCTCTTCAGAAGTCAAGCTGTCCATCAATGAGAGTGCCATCATATGGCCAACATCATTTCAGCAGGTAGCTGCGTCTGCTGCTTGTGGGTTTTATTATTAGTCTGGTCTCATACATCTCTCTGAAATTGGAGTTCACCAGCCTTGCCACTCTGATGAAAGGTCTAATCTGGAAAAACGAGCAGGTTGAAGGAGATTCTTCTAGTTCGCCTGGACCTCTCAAACACCTAATGCTGACTATGAGAAGGCCAGCTTTGTTCTGGAGCAGGATGGCAAATCATATTGTTTAGTGTAAGGCTGGAAGTAGGCCAGCAACTCCCTTCATAGAGGAAAGAACTAACTGCATGGTACATAACTCCAGCCTTCCTCAGAACGTGAGCCTAATTTGAGTCTTGGCTAGTAGAAAATAGAGATTCAGGAGATTCATGTTGGAGGAAGCAGAGGGATCAAGGACAGGTTATGCTCAATCTGTCCTAGCAATTACTGAGAGAAGCAAGCAACCTTCTACTTCCCCTGGTTTGGATTACACTTTCACAGTTTCTTAGCATTGGCCATTCAAGCAGAAGCTGTTGGGACATTAAGGGTCAAACCACACGTTACCTCTTGGTAGAATAGAAGGAGTAAGGGTAAGGGTGCCTGGCCAGAAGAGCCATCAGCTGTTCATGAATATTGAGTGGATTTTGTAATCAAACTCTACTGAAAATGGACTGCTCCTGGGGATCCTTCAGAAAAAGAGTATGAGGTTGAAAATGAGTTTCTGAAAAACAAATCTTCACTATATTATGAAAGTATATATAAACTGGCCATAACTGGCATATAGAATTAGTACATTGGGCAAGTATAGATTCTTTAGCACCTTGAGTTTAAAAAAAAAATAAAGTTCTTGGAAGATCTTCAAACATTGTTATGGTCAAGAACCAGCTTGAGGGCAACCTGTCCTTCTGTTAGTATCAAATCCTGTTCTTAGGAAGGAGCCAAGAATCCTTGAAGGATAAACCCTCCTCCGTGGCTGGGCTCATCCATTCCATTAAGCCATCCAAGATTTGGCTACTTTCCACTCAACTGGTTTTCTGAAAGCAGGCAATAGTCTCTGTGAGTTTGCCCGATACGTGAATCATATTCCACAAATTAAAGTTAAAACAGAATACAGAATATTTTAATGGCCAAGTATAAAATATATACAAGGAATTTATCTTTGGTGAAAAAAGAAGCAACAAGAGCAACAGTGTGTTTGGATAACAGCAAAAAGAAGGAATGATAATAAGCAGTAACGCTACACAGTAAAACAACACTACCGCTATGGACCAACACCTGTTCATTTTCAAAAGGAGAAGCCACTGTCCAGCACATATTGTATCATGTAGTGTTTAACAGAGCAATGGCACAAGGGAAAAAACTCTTCTGGTGTCTAGATGTTTTAACATACGGTACTCTATAGCTCTGTCCTGAAGGAAGAAGTTGAAACAGTTTATATCCAGGATGTGAAAAGTCTGCAGTTATCTTCTCCACCTTCCTTTTGATTCTCACAGTATACAGTTCTTCTATAGAAGGTAGGCGGGTTGCAATTATCCTTTCTGCAGACTTAACTATCCATTAGAGTCTGAGTCTGTCCTGTTTGGTTGCGGAATCAAACCAGACAGTTATAGAGGAACAGATAACAGACTCAATGATTCCCCTGTAAAACTGTACCAATGTCAGGCCTAGCCCAAGGAACTCCAAGAGACAATGCAAAATCAGTTCAGCTATGTTTATTAGCTACAACCTCTAGCAAGAATCTTCCCAGACTGAAACCCCAGGTCCCAAGTCAGCCAGCCACAACAGTGTGAATTCCTCAGGGAGGTGCCAATCTCATCCTCTTGTAGTTCCCACACTCCTGCGGCGAGCTAAGAAAATGCTTATCTCCCTGAGCCTGGCCTTCATAATTCCATTCCATCACAACCAAGAGCTCCTGAGATAATTTAAACTTCCTAGGTTGATGCAGGAAGAACATCCTTTGTTGTGCCTTTTTAATGATGGCTGTAATGTTAAGCGTCCATTTCAGGTCTTGGGAAATTATAGAACCCAGGAACTTGAAGGACTCTACCACTAATACTGGGCTGTCAAGTATGGTAGGGGAGGGGTATTAGAAGGGTTCTTCCTAAAATCCACAATCATCTCCACAGTTTTAAGTGTATTCAGTTCCAAGTTATTATAACCACACCACAAGACCAGTTGTTGAACCTCCCGTCTGTATGCTGACTCATCTCCATTTCGAATTAGACCAATGACAGTTGTATCATCTGCATATTTCAAAAATTTAACAGAAGGGTCTTTTGAAATGCAGTCACTGGTATAGAGGGATAAAAGCAGCAGGGAAAGCACACATCCCTGAGGGGCACCTGTACTGATTAACCGGGTACTGGATGTGGTTTTGCCTAACCTCACGTGTTGTTTCCTATCTGTTAGAAAACTGATTATCCACCTACAGGTATGGTCAGGCACAGTAAGCTGGATCAGTTTGTTGTAAAGAATTTCTGGTATAATAGTATTAAAAGCTGAGCTGAAGTCCACAAAAACTATGGTTTAACCCAGTTTGTGAATCAAGCATGGAACTAATTTCCATTCATAGAAATAGTCCCCTTAAAATAGGTTATCCTGGATTTTCTATATGTTTAGATGGTGCCATTTTCTAGATGTACTTCAAGTTGTCTCCCGGGATACAACAAACTCAAGAGAGAGGGAGCACCGGTTTGCTGCTATGACTGTTCTCCATGTATGGAAGGAACAGTCTCCACCCAGGAAGGTAGGTGGTTCAGAAGCAAAGGAGCACCATTCAAGTCTATACAAGGCCTGATCATGCTGAGCTCCCAAGGTCCCTTGAGTCTGTCAAAGGCTGCCATGTGCTCAGGGACCCAAATTGCTACTAACGTGGCAGTCTCTTTTTCTCACAAAATGCTTCAGAAGCCAGACTTTTGTGCTGGAGGTGTGTATGGGCATTCCTGAGAGTGGGAATCAGATCTTAGCATTGATCAGTGAGGCAGTTTGTATAAGACAAAAACCAACATATTTTTAAAGAAACGAGCACGTAGTGTGACAAGGAGGGAACTTAAAGGAAACCCCTAATGCTCTGTCTATACCCTGCTACATATGGTGGTCAGTTGATCATAAGGTGATGAATGCCACTGACCACACAGATTTACAGCAATTATTTCTGTTTTTCAGACGCAGCTCACTGTGAAAAGTGTCCAGATGACCAACATCCCAATAAGAAACGAGATCAATGTGTCCCCAAAGCTATAAGCTACTTGTCCTATCAAGAAAGCTTGGGGGTCATCCTGGCTCTCTCTGCCTCTTTTTTGTCTCTAACCACTGGCTTTGTTCTGAGAATCTTCATTAAATACCAAGAAACTGCCATAGTCAAAGCCAACAACCGGGATCTCACCTACGTTCTCCTGATCTCTCTCCTGCTTTCTTTCTTGGCCTCCTTTCTGTTTATTGGTCACCCCCAAAAAGTGACCTGCCTTCTTCGACAAACTGCCTTCAGTGTGGTTTTCTCAGTTGCTGTTTCTTCTTTGCTGGCCAAGACCATCATGGTGGTGGTAGCATTTCTGGCCACAAAGCCAGGCAGCAGGATGAGGAAATGGCTGGGGAAAAATCTGGCCAACTCCATTGTCTTGTCCTGTTCTGGGGTTCAGGTGGGCATCTGCATGATATGGCTGGGAATCTCTCCCCCATTCCCAGATTCTGACATGCATTCCCAACCAGGACACATTGTTATGCAGTGCAATGAAGGCTCAGTCACCATGTTCTACATTGCCCTTGGCTACTTGGGCTTTCTGGCTGCCATCTGCTTCTTGGTGGCTTTCATATCCCGCAAGCTGCCAGGGAGTTTCAATGAAGCCAAGTGGATCACCTTTAGCATGTTGGTTTTCTGCAGCGTTTGGATCTCCTTTGTCCCCACCTACCTGAGCACCAAAGGGAAATACATGGTGGCTGTGCAGATCTTCTCCATCCTGGCCTCCAGCCTGGGCTTACTGGGCTGTATCTTTATACCCAAATGTTACATCATTATCCTGAGACCTGACATGAACACCAAGGGGCATTTAATGATCAAAAACAAGGAGGGCTCCTGATTTTGTGATTATTTTTACTACCACTTACTGGTGATGTAACATAGCTTGGAAAGAAAGCCCATTTTATGTGTTGTAAGAACTCCTTATTTCTCTCATGTGAGATTTCTATTGTGACTGATAAATGAAACTTATGTAGCAAGAGCCCGTCAGTTTCTTTTTAATCCTCATGTTATTTTATCACAGTCTCTTCAGTTAGAACCATAAATGATTACTGACATTAATACATTTTAAGAAATCAATTTAGAAAAAATATTATAGAGCAGCTTTGCTTGATTTCATTTTTAGACGAGAAGAAAATCTGTTGCTAATGATGAGGAGGATAGGTTTGATTTGGTTTCACTTATGTTTGTTTCCTGTATTTGTGGGTTGAACTTTCATTTCTCTCCCTGGATGATTGTATTCCTTACCTTAGTTATTTCCTCTTACATTTATTTCTTTTCCCCCTTTTTTTCCTAACACATCATGCATACAATTCCAATTGTTAATTTTTTAAAAAAATGCCAGTAATATGCTACTACTCCTACCATATGTTTTTTGAATCAGGAGATTTGGAAGAATTGCTTTTTCTGTGGGAAAGAAAGAGGAACAGCTGATTTTCAGAGGGAATTGATGATATATTCTTTTAGCAATAAAGAATATTTGGCCAGCTAAAAGTCTAGTCAATTTATTATGGCATGAGTTTCTTTTAATTTAAATGTTTTATTCCCAAACACATATGTCTCAAATTGAAATCTAAGTAAATTAATTACAAACATTTGAATATGGGAAGTCACTTCAATCTCCTTGGGTGAACTATATGAGAATCCACATGAGCAAAAATGGCATGTCTGACAAGAAAGTGGCAAAGACTCTCCTTGGTGCTGCCTATGTGAAAATCACAAGAGAAACCTGGATAAGATTTGTAGTGGGGAAAATATTTTTCTCAAGAGATTCACCTTCAGAATCAGCAGGGACTCTATCGGGGTGTTCAGAGCCCTTGAGAAGTTTAAAAGAAAATCCAACTGGAGAGGGATCACACAAATGTTATGAGTGTGGGAAATGTGTTGGTGAACAGACACAGCTTGTGGGTCATCAGAGTATTTACACAGAAGAGAAGAAGAAGTGTCGACGTTTGGAATGTAGGGAATATTTTGCTGTCCATTCTACATGGGGGTGTCCAAGGGGAGAAAATATTTGCTTACCACTTGTCTTGTTTAGAACTCCGGAAGATTCACTCTGAAGAGAGACCCAATACAGTAAATCCTTTGCATTTGGATTTGGGAAGTATTTTTTCTCCACAATCACTTCTTAAGATCCTACCTATGCACACTATCCATGCACAGGGTAGGCAAAAATAATTTTTCAATCCTATTTGATGATACTCAGTGAGGCCAAAGAAGTGAAGAGACTTCTTCAGATTTTCTGAAATTTCACAAGTTCCACAAAGGAAGCAAACAAAATTTTGTCCTCTGTGAAAAGACTCATACCCAGGAAAGTTGGCCTAATGCTCAGTTTGTAGGGCCAGTAGATGTATCAATGTGCAATTTTGCACACAAACCCAGGAGTGCGGAAGAAACCTGTGGCTTCCTGTGCATGACATGAAGCATGGGCCTATGTAGTCCCCCTAGCAGACCTTATTTTTCTTCCAAGGAATTGAGGGATAGCCTTGGGCAGTTATAAAACTCCTGTTGATTTCATGGTTTACTTCCTTTTTCCACCCCAGAGAGCCTGACTGCAATTCAATCTTTTGTGCAGGAAAGTTCCTTCCTGCCTGGAAAGAAATGGCAAAGATACATTGGGAGTGGCAGGAAGCATCCTGATAGGCTAGAGAGGGTTTGGCCCAAGGCTGAATGGAAGGCTGAGCTGTCCTTTGGTGGGAAGAAAGCTGTCCATTGGGGACGGAGAGTCTTGGAGCAGCTGGCATGTGCCCTCCTGTCCCTTTCTCTTTTCTTCCCCTGCAGGACTTGGAAGCAGCCAAATTAGCTGCTCCAGTCAGAAAAAGGGAAGCCCCCAGAGCTTTGCATGGGGGTGTCAGTAGCAGATGTTGCCTTGGGTGTCTACTGGAGAGAAAATTGTATTTATTGTCAAATAAATCCTTTCCTGGAACAAAAGAAGAGAAAACCTCCCTCGTCTCTGGTCTGGACTGTTTCCTGAAAAGAACAATTCCACCAATTCTTATCCAGCCATTCTTGCCTCTCTTCTTAGTCACAACTGGTCATCGGACTTCCTTCCAAGGTGGCTTAAAGCTCTCTCACTTGTGGGCAGGGGATGAGATGAGGTCAGTGTCATGGGGAAATAAGGTGTAAATAAGATGTTTCCTGGGGGCAAGGAATATTTGATAAGATGGAAGGATAAATCTAGCAGTTGGAAAGCCTCTGATTGAGTCACAGCCTAGAACAAACCAGGGAGGGTGATGGCATGCCTGCCACAGAGTCCATCTCGATACTGCTGCTGAGGGCTTCTCAGTTCCTGACTGGAACATGTCCCTCTTCTGTTGGATCATATTTTTGATGGCCTGATTATGTGCCATCAGGTTGATGTCAACTCTTAGCAACCCCAGAGATATATTATCCCCAGCCTGGTCCTTCAGATCTTCCAGTGGTGTACCCATCCCACTTTAATTGAGTGCATTGGCCTCACTGCTCATCACTGTCTTTTTCTCCTTCCTTTCACCTTTCTCAACATTATGGACTTCTCAAGAGAATTGTTCATGTGTCCAAAATATCATAATTTGTGCCTGGCTAATTTGTGCTTGTACCTAAATACTTGGGGGTGGTTCTACACGTTACTGGCTCTTGGAAAGCTCAGTTAGCACCAACAAGGTCAGCAATTTCTTTCATGCCCAAGGCAAGGAACAGATTCCTGCAGCACTGAAGCCATTTGAGGCAAAGCTTGTGGACTTTCCATAGGGTGTTATGGGGCCCAGTTAGGCCCATTCCCCAATTATAAACCTCTAGAAACAGTCCAAAATGGGATCCTATGATCAATGTTCCAGGCACCTAAATGTGTACCAAATGCCTCACAAAGTCTGGATTTAGGATGACTGAAAGTAGAGGCAAAGGGATCACTACTCATATTTAATTATTGGCTCAAATGCCATTTTTTCCCCAGCAGGAGTGATTCCTCAAGTGTTGACGTTCAACTTCAGTGCTTCTGGCATCTACTAGCACTTTGAAAACTTGCCTGTCTTGGCCCCCTTCTTGACCAGATATTGTCCTTTAGAATACAAACAAGCCTTTCAAATTATTCTGACTAAATTACTTGATATTGAACACCAGAATGAACTTAGCTTAATTTCACATCATATTGGAACATTTAGAATACCCAACATGGGAACCAAGTAGATTGTCAGAACCTGCATCACCCAACTGTTGTTGTTTTCCATTGTATTGCATTCGTTGGGAGTTGGATTGATTTGTTTCTGCCACTTGTAAATAAGGAGGGGGGGTGGCTGTTAATGGTTGTAAGGGGAGCTGGGAAGCAGCTTAACCATATATGGGCAATTTAGACTGGCTTGATTGCCGGCCAGGCAGCTGGGGCCCAAAGAACCAGGAAGAAGCTCGGGGAGGAAGGAGAGAGGTCAACAACAGGTGAAGAGGAGTCACGACGCCAGGCAATAAGGGGACGGGGGATAAATAGAGGGAGGTTTACCCAAGGCATTAGTTTTAGCAATGTTCTGTTTACAAGCTACATGTACCTCTTAATAAAAAAGTATTTATCTGACCCAAGCCTGGTTGTGTGAGAATGCTTCAGAACTGAGAGTTGGACATCATGGACTTGACATAGATATTTCAACGACATTTACATATATTCCCTGTTCAGCAGTGAGCCTTTTTTAGAGCCAGACGTGATATTTTACCTACAACAGTTCTCAGAGTTAGATTAGCCCAAATCCTTTTTTTTCAGAAGAATTGTCCCTGCCATTCCAATTCAGAAGAAACCACCTGACACATTTTGTTGTACTGCTCACATTATGAAGATAGCCCTCAGTCTCTCATCTCTCTCTTGTCAGAATACCTGCCAGGATGATCAGACAAGTTTCACTGTGATTTCCTCTTCTCAGATAACAAGCCTTACATTACCTATAATGTAGCTAAATTATGTGTCAGAGCATGCAAAGGATCCCACCCCATGATGTGGTTGCAAGAATCTTGTCTTACGATGTCTATGGAATTTCCGCTACAGTCCAGGCTGTGTCCTTGGTCCTCAGTATTTCCTATTCCTCCCAAGTGCACCAAAGAAGGATGCAGGTTGGTGACCATCTCATTTCGAAGATAGTACAGCCGTGGCAGGTAAGATTTTCCTCCTTTGAGATTCCCATGATTGTCCTCCTTCAATTTCTATGTTTTACGGTGGAGAAGGGCAGGGCTGGACCTGGGGTAAGGGTCACCCAGTTGCCCAGTTTCTCATGTGTCTTCTCACCAGATGTGGTGGATTGGGGATTGTCTTTATTTAATTTTTAGATGAGGGCATGGGTCATCCCTTCCTATTGTGCCATAGCAAGAAGGGGTGAAATCTGACTGTAGGAACCAAAACATGTTTGCGCCTTGAGAACAACTGACAAGTTCCCTCTAGTGTCCAATTTTTTTGAGATGATGATGATGATGATGATGATGCTTACTATTTTAAGTATTCAAACCAAAAGCATTTTCCCATGGGAAGGATTCTTTATTATTAATTCCAAAATCTTACTTCAAATTTATCTGGACCCTCAGTCCATTTCTAAATTTCTAAAATCAGAGTTTTAATCACCCTTTTGATTTTTATTCCAGTTTAAAAAAAAATTAAGTCCATAAACTTGTATTTAAAACTTCTTTTGTTAAGTGTTGAAGGAAACTAACCCAGTGCTGTAAGACTTGTCGATTCAAAGGTTTATAGAAGCTGAAAAGCAGTTAACAAGCAATTTCTGAAAGAGATTAGAAAAGGAAGTATGTGAACCCAGTGTCCTTTTAAAGCCACTGACCACACTTTGAGCTAGATTGCTATTCCCTCATCTCCCAGAGCTCTAAATCCACCAGAGACTGCTGTCTTGTTGACTCCCCATAAGGAACATCTGTCTGGAGCACTTGTGGGTGATCTCAAGTCCTCTCCTTGTCCGGAGAGGAATTATGAAGAAACAGCCTACTTGCTGCTCTTCATTCTGCCACAGTCGCTGGCTCCACTTTTCATGGAGCCATCTTCAGTTTACCATTTCTTTCATGGAAGTTGAAAGTGTACATGGCATTCTTGAGAGTGGGAATTTCACCTTAGTAGAAATTAATGGGGCAGTTTTATAAGCATAACATAAAAGATATTTTTTTACAGGAATAGGCAAAACCTAGAAATCTTTAGACAAAGAGCAATCATTGTGAATAAGAAGGAACACTGTGATAGAATGGGATGGGAGGGGTCAAGGACAGAAGTATCTCCTCAGCCCACAGCCTGAGCATGGGAAAGCGAAGAAGATGAGACTGGCACCACCCTAAGGAATTCGTAGTGTTTAGTTGCTGGCTTGGGGAGTTTAGAGTTAGTCTGGTGAGATTCTGTCTAGCAGGTGTGAGCTAATAAAGTAACTGAGCTGTTCCAGAACTGTCTCGTGGAGTTTCTTGGACTTAACCTGACCTCAGTCTCGCCAGACTAACTCTAAACTCCCCAAGCCAGCAACTAAATACTATGAATTCCTTAGGGTGGTGCCAGTCTCTTCTTTGCTTTCCCATGCTCAGGCTGTGGGCTGAGGAGATGCTTCTGTCCTTGACTCCTCCCATCCCATTCCATCACAAACACAGAGTAAATCCACAATGCTCAGCCTACCTACACCATACTGGGTCATTATGGTCAGTACATAAAGTGGTGTTGCATACCCATAAAATAAATAATTAAAAAGCTATTAAAAACTATGTTTTTCAGATGCAGCTCACTGTAGAAAGTGTCCAGATGACCAGCATGCCAATAAGAAGTGAGATCAATGTGTCCCCAAAGTGATACGTTTCCTGTCTTATCAAGAATTGTTGGGTCTCATCCTTACTGTCTTTGCACTTACTTTGTCCATAACTACTGCCTTTGTTCTAGGAATTGTTATTAAATACCAAGAAACTCCCATAGTCAAAGCCAACAACCTGGACCTCACATTCTCCTTGTCTCCCTCCTGCTTTCCTTCTTGACTTCCCTGCTGTTCATAGGTCACCCCAAGAAAGTGATCTGCCTCCTCCGACAAAGCACCTTCAGTGTTGTTTTCTCAGTTGCTGTATCTTGCTTGCTGGCCAAGATTGTCATGGTGGTGGTGGCATTTCTGGCCACAAAGCCAGGCAGCAGGATGAGGAAATGGCTGGGGAAAACTCTGGATAACTCCACTGTCTTGTCTTGCTCTGGGGTTCAGGTGGGCATCTGCCTTATATGGCTGGGAATCTCTCCCCCATTCCCAGATTATAACCTGCATTCCCACCCAGGACACATTGTTTTGCAATACAATGAAGGCTCAGTCACCATGTTCTACATTGCCCTTGGCTACATGAGCTTTCTGGCTGCCATTTGCTTCTTGGTGGCTTTTCTAGCCCACAAACTGCCAGGGAAGTTCAACGAAGCCAAGTTGATCACCTTCAGCATGTTGGTTTTCTGCAGCATTTGGGTCTCCTTTGTCCCCAGTTACCTGAGCACCAAAGAGAAATCCATGGTGGCTGTGCAGATCTTCTCCATTCTGGCCTCCATCCTGGGCTTACTGGGCTGCATCTTTGCCCCCAAATGTTACATCATTATCCGGAGACCTGACATGAATACCAAGGAGCATCTAATGATGAAAAAAAAAGGAAGGCTCCTGATTTTGACAATTATTTTTTTATCCAAAGTATTGCTAAGATCAAATAAGATTGCTTGGAACTAAAATCTTTCTTATGTGTTCTAAGAACTCTCTCTTTTTCCCATGTGAGCTATGAATTATGTCTGATAAATGAAACGGATGTAGCAAGAGGTCATTTTGTTCCGAATCATTACTTTATTTTATCACAATCCATATTTAGACAGAACAATAAAATATCACTAATGTTAATGTATTTCTGGAACTAATTTAGAGAAAGCATTATAGAGTAGCTTTGCTTTCTCTCATGTTTAGAAGACATGAAAATCTGTTGCTAAAGATGATGGAAATTTGGTTTGTTTTTTTTTAATGTCATATTGTTCTGGGTTGACATTAACATTTTTTCCCCCTCTAGCTGGGCAGTCAGTTATTTGCTCCCCACCCCATCCTGTCCTGCAGATTATCTGGGCCAATCTGATGGTTAATTTGAAAAAAAAAAAGTGTGCTACTATGAAGGCATAATACCAATAAAGCTCCTTCTTCCCCACCCCAGAGTCACTTTGTGTGAGATGGGTGGCTATATAAATATGATTGATAAATAAATAAATAAATAAATAAATAAATAAATAAATATTTCCCATTTGCTCTCATTTGGCTCATCAGAAAAGGCTCCTTAAACTGTAGCACAACCTGTGAACAGAGTCAGACCCAGAGGCAAGCAGAGTCAGGCACTTGGAGCCCCAAAGTCTTTCCATAAGTCTTCAGCTGAACTCTTCATTCCAGGGACAGAGTCTGCCTGTGGGTGAACATGCACACTCAGTTGATCACCTCAACAGTTCTTTGAGTTTGAAGTGTAAGTAAACCAACACTCCAATAGCCTTATAATCAATGACCAGCATAGCGCAGGTTATTGATGTTGCTTCCACCAATTTAAAACCATGTTCCTCTTCTTCTAATCCAAATTTCCTCAACATCCATTCAGCATACAGGTTGAACAAATAAGAAGAGCATATACAGCCTTGTCTCACTTCTTTACCAACCTGGAGTCACTCTGTTTTGCCCTGTTCTGTTCAGACACTTGCTTCCTGTCCTGTGTATACGTTTCTCATGAGGACAATGAAATATTGTCGGATTCTCATTTTCTAAGCAGAGTCCACAGCTCAACATAGTTTATTTATTTTATTTATTTATTTTAAAAGATTTGTATGGCTGCCCATCTTAAAATGACTCTGGGCAGCTCGTAACAATAAAACTATAAAAGCCATGAAAACACATAAAAAGCTAAAAACCTGGCAGCTCGATCAACCTCTCAGCAGCTCTTCACAGGGTCTTCTACCTCCTTGTATCAATCATGTAGTCAGTTTGATTTCTGTGTACTCCATCTATGATCTGTATGTATATAGACATCATCTTGGTTATTTCAGGACTGTGTTACTGATGAAGAAATTGTTCTCCTGTTCCATTTCTCTTTTACTCCTTACTATTTCTTGCTTTAGCAATCCAGGCTCCAATAACAACCCTCACATCTTGCTTGCATATTACATTTCAGATCCAACCTGACCATAATACTCATCAACCTCCTCTTCTGCATCCATATTTGGGGCATAGACTTGGAGAACCATAGTTTTAAAATGTTTTCATAAAGTCTGATTCATGTTGTTTGACCACTGATTACATTGCACCCAAATACTGCCATTGCTATATCTGTCCTGTCTATAAAAGCAACGCCGTTCCTTCATAGTTTTGTCTGTCCTGAGTCGCAAATAGTATGTTCTCCTTACTGATCTCTTGGCATGACTATTGGTGGTCTTTCCTTATCCCTCCCAGGATCACCCCCCACACACAACAGGATGAGGCAGCATAACAGGAGTTGAAGGTCACTGATCATGCATCTTTGTGTTTATGTACATTCAATAAACTGTCCACTGCTTTCTGTGTGCAAAGTGATCACATTACCTGAAAACCTGTAAGAATCTTCTTGAATTCCTGGGCACTATATCCTCTGATATATCAAGGGTGATCACATTAGATAGGGAGATTGAAGGAATAGGCCTGGATTTCATGGCAACTGTAAACATAAACACTCCTTGGCTTCCCTTGGATAGAGTTATTCTGGAATATCTGACATGAAGGTGCTTAAAAATAAAAAAAATGATAAATCTCATCTAACAATTTAGCTGTCTCTACAGGTCAACCAGGTGTGAGATAGAATTGCTTGCCAAATTATTGGGAATGTCCTCAGATACCTGAGTATCTGTATCTGTATCAGTATCCTCAGATACTCAGGGATCCATCTGGGGCAGACCATTCCGATAGGTCCTCTTCTATTGCAAAGGCCCAGGGTATCTGTGACCTGCAGTGTGGCTTTTTGTGGGGAAAGGTCCAAATCTTTTCTAGCCCATCAAGATGCTTCCTGCATTCCCAATGTACCTTGATTTTTTTTCCCAGGTAGAAGCAAATATTGCGATCAACTATTATTTTTCAAGATAATAAAATTGAGATGATGCTGAAGGCTTCTGCTTTGCATTGAAGCAAAGCAGAAGATGATACTATTTTCTTAATTTTTTTATGATGATACTTTTCTGTCTGCTCAGAATTAAACCCTTGTGCTAGTCCTGTGAAGATGACTGGGGATGAGTCTTGTCTGGTTATTTGGACTGAGTTTGACTCAGATACTTGGGAGGTAGTCAACAGGATCCTTGGGTTATTGAGTTTTGCCACCTGGTGGTTAGGTCCATCTCCCTCCTGCCTGGTCAAGGCCTCCTGGGAGGTGACATGTAGCTGGGACCAGGCGGTGATAAATACTTCTTTGCAGGAGGGAGGGGTTCCATGTGTCTCTTGAAGGGGTCCTCACTGGACCCAGCAGTCCTGGACAATTTTCATTCAGTCTCCAACCTTCTCATTTTGGGAACTTTTGGAGGGAGGCACAGGCTATATGTCACTTTAGAAACTTTAAGACTTTTATTTGTTTTAAGGACTGAGCATTAAAGACTTATTTAAGTGGATACATCAAATTACAAAACCTAGAAGAGTGGAGTTAATCCAAGGCAACAGCCTATTGTTGGGGAAGGTGTGTGCTACAATGAAGTACTGTGTACAGTTCTCTTCTACGCTGTGGTATGTCCAGTTCTTGGAAAACAAAGAACCTTCACAGGCCTACAGCTTCAAAGGCTCTGGAAGAAATGGATTATGGACCCATGGCAGTCATGGTTCAGGCCAGGATATAGTACCAAGACAGCATTGATCAAGCTTGTGGATGACTTCTGGTGGGCTTGGTCTGGGGGTAATGGATTCCTCCTGGCCCTATTTCTCAGCAGCTTTCAATGCCATCAATTATGGTATCCTTCTGGGCTGGCTGAGGGGATTGGGACTGGTGGCACAGATCTTCAGTGGTTCTTCTCCTTCCTCCAAGACTGGTTCCAGTTGGTGTGGTAGAGACGAATGTTTGGTCCTAGGCCTCTGCTTTGTGGGGTGCTGACTCTCTTCCCACTCCTATTTTACAGCCTGAATGTCATGATAAGTGTAATCAAAAAGGTTGATTATCTTCTCTTGGAGATAATGATTCTAGTGCATCTGACCTGAATATAGGAAGGGGACTCATCCATACCAGGATGGAGGGAAGGGGGAGGAATAATTATGTTCCCTGTTTAAAAACTATTCAGTTTTATTGTTATATTATAACTTTTAGTGTCTCAAGAATAGGTTTATTGAGTAAAGATCAAACTTCCTTAAATTATTCCCTAGTTGTCTCTTAAAGTGGAACTATGCCTATGAGTCCCACAAAGATATTTCTCCAGCTGTGCATCCACAGGTGAAGTTAAAAAAATAGCTGTGATTCTGTACTTTGCTTATAATTATTACAATCATGGTAATTTATTCTACTTCCACCAATGTGTGTGGGATTCCTCGCTCTTCCCCTAGGACACTTTTCTGAGAAATGTTTACTAACTCCTCATATTCGAAACCTCAAAAACTTGGTCCATAAGTACCACCTCCTCTACAGAGATGAGAGGATGGGATGAGAGAAGGGAGGGACTATGCCTTTTTGAAAGCCCTTCCAGAAATGGTGCCAGCTGGACTCCATTTCTACTGTTAAAGCCAGTGTTGCTGTGCTCTCTGGTGAGAGGCTTTTGCTCCTAATGAGCCAGCTCTGACATTAATAGCAGAGGTGTCTGTGTCTCACTATAGCAAGTACTTCATCATGGCATGTCAAGTGCTGCTGCTTCTGTTTCTACTGGTGTCCCATTTTCCCTGTGGCATAATGAAAATCCAATGTCCGTTGACTGTGGTAAGAGAGGAAAAATCCAGTTTCTACAAGCCAGGAGACTACCTGATTAGCGGAATCATATCTACAGTCAATAGTCTATTTCAACCATATGTTTTTTTCATGCCACCAACCAACAGGTTTAAACGGTAAGTACTGGGGTGTACTTGGCTCTGGAGTTTGATTATGTCCTCTCCAATGTCCCCTTTCAAGTAGGGAATGATCCTGATTTTCTAATTCCTGGCCTTTCTCAAACAGGTCATTCTTCTTCTTCCTCCTGGTTTGATTTAGGAACAAAATGTTTGGGTCACCTAATGCTCTTTCAAAAATTCAGCTTTACATCTCTCTATCTGTGTATCTAGATCTCTGTCTCTGTCTCTCTGTCTCTCTGTCTCTTTATTTCTCTATCATCTATCATCTATCTCTATCTTCTCTCTCTCTATCATTCATCATAATCTCTCGCTCTCTCGCTCTTCCACGTATCTTAGTTTCCTAGTTAAGACAGCACTGAACTGAATGCATGGACTTGATCAGGAAAGAACATTTTAACATAGAAGCAGAATAATGTGCAGAAAAAGCCTCTGAGCTTGACAGCTGACACTTATAGAGCAATGAGGTAGAGCTATTGTGCAACATAAAAGCATTCTCCTACTTTGTCTTTGTCTGATTTATACTCAACTCCCATCAGTTTGAATACTTAAGGCAGTGGACAAGAAATAAAATGACAGAGACAAGACTTTTTTGCAGAATGATTCCTACGGCTAGCTATCCACGAAAAAGGAACTAATGTAACCAGAAGAATTCATATAGCATCAAAGAAATCTGTTCAGATATGTGGGAATGGTAGGTTGTACCAAGATTAATTTGAAACACAGGTAAACAGCATTTACTAAGAAACTTGTCCATTTTGATATTTTTCCTTTGCCTTAAGAGAGATGTGTTTATTTTTCTGGAAGAGTTATTTTCCATGTTATCTCCCTAACTCATGGTTTAGAGGACAAATCAGCTCTGAGGCTTTCTGTAAGGATCATTTTGCCTGACATGAAGAACATTTCTTCCTGCTCTTTGTTTGGTGATAAAAGCCCCATTGATGTCAGGTGGATTCTCCTTGTAATACAGAATCCAGAGAAGTCTACTCCTACAAGGGCTTGTAAATAAATGATGGAGAATGTTCTTATTTTTGTAACAGTGGAAGCAATAGCTGACAATATTTCCTATACTGCAGTGTAGCAAGTAGGAGCTACTGGTACAGTCCTACCCTTCTTTGCCATAACCATTCCACTGATGTTTCAGGCTGCAATTTCTGAGGTCTCCTGGACATGGTTCTCAGGCTAAAATCCAGTTGAATACTTATAAGTGGCCTAAGGGACAACCTGCAGAAAATATCACATCCAAATGAAGGTGACAATCTACTGATATCTCTTATGTTGCAGTATGGAGGATGCAAGCTACTGGCATGTCTTGCCCTTCTTCTTTGCCATTCATGAAATCAACCAGAATCCAAGGCTGTTACCCAACATCACCCTGGGCTACAGCATCTATGAGAATTATTTCAGTGAAAGAATAACCTATGAAGCCATGATAGATTTGCTCTCTATGGGGCAACAGAGTGTCCCAAACTACAGGTGTGGAAGGCAAAACAGTTTGATGGCCGTTCTGGAAGAGACGGATGCTGAGCTCTTTCATCATATTGCAGCTATGTTGGGCACCTACAAAATCCCACAGGTATGAATATAAATTGAAGCTAAGCCTACTTTGCAAATTGTGGAGTCCTTGGGGTTCTCTGAGCTTAGTTGTTTTCTTGCAAACGTTTCATTACCCGGCTAGATAACACCTTCAGTGCTAGAAGGGAGTGAGGTTTGCTCCCTGTTTATATACAGTAGCTTGCCCTGTCAGTGTTGGTGGGGGTGTTGTTTTCCCCTTGGTAGTTCCTCGATTCGGCTGTTGGTTACTGCTTGATTGTTGGTCTGAGTTGGTAGTTCCTTGATTAGGGTATTGTTTACTACTTAATTGTTGGTGTTAATCCCTACTTATCTGGTTGTTGATTGCTGGTGAGGAAGTGTTCTGGTCTTTTTGTTCCCTTTTTTAGCTTTTTATTGTCTCTTTTGAATGGTGTGTAAATGTTGTTTATGTGCCTGTTGCTGACTGAATTGTTTGAATACCAAACTTACAGGAATTCCCTCATATTTTTGTATTTAGCTTGGTCTAAGATGCTAACAGTTTCCCAACTGAAACTATGGTTGAGTCTGTCCATGTGCTGTGAGATTAAGGAGTTTTCATGTGCCTTCTGACTGCTAGTTGATGTTCATGGATGTGCCGTATTAGTCTTCTGCCTGTCTATTTTACACAGTGGCTGTTACAGTCCTTACACTGTATGTTGCAGATGACTCCTGCTTTTTCTTCTTGAGCTACTGGGTCTTTTGGTTTACTTAAGATGTTTTGGAGGGCTTTCGTTGGTTTGTGTGCTATGGTGATGCCGAGTGGTTGTGATAGTCTGTTGGTTGTTTCTGAGATGTTTCTGATGTATGGCAGTATTATCCTTTGTGTAGCTTGTGGTGGTTGTGCTGTAGTGGGAGAACTTTGCAAATTCTCCAAATACAGTACATCCAGAAGCAGACCTTGGTGGATATCACCAAGTAAATCTGGAGGCAGTTGGCAGATATGAAAAGACTTGTAAGAATATTTTTTCCATAATGTTTTCACATATTTCCTTTCATCTCCTTGGCATCTGTGCATGAAGTGGTTTTGAAACAATACAAAAATGAATGGAAAGTGGATGTCAGGGAAGGAAACATGAAAACTACTTGGAAAAGAGCAAAAGGAATTACATCACAGAGTGCCACAGGCAGGCAAATGTGAAGTTTGAAAAAGGATGCCTGTTAGAATGATCAAGTGAAAGAAGCAGTAGATGAGAAAATGCAGATAAGAGAAGGATTGCTACAAAAAGTAATGAAAGATGTGCATTTGGGTGCACTGGTCATAAAAAAACAATGAATCAGGTTCAGATTGGAAAAGAAATAATGAAGGAACAGTGAATGGGAAGACTAAGATAATCTTGCTCTTGGTCAGATGAGTTGATGGGATATGGAAAAGAGATAGAAATTTTGTTCTTCTAAGGGCACTTTCAAAGGGGTAAAACTGTGACATTTTATCACCCATTTTCCTGGAAGAAACTACAGTGACTCGATCAGAAACAAGAAAGTCAGGAAAGAGACCAGCAAGGGGATTTCACATTTCAAGCTGGTATTGTTTTCTGGAATGTTTCTGGCAGTTGAATATTATCGCTAAAAGCAAGACAATCACTGAACTTCTCTATTTCATCTTAGATCAACTATGGGGTCATCAGCCACATTCCTGAGCATAAACAGCATTTTCCTTTTTCCTACTGGATGAGTCCAAGACAAGAGCCTCCTCACTTGGCGATTGTCAAGCTGCTCCTGCATTTCCGATGGACGTGGATCTGCCTCCTTGCTCCAGACAATGAAAATGGAGAAAAGTTCAGAAGAACCTTTGAGCCAGTAGCCTTAAGGAAAGGTGTCTGTGTTGCCTTCTCAGAAAGCATCCCAGTGATGAATTTCAGTAAAGAAAAAAACCTGCTTTTATATTTGAGAAATAGTGAAGTAAATACAATTGTTTGTCAACTGGACTTGAGCACTGTAACAACACTAGGGTTAATAATCAAAATAATGGAAAGGAGAGAAAAATTAACTGTTGGGAAAGTGTGGATTACAACAGCTTTGTCAGATGTAAGTGTGAGATGGCTGTACAAGCTAGTTGATCTCCAGCATAAGCATGCTTCTTTATCATTCATAGTCAAGACAAACAAAATAACACAATACAATCGTAAGATTTCTGATTTCTCTGCTTTTGAGGGCTTTGCAAAGACAGCATTTCGGTGTTCCAATTCAAGCCCTGTGTGGTCAAAGAAAGTTTGGGAAAGATGCACAGAAAAAGAGAACTGGGAAATCCCACCCCATGATGTGGTTGCAAAAATCCTGTCCGAGGATGTCTACAGTATTCCTACTGCAATTCAGGCTATGTCCTGGGTTCTTAATGTTGCCTCTTCCTCCCAACTGATGCAGGCTGGATACCGTCCAGCACCCCAGATACTACAGCCATGGCAGGTAGGACTTCACCTTCAAGTTCCCCTGATGGACCCCTTCAATTCCTCAGTTCTCCACTGGAGGTGAGCAAGGCTGGAGAGGAGGGGAGAAGAGTTCTGAACAACACTTTCCCAGCACCCTACACAAGATAAGTAGGGATTAACACCAGAGAAACAATCAAGCAGAAAACAATACCCTAATCAAAGAACTATCAAGGAGAAAAACCACTTCCCCACCAACATTGGCAGGGCAAGCTACAGTATATAAACAGGGAGAAAACCCCACCTTCACTAGCACTGATGATGTTACCTAGTCAGGTAATGAATTGTCTGCAGTCAAACAACCAAGCTCAGAGAGCACCAAGGACTCCAACACTTTCCCACCTCTAGTGTTTGTTTGTTCTGATGAGACGTGGAGGCTCAGAGCGAGGAAGAGATTCTGTTGCTTCCTATCTGGAGCCATTTGTGTGAGTTGGGATGTAGTGACAACAGTGATGGACAGCTCTACAGAGAGAAAAGATTGAGATTCAAAGAAATTAAAGAAAAGTATAGCATCAGAAGTTACAAAGATCTTATGTGAGATCACTGTTTGTACAAAATTGTTTGTGTTTTCATATTTATTCCTCTGGGAGATCAAATTCTCATGGGCCCTAAACTGCTCAGTGACAAAAGTGATTCATTCAGGCATCTGGGCAAGATCTGACTTTCCTTTCCCGAATCTCTTTCCAGACAGAAGCACTGAGCTAAAGAGGATGAGTTATTCAGACCAGTCCCAATCCATAACCATAGTCATAAAAACAGTGAAAATCAAAGCTCAAACTGGAATGGATAAGTTACAGGTGTGATTTTCCATGTCTTTGCAGCTTCATCCATTCCTGAAAAGCTTCCAGCTTCACAACATTTCTGCGCGTGGAGTTTATTTGGACAAGAATGGAATTCCTGCTGCTGACTTTGATATCATGAACTGGGCGGTGTTTCCCAACAGGTCTACTGCTGGGGTGAAAGTTGGGAGTGTAGAAAGAGACGCCTCCTCAGACGTCAAGGTCTCCATTGATCGAAGTGCTATTATATGGCCAACATCATTTAATAAGGTACTTGATGTGGCTTGTTTTTGGCTTTATTATTTGTCTGTCTGTCTTACATACAGCTGCTTAAAAAATAATTCCCTTTGAGTTCAGTGGGGATTATGTGTCTGTAACGGAGCATAAAGCCTCATTAATTCAGTAGACATTATGCAGAATTACATGTTCTTGGATGCTGTGCATAATACATCAAGGGTGCAAAATCTGTCTCAATGATTTCAGTCAGCTGAGGCAGGAAGCACAGTAAAGTTGTGTAGGGTTGTCTCCTGTTACACCAAACACACAGAAAGGTGTTTATAATGCTCCAGTTTAGGAAAGCTATAGAGGCATTTCCCTTTGTCAGGTCTTCATCAGGCAAAACAGGCATCTCTCTATTATGACCTATTTTTCCTAATATCACTGCCAGACATTTTGGCTTTCAGAACTATTTGGTGTGTACCAGGAAGGCTCCAAGGTTCTGGTTATGAATCTGCTACAACCTATTTCCTGGGTCAGAAGAGAAACATTCAAAACATCACTCATTCTTTATATATATTTCCTGATGTTTCAATATAGTAAAAGTATACAAAGCAAACTGAAAAAAGAAAGTGAGAAAAAGAGAAAAAGAAAGGGAATGAAAAGAACACATACAATTATGCCTTCCTCTCTTCTTTCCTTCAGCTAATTATCATCTTATTCTTTTCCTCATCCTATTGGCCCCTTTTTAATCCCCAAATCCAAAAATCATCCATTCAATCTTTTCTTCTTTCAACAAAATTCCATATAAGGTTTTCAGTCTTTCACACACACAAAAAAACTTTATCATTTTTTCTCTGACCTAAAAAAATCTTTGTTGCTTTTTCTCTGACCCCAAATCACTGATTCTTATTTTACTGAATAACTGTTACTCCTGGGATCTGAGGATCTATGAGGTTCTTAGTGTCAGAGACTTGTTTCCTTCATCCTTGGTTTGTGATATCTATCCAAGAACATTGGGTTTTGGGCAGCTTAAATGGGGAGGAGGAAGAAGAGGATGAGGAAGATGCAGCTGGAAAAAACTGTTTGGCTGGGTCTAGGTCTGGTAAGTGGTGAAGCGCAGCTACTCAGAGGAATTGGTCTAATTTGAACCCACAAAATTCTTGAATTTATCTTCAAGCTGCAAATATTTTCTTGGGGGAAGGCAATATAGTAATGAAGAAATGGCTGTCTCAGAACTCCAGATGATCTTGGATTACATCAATGATCTGAGCTACTTTCAGTCATAACAGCTTTGGCACCTTGGTGAAAGTCTATGCTGGGAAAAGGGTATGAAGTTGATCTTGCTATTTCTTCTGGAGAGCTGATTCCAGCAGATCCCAGCATTGTTCTGGTCCATTGGGGGAAATGTTGTTGTTGGTTAACCCAAAACTCTTGAAGCCTTATGAGGAAAACCAAGTAGGCTAGGAAGGCCCTTTGAGAGAGGAAGGACTTCAAGTAATACAGGGGCTGTCAAACTGTGGGTCATGACCTCTTTGGTGGGTGACAAATAGTTGAGGGCTTGAACACACAGGGCAGACTTGCTGCTCAAATGATTCCCGTTCTGCCTGAACAGATGCTTGCCTGGGTAGAGCAGGAGCAAAGTCTGGCAGGGATCTAGCCTTAGCTTATTCAAAGGTCTCCTGGTGGAGATTTTTAGCAGTTGCCACTATGGAGAGCAAATGTTGATCAGGATGAATATAGATGGGGGAGTGAGTATGGCTGCCTCAAAAGTGAGGTTCTGCACATCGAGTTCTTCCCAAGAACCTAGGATGTCATAATATACTGGCATGGAATATGTGCAGATCCAAGCAATGTGGCCTTTTGCAACTGACAGGTGGAAATTCAGCCAATGCACAGATTTTCTAAGTGCCATCCAAGGCTTTTTGGTATGGCACCCTGTATGCCGATAACTACTGGCACCACCATTGCTGGTTTATGCCACAATCTTTCCACTTCAGTTTTCAGGATCTTGATACATTATGATCTTCTCCAGTTCTTTTTCTTCTATTCTACTATCCCTTGGTATTGTCACATCAATTATCCACACTTTCTTCTTTTCAACCACAGTTAAATCCAGTGTGTTATACACCAAAACTTTATCAGTTTGTATTTGGAAGTCCATTGCTATTTTAACCTGCTCATTTTTGACTACTTTTCCACTATATGTCCCCACCTATTTTTCATTACTGGCAGATGATAATTTTTACAGATATTCCAGTGAATCATTTTGGCGACTGTGTGATGTCGTGGTTTATAGTCAGCTCGTGCAATCTTTTTGCACGAGCTGAGTATATGATCTCCTGTTTCTTCTGCTTCTTTGCACAATCTGCACTTTGAATCATTTGATGATTTTTCAATTCTGGCCTTGATTAGATTAGTATGAATAGCTTGCTCCTAAGCAGCTAAAATGAAGCCTTCAGTTTCTTTTTTTAATCTTCCAGTTATAAGCCATTGCCAGGTTTTATCTTCATCCACTTCACCCTTGATCTTTTGTAGAAACTCTCCAATAATGGTCAGTGTAATCCTTGCCAGAATTCCATTCATGTTTTTATTACATTGTTTCCATATTCATGTTTTTGTTCCTGTACATTCAGTCAGTTCCAATTTTTAACTCGCATCGGTGCTTGTTCTTGACTGTCTTTTACATAATCAGTCAATGCATGCTTTTCTTCCTTGACAATTTGCTTGACTTGAAGTAAAGCTCTACCTACATTTCTGCAGGGCAGGTATAATCTATCAGTGTCACTACGGGGATGTAATGCATAGTGAATAATCATGAGTTTTCTTGTTTTTGGGTCCAAACTGTCCATTTCAGTTTGTGTCCTGTTAATAATTCTAGCAGTGTATCTGTGATGGAATGGAATTATGAAGGCCACGCTCAGGGAGGCAAGTATCCTCTTTCGTCTCCAGAAGGGCGAGGAAGAGATAAGAGGATGAGGCTGGCACCTCCCTGAGGAATTCACTCTGTTTTCATAGCTACTGTGGGAACAGAGTTTCAGTCTGGGAAGATTGATGTCAGGCCTAGCCCAAGGAACTCCAGGAGACTATACAGATTCAGTTCAGCAATGTTTATTAGCTACAACCTCTATCAAGAGTCTTCCCAGACTGAAACTCTGTTCCCACAGTAGCTATGAAAACAGAGTGAATTCCTCAGGGAGGTGCCAGCCTCATCCTCTTATCTCTTCCTCGCCCTTCTGAAAATGAAAGAGGATGCTTCTCTCCCTGAGTCTGGCCTTCATAATTCCATTCCATCACAGTATCGTATAAAAGGTATGGCCCAGGTATTGATGGCTTTGATGGTGTTTCCATCTTTCAGTTTTGTCTTTAACAATTTTCTCACTCTTTGGATGTATTCTTTACTTTTCACACTTGTCCATGCTTGATGTTATCCAGCTCTAAAATGCCCAGATACTTGTAGGCTTCATCCTGATGGCTCCTGATGGTTTGGCCATTCGGCATTGCAATTCCATTACTCTTTGTGATTTTACCAAGATTTATTGCTACTGTAGCACATTTCTCTGGGCCAAATTCCATTGCTATATCTGTGCTAAAAATTCTTACAGTATTTGTCAATGACTGGATTTCCATTTCTGATTTTCCATAAATATTCAGTTCATCCATATAAAGTAAATGTGAGAGCCTTTTTACCGTTTGGTAGCCAAAATTTTTTTTTTTCAAAATCACTGAAAGTGGGATCATACCAATGACAAATAATAAGGGCGATAATGAGTCACCCTGGAAGATAACTCTCCTAATGTTGACAAGCCCATATTTTTCATTTCCAACCTCCAATTCTGTCTTCCACTGCTTCATTCTTTTTTTTATAAACATTCTGATGTTTTTGCTAACACCAATTGTTTCCAAACATTTGGTGATCCAACTACATGGCAATGAATTAAACACCTTTTTGTAATCAATCCAAACCATATGTAAATTGGTTTTTTGGCTTTTGCAATTCTCCAAAGCCAGTTTCCAAAACCAATTCTCCAAAACCTATGATTATCATGGTTGTTCGCACAGTCAGCCAGATGTTTAGACTGGATGTGGCATTTTTATCCACCTATCAAGTCCTTCCCAAGGATCTGGGATAGGCAAATGTTGTTTGACGGTGTTAAAGGTATCGTCACAGGATATAAGCTGTTCCAAGTAAAGCTGCCTTTTGCAATTGACTGATGGTGATTTTGTCAATGCCGATAGTCTTCAAGTGGTGCTCCAGATGTTTTGGGATTGCACCTAAGGCACCTATTACTATCTTTGGTTTCTTTTGCCATAGTCATTCTACTTCTATTTGCAAATCTTTATATTTTGTGATTTTCTCCAGTTCTTTCTCTTTTATTCTTCTGTCTCCAGGTATTGCAATGTCCACTATCCAGACTTCTTTGTCTTTCTTTTCAACAATTGTTAAGTCTGGGGTGTTGTGTGGCAGGTGCTTGTCTGTTTGAATTCTGAAGTCCCAGAGCACTTTAGCTTCTTCATTTTCTGTTACTTTGTCTGTTTTGTGGTCCCACCAGTTCTTGCTTGCAGGCAAATAGTATTTCTTGCAGATACTCCAATGCACCATTGTTGCTACTTTGTCATGCCATTGTTTGTAGTCAGTCTGTGTAATCTTCTTGCAGCAGTTAACTAGGTGGTCCACCGTTTTTTCAACTTCTTTGCAGAGGTGGTATTTGCTGTCTGTTGCTCAGTGGAAGGACTGATACTGAAGCTCAAGCTCAAATACTTTGGTCACCTAATGCGAAGAGAGGACTCTTTGGAAAAGACCCTGATGCTGGGAAAGACTGAAGGCAAAAGGAGAAGGGGACAGCAGAGGATGAGATGGTTAGATAGTATCATTGAAGCAATGAGCATGAAACTGAGCAAACACAGGGAGGCAGTGAAGGACAGGAAGGACTGGCACGATATGGTTCATGGGGTCACGAAGAGTTGGAGATGACTTAATGACTGAACAACAACAATGCGTTTGTTCCTAAGGCATGGTCTTATACAGCCAGAATTAGCCCCTCTGTCTCTTCCTTCAACTTTCTTGCTCTTAGCTGTTGCCAGGTCTTGTTGCTATCTGCTTTGCCTATTTTTTTTTGTCTACTGTCTGTGTGATACTTTGCTTTGCCATGTCTCTTTTCTATTCTTCATTTGATCTTTTTTATAGGCCAGTTTGGTTTCTTTGGTTATTCAGTAAGCCTTCATAGTGTACTAGTTTCAGTTCATCTTTTTCACTGCCCTTCAGATATTCTTCCAATGCCCTTTTTTCTTCATCAGCTGTCTGGTGTACTTGTAACATTCAACTTATGCTCCTTCGTAAGTAGAGTCTGTCAATGTCGCTGCGTGGATGAAGGACATGATTCATTGTCATTATTTTTCTGGCCTTCCTATCCAGGGCTTTACTTCAGCTTGAGTCCAGTCCATTATTCCAGCTGTATATCTAATGATTGAAATTGCCCAGATGTTAATGGCCTTGATGGTATTTCCACTACAGGTTTGGACTTTAAAATCTTCTTCACTCTTCTGATGTATTCACTACTAGCCTTCTTCTTGACTTCAGTGTGCTTGATGTTGTTACCTTGAAGGATTCCAAGGTATTTGTAGTGATCTTCTTCATCCAGACTCTTGATGTTATTTCCATAGGGCATCTTGATTCCTTCAGTTTTCACTATTTTTCCCTTGTTGATGGTACGGGTGGCACATTTGTCCAGTCCAAACTCTATTGCAATATCTTGGCTATGTATTTGGACAGTGTTGACTAGCGATTCCATTTCAGATGGTGTTTTTTCATACAGCTTCAGATTGTCTATGTAAAGGAGGTAGGATAACCTGGCAGATGTTTTAGATGTTTGGTAGTCATGTCCTGACTTGTTCAGTATTGCTGACAGAGGAATCAATGCAATGACAAATGGTAGTGGTGATAGTGAGTCTCCTTGAAAGATTCCTCTCTTGATTTTAACCACTCCCAGTCTATCGTCATTGACCAGCAACTGTGTCTTCCATTGTGCCCAGCAACTGTGTCTTCCATTGTGCCATTGATATTTGTCCAAAGCTTCTGATGTTTCTACTGACTCCTGTTATTTCTAGGCACTTGATTATCAAGTCATCTGGTAGGGAGTCAAATGCCTTCTTGTATTCAATCCATGCTACATTCAAATTGGTCTTCTTTCTCTTACATTTTTCCAAAATCATCTTGTCAATTAGCAGCTAAGTTTGAAAATGAATTTCTGAAAAAAATATTTTCACTAAACTTGGAAGGAAACCTTGAAGTCTATTCTTGAGTTTCATGAACTGGATATAATTGGCTTAGAGAATCAGGAGATTTGGGAAGTACAGATCCTTTACCATTTTGGGTTAAGAAGGTTAAACACTATTATAGTCAAGAATGAGCTAGAATACAGCTTCTGTTTTGCTCCATCCCAAATCCTGCTCTCAGAAAGGATCCCAGGATCTCAGGAGGTAAACCCATCAGTGACTAGGTTCATTGATTATATCAAGATATTATGAGAGTAATTTAGCCCAGGGTGGGAACCCACTCTGTGATTCATTTCCATTCAAATAAATAACCCCCTAATTCACTCTTTATTTTTATGTTTAGAAGGTGCCTTTTTCTAGATGTACTGAAAGTTGTCACCCAGGATACACCAAACTCACCAGAGAGGAAGCACCAATCTGCTGCTATGACTGTTCCCCATGTATAGAAGGAACTATTTCCATCCAAGAAGGTAGGTGGCTCCAGAGCAAAACAGTGCTTGAAGGTCCAAGCAAACAATTGTTCATGTTCTTAATGGAAGACTTTCAGGGAACGATGGGCCATGGTTTAATGGAGCACAGGGAAGAGAAATCTGGGGGACAAAGTCCCCCAGATTTGTCTGGAGCTGAATGCCAGCTAGGCAAATCCTATGAAGGTGGTGGTGCCTATCTCTTGCAAAGTTAACTTGAATGAGTTTGAACCTGTTGGTCCTAAGGAAGTGGAAAATGTGCTCTGTGAGGTTAGCTCTGCCACCTATGATCTAGATCCCTGTCCTGTTCTGAGCAGACACCCACACACACTGAGATGCAGTGATCAAGTGGGAGACTTGCTTGGGAGAGCAGAATGCAAGCAGTGGCTGGTGGGGCATGGAGATGCGCACATGCACACAGTCCTATTCAGGCTCAGAGTCCCACTTAGTTTGCCTAAGGAATGAGTCAAAGTGTGGTCCAAGATAGTCTGAGGGTCTGAGCATTGTAGTGAGGTCGCCAGCCAGCCAGGTACAGAGGAGCAAAGGAGGAGCTCCAGACACAAATGGACAGAGTTTTCAATAAGCAGAGAAATTGTCTGCAGCAGAAAAGTACTGGGTAGTAACAGTTGTTAAATGGAACCTGCACCAAGTTCAGGCAACCAAGGCCATGCGAGGAACCTCACAGATCTCCTCTCTTCTGCTCTGCACTCGGCTCTACATGCTCTAGTGCTGGAAGGAGGTTCTAGATCCAGCCCCTCACCTTCTGCAGCCCTCAGCTGACTTGAATGTTCCTTGGCCATGTCAGTCTCGGGTGCTTGATTCCTAGGTTTCCGCTGAGGCTGGTATTCATCTGATGCATCCTCATCAGCTTCCTGCTCATCATTATCCCAGCCCTTCCTGGCTAGGGGAAGAGTCTAGGCAGATAACACAGGTGGGGTCAGGGCAGTGGCTAATGAATCCTTGAGAGAAAGGGTGGTTCTACCTGTTTTGAAGGAAGTGGTGTTTCACCCCCTCCTCAAGAACCCATCTCTGGCTCAGCAATCTTAGGCCATTATTGGCCTGTCTCCTCAAGGTTGTTGAGAAGATGGTGGAATTTACAAGAATTCTGGAGAACGTTGAATATTTCTATCCTGTTTTCAGGCCTGGATGTGGTTCAGGTTGTCCAGAACCCTGAACTTGTTGATTATTTGGGCCTCACTGGTGAAACAACCTTTTTCAGTCATGGATCATGATTGGCTCTTAACTGACAAGCTGAGGGATGCAGTCCAAAAAGAAGGTGTAGACAAGACAAAAGTTAAGATTCAACTTCAATCCAATTAAAAATAATGAATACAACTATTACCCATTCATTCAATAACTTCCTTCTTCTGCCAGGCTAAAAATTAGTCTGGTAATTAATTTAGGAGGAACTTTGAAGCCAAATTTCAGGATTTCAGGGGCAGTCCAAGAGATGGTCTCCTAAGCCAGAGACAGGGGCTTTCAATGGGAAGACTAAGGAACCTCAGGGCTTTTGTCTACCTGATGAAATAGAACTCTACAAATCCTTCATGGAGGTCCTTCAGAACACACAGGAGTGCCCAAAAAAAGCACATCTTTTTGTATCATTAAAAATTGCATCTTTTTCCAGGCTTTCATTATTGCCTTGGAAACTGTTCTTGGCTCTAATGCAGGCATATGAATGCAGCTGGGCAAATCTGGGAAAATTTCACGATTTCATGATTCCAAAAGAGGTAGTTGCTCCTTTGTATTTCATAGCTCCACTTTCAAAGGTTTTGCACATCCCAATGGCAGAATAGTTGTGAGAACCAAAGGGGAAAACTTTATATGGATTCTGTGCTGTCTTATAGAGGAAGGAGAAGAAATATGAAACTGGATCCATTCTATTCTATTCTATTCTATTCTATTCTATTCTATTCTATTCTATTCTATTCTATTCTATTCTATTCTATTCTATTCTATTCTATTCTATATTCTATATTCTATATTCTATATTCTATTCTATTCTATTCTATTCTATTCTATTCTATTCTATTCTATTCTATTCTATTCTATTCTATTCTATTCTATTCTATTCTATTCTATTCTTTTTTGTGCCTTCAAGTCAGTTTTTGACTCCTGGTGACTGCCAGGACTAGTCCCTGCAGTTTTCTTGGCAAGGTTTTTTGGAAGTGGTTTACCATTGACTCCTTCTTACAGCCCAAGGTCACTCAGCTGGCCCAGGGTCACCCAGATGGCTTCATGCCTAAGGTAGGACTAGAACTCACACTCTCCCAGTTTCTAGCCTGGTGCCTTGACCACTACATCAAACTGGCTGTCAGTGTTATTGATTAAGAAGAATAAAAGTCTGATGAGAGCCAAACATAGCAACATTGCATTGGAGGGAAAGAATGATGGCTTAACTTAACTAATCAACGAAATAGATAAAGCCTTCTTATAGTCAAGCTCAACTCCTGGTGATTTCATAGATACATCTGTATTATTTTCTTGGCAACTCTGTGCAAGAGATTTGCCATTGCCTTGTTCCAGTCCCAGTTCCCAGTCTGACCTACAATTCCCCTGATCTTCCCTAAAAGTTTCAATTCCAAGTACTAACTGAGCTTCCAGATCCAGAAAAGATTAGCCAGGTGTTGTCATCTTCTGAAGGAGTTTACCTGTTTACATCCTGCTAATCTACTACTTTTGCAAATACCACCATTGCACCATCACAGGAGTACTACTGTTTACTTTTCTTGCCAGAGACTTACCCAAATATCAGTGAAAGACTGTTCTGACCTTTCATTTTGAACTGCATTGTGGATGCTGCTGGAATTTTCTGTGTGCACAACATACTGGTTTCTACCCTGTGTAAGGTTTGCCCCGTTCGACAGAGAAACTCCCGTGACACGTGTGGTTCACAAAAGAGGTTTACTCATGCGTAACATAGCAGTCACAAGCAAAGCCAGGGCTGGCTTGGTACAATTGCATCACTCGTTATATTCCCCCCTTCCCGCGCTTTTTTCGCCCCGCGATCGCGTTACCGCTGCGGATTATCGGCCCCCCAATAATCCCTCTTGATTGTCCATGATGGCAGGTTCGGTCAGGGTCCATTGTCCTTGATTGGCAGTCCCCCTCCGGCTTGGGTTGGTCCCCCCCCCCGTTACGTGCAAGCCTGAGGGTTCTGCGTTGCACGGTAATCTTGTTTCGCTGCCTGTGGCCCCGTTCATTGTTGGCTCGCGCCGTTATCAGTGTAGAGTTAAAACTTCTGCTGCGGTTTTCCTGTTTGGCTGGGCGCAGGTGGCCCATTAATTAGCGGCGCTTTCAGTTCCTCTTTCCCTCGCTAGCTGCCGCCGGTGGAGTTCGCGTGGTCTGGCTGCGAGCTTCCCCGAAGCCCCGTGCTGACCGAACCTGACACCCTGGACAGTTACCTCTGCTAAGATTCAGAAACAATGACCAAATTCTACTTTTTCTGGCAAATTCTATTCAGCACCACATTGCATCTGAATCTGGAAGTTCCATAGCACCTCCTCACTGTTACACACTGAGTCTTCTTTCTTCCATGAATGCTGCTTTTTCTATTTCATAACAACATTAGATTCTGATCCAGCACTGTTAGATGTGGGCTGCATCTATTCCTTTCAAAATGTTGTTCTCCAGAAACAGTTTTACATAATGTGGGTGAGATTGTTGGGTATATACATGCAGACTCTTATGTGTACAAGATATGTGCTAATTAAGCAAAAAAATTGCTTCTGCTTTTCAGATGCTGCTCATTGCAAAAGGTGTCCGGATGATCAGCATTCCAATAAAAAGCGAGATCATTGTGATCCCAAAGTTATAAATTTCCTGACCTATGAAGAAACATTAGGTGTCATCCTGGCTATTTCTGCCCTTTTTTTATCACTAACCACTGGCTTTGTTCTACACATCTTCATTAAATACCAAGAAACTCCGATAGTCAAAGCCAACAACCGTGATCTCACCTACATTCTTCTGGTCTCCCTCCTCCTTTCCTTCTTGACCTCCCTCCTATTCATTGGTCGCCCCAAGAAAGTGACCTGCTTTCTTCGACAAACTGCCTTCAGTGTTGTATTCTCAGTTGCCATTTCTTCCTTGCTGGCCAAGACTATCATGGTGGTGGTGGCATTTCTGGCCACAAAGCCAGGCAGCAGGATGAGGAAATGGCTGGGGAAGAGTCTGGCCAACTCCATTGTCTTGTCCTGTTCTGGGATTCAGATGGGCATCTGCCTTATATGGCTGGGAATCTCTCCCCCATTCCCAGACTCTGACATGCATTCCCAGCCAGGGTACATCCTACTGCAATGTAATGAAGGCTCAGTCACTATGTTCTACACTACACTGGGCTACATGGGCTTTCTGGCTGCCATCTGCTTCTTGGTGGCTTTCCTGGTCCGGAAGCTGCCAGAAACTTTCAATGAAGCCAAGTGGATCACCTTCAGCATGCTAGTTTTCTGCAGCGTTTGGGTGTCCTTTGTTCCCACCTACCTGAGCACCAAAGGGAAATCCATGGTGGCTGTGCAGATCTTCTCCATCCTGGCCTCCAGCCTGGGCTTACTGGGCTGCATTTTCATCCCCAAATGCTATATCATTATCCTGAGAGCTGACCTGAACATGAAGGAGCATCTTATGATGAAAAAGAATGAGGGGGGCTGAGTTTGTTAATTACTTTTTGTAGTGTATGCAATTGAAAACATTTTTTTAAAAAAAATAACTTTATGATAAACGTTTAGTCACTTAACATTTGGGGTGATAATATACTATAAAGAATATAGATACTAAAGAATCCGACACTTAAATTAAAATTCTTTAAGAAGTATATAAATAATGTAAGGGGAAAAAAAAAATCTTTAGCAAAATTTCATCTTCCCTTTCATTATTCCCAACAATTAACCACTACTCAGATGTTTATACTTTTCTTTGAAGATTAAAGATTGCTTATATCTATTTAAATCATGTCATCTGTTATCTTTCTTCAGTCTCTTAACTCTTTTTCTTAGAATCCATATCCTAAATGTTTCCAAAATATATCTTCTAACAAATCTTTTTTTCCAGCCATGTGAGATTTGAATTATGGCTCAATAATGAAACTGATATAGCAACAGATCATCTTCTTTTATATAATTAGCACCCTCTGAATTTAGGTACATTATTGTAAGGGATGGCATGAGCGGGGAAGATTCTGGAATGGAACTTCAAGGTTGTCAGGAGGGGGAAGAGTTATTCCAGGGCAAGCGCCTCCTACCCTAACCCTAACCCTAACCCTAACTCTTAGGCCAGTCTCTCCCTCTCAGCCCTAGGAAGAGGGCAATGGCCAACTACTCCCAAAAGTCTTGCCAAGAAAACCCTGACTGAAAGATTTCACAGAAGCTGGAGAGGTAAAAGTTTCTGCAAAGAAAACATTGTAAATGCCATGCCAGGCAGTGTGCCAGGTGCAATAGAGATAGCGAGGATCATGGCAGAAAGTCTTTTCCCAGAGACGTATCCCATTTCTGAGAGCCCAGAAAGATGGCATTGAGGTAGCCTCTGATGCAAAGAGCTCCCTCTAAAGCCATTTCCTAATTTTTTAAACTGGATCTTTTGCTTTTATTCCACTCCATTTTATCTTATTTTTATTTCATTTTCTTTTATTCTTATATACCATTTCATGGCAGCAGCCTTCAGTATAGCACTTTTCAAAGTTCCTATTTTCAAGAGAGACGTGCTGCCTCAAGTGAGATTTTTGTCCTGGATTTGCAATGGAATGATCTCCTTTAGGCATCCTTTATCTTCCCCTTGCTTCCCAAGATTTTATACACAGACACCCAGGCACACAGGCACACAGACACACAGGGGTTTGGAGACTTCTCCCTCCGTTCTCCATGAGAGAAACCATCCTGGAGAAAGATTTCATACGGTTCTCTTTTTGGTTATCTCTGTCTCCTTTGGGGGACGGGGAGAAAGATTTATGCTTAGGTTTCATTTGTGCTTTCCCTTGTCAATTTTTCACTTGCTTCTGTAGGTTGATGTTTGTGCATGTGTGTGTAAGAGATGGTTGGAGGGTATGTGCATATGTTTGTGACAAAGAGGGGGAGGTCACACTCTGGTTTTGCCGGGGGGAGGAGAAGGCGAGGAGGAAGCAGATGTGAAAGGCTCGGCATTGAACTTGGATGCAACGTCTGCCTGGAGGGCACAATCAATCATCCCACATCCAAAAGTCTTACAAATGGCACCAAACGTTACTTAAGATAATACTGTATAGAAGTCAGAAGTAAAATCGTAAGTATTGTCACCTGATTTTTTGCTTGGCAACTGCAGTGCTTCGCTTAATGATTGAACGGGAAGTAAGGTTAAAAGCCCATCATGGTTATGTGATTTTCTACATAGTGACTGCATTGCTTAGCGACCGAGTTGTCGGTCCCAATTGTGGTCACTAAGTGAGGGCTATGTTAAATAAATATACATAAATATTGAAAGCAAATAATCAAATTTGTAATAATAATATGTTTCTGAGGAAATGGCCTTGAAGGACAGAAGGATGAGATGCTACCAAGGCAATGGTCAGATAAGTGGGGCATGAGCCGGAGGCAAGAAAATAACATGAGTAAACTTCTCAAACAACCTCCTCCCTAGTTCATATGAACATAAGGTGAGGAAGGGGGAAGTGCATTCAGACTTGCAAGATTCTGTTAATGTAACATTACAATAAAAGTTGTACTGACCCACATGGCCTTTGGTTTCCTAATCTGGTGTACTTCAGAGGACTGATCTATCCAGATTTCTGCTTCTTCCCTTGATGCAAGTGTGGGGTCAGGCCTTCAGAGCCCCCCAGGCTTTGCAAAGGTCTTCAACTGAGATCCTCAATGTAGGAGCACACCTGTCTGCTAGTAGGCATCACATTCATTTCAGCACTGAGCAATAACAATTGACATTTTCAGTAAAAATAGTGAAAATACTAAGTGGTCAGGGACCTTGGGAGAATTTTGTTCAACCCAGATTGAATTTTAGGCAGGTTGCATGACTTGATTTGTTCCCCTCTGAGAGTTTCAATCAGCTGAATTAGCTGCTCCCGACCCAAGAAGAGAAGCCTTCTGGAGCTCCGCATGGCTGCCTCAATAGGAGATGGTGCATTCTGGGTCTGTTGGAGAGAAAGAGGAAGACCAATGCTGCAGCAAAAGTTGCAGATGTCAGCTGAGCAAAGCCAGAGATGCCCAGGACAAAGCTAGCTGAGGACTGCATGGGGCCAAAGCATGGTGGATGGCTGAAGACGGAGGAAAAGCCAGAGTTCCTTCAGAAATGCAGCCAACTGAGTGGCTGCTTGCTGCGGCTACCGACTGAGCAGAAATGAGCAGAAAAGCATCCTTAGGCAGGCACAACAACTTCAAGAGATGCACCAACTACCAACTGCCAACCTGAAGCTGAGAAACCCCCAAGTCCCAGGGGCAGCTTGGGCCAAAGGCAACCAATCCCTGATTGTAGAGCCTGGAAGACACCAGCCACCAACCAAGCTGCAATATTCTACAGTTTCAAATCTGACTTTCTTTTCCATAAAGTGTCTCAGTGAAAAACCTTGCCTGGATAATTCTGACCTTGAAGTGCAAATGTTCGGAAGAGATAGGGAAGGTCTTCCTGTCTGTGAGACTTGCTAACTCCAGGTTAAGTTTGCTTATCCCACTCTTTAAGGTTAGGCAATCCAAGAAGGACATCCTAGAGGGAAGGAAGGAAGCTATTTGGGAAGGGGTTGAGAGAGCTACTTCAGGAACAGATATCAGACCTGAACTCTGGATGTGGGAATGGAGAAGATTCTGCAGTCAAACACTTATATGTGCTCGGTCCATATATCCAAATTAAAGTACATCACAGACCGTTGGTTGCCTATCCCATGCTTCAACACATCCAAAGGTGAAATGAAACCCACCTCTTCCCTAGGTCCTTGGCATTCATCTTCACCTGCTTGTAGGATTAGCATGTTCCCCCCCCCCCCAAAACATTGAATCAGAATCTATTTATAACTTAAAGCTATTGCTACATGAGAAAAGAGGGAAAATTAGTATTGCCAGGGCATGATTCTGCCTTAGTTAGAAAAAGCCAATTAAAAAGTATTAGCACTGGTTCCCAGTGTTTTTTCAGATACAATTCAAGATGCTGGGAGTCAGTTTTAAAGTCCTTCATGGCTTGGGACCAGGCTATTTATGGGACCGTCTCTCCCCAATTGTTTCTACCTGTCCCACCCTGTCTGGCAGGAGGGGTATATTCCAGGTGCCATTGGCTAAGGAGTGTCAGCTGGCAGGGCCATGGAGGACAACTTTTCTGCCATGGCGCCTGCCCTGTGGATCATTTCCTCTGAGATAGGTTAGCTCTGACTCTGATGGCCTCTCGCAAGGCCCACAGAACTTGGTCTTGTGCCCAGGCTTGGGAACCCAGATATGTGTGATATAGCCTGTCTCTTGGCTTTGTTGACGTTATGTTATGATGCTCAGCTGCCATATGTTCTTAATTTATATTATATATTTTATTGATTTCATCTATTTTATTGTAAGCCACCAGAGTCACATATATGAGGTGGGCAGATATATATGAGGGAGGGAGGGAGGGAGGGAGGGAGGGAGGAAGGAAGGAAGGAAGGAAGGAAGGAAGGAAGGAAGGAAGGAAGGAAGGAAGGAAGGAAGGAAGGAAGGAAGGAAGGAGATCCTTTTGTCTGGCCATGTCCTCTACAGCAGCCATTTTGGAATAGCCATTATAAGCTTTCAAACTTCCAAATTCACCCACTCATCCAAAAGGATAGGAACTCTGCCTTGTAACATATCAACACTTGTGCAAAGGAACCTAGTTTTCATGATGACGGTACACAGGGAATGTAATCATTTTTCGCTTTTGGAGAAGTGTTTGCAGCAATTCCCTCTAACGGTTGGTCAGGATGATGTACCATCTCCTAGATATAGTTCTCCTGGGGTATCTGACCTCATCTATACAAGAACAAGATAGGTGAAGTGGAGGGTAGAGATGGCCTTGACGAAAATATGTAGCAACTGTGAGAAAAAACATGAACTTGGCCCTGAAAAACAAGAAAGAGAAGGAAACTCTTAAGATTATTCTGCCATACCTATCTTTGGAATAAAAGAGAGGAAAGAAGAAATGCTGTAGGGCTTTAAAGATTCTGTTTTATAACATCTGTCTGTCTGTCTGTCTGTCTGTCTGTCTGTCTGTCTGTCTATCTATCTATCTATCTATCTATCTATCTATCTATCTATCTATCTATCTATCAATCATCTATCCAGCTATATTTGTGCCTATGAACAATTGTTGACTCCTGGCGACTGCCTGGACAAGTCCCTGCGGCTCCCTTGGCAACATTTTTGGAAGTGTTTTGCCCTTGCCTCCTTCTTCCTAGGGCTGAGAAAGAGTGACTGGTCCCAGGTCACCTCCCTCTTGCTTTCTAGCCTGGTGCCTTCACCACTACACCAACTCGCTCTTGTGTCAATAAAAAGGAGTTCTGGTATTTCTTTGGTGCCTGTTTCCTGACCTGGCCTACCTCAAAGGGCTGATATTAATCTTGAAAGCCTGATAGTGGAAAGGAATCTTACTGTTCCTACTGCCTACTGAAAAATCTTATGTTTTCTTATGGTATTACAACCTTCAGTATCTCAAGTACTAACAGAAGTCAAACTTTCCTGAATTGTTGCCTTGATGGAACAAATAAACTCCACAACTGGAATATGCCCCTGGGTCACACACATTGATTTCCCCGGCTGTGCATCTCCAGATGAAGTCAGCGAGAGAGTCCACTGTGATCCCTAAACCCTTCATGATTATCCAAATCATGGTGATTTATTCTATTTCCAACAAAGCCTATGAGATTCCCCCCCTACCCCCCCGCAGATCATCTTTGAAAGCAAAATAAGGAATATTTCATAAAAAGTCATCAACAAAACTTGACAACATTTGGTAACTCTTTCAAAACCAAAACAAAACAAAAACAAAAAATTGAATATACCACAAGCTGTACAGAGAGGATATGGCAGGATTAACACAGGCAGTGACTATGCCACTCTGAAATTTAATGTTGCCCTTTCAGATCTGGTGCCAGACTTCATTTCATCACCCTCAGTAAAGTCAGTGCAGTTCTCCTTTATAATTATGAAAGTCATGGTGATTTACTTTATTTCCATCAAAGCCTGTGGGATGGCCACCCACTCCATTCCCAGTCATGCTTGAAACCATAATAAGAAATACTTAGAAACTCCCTATCAAGAAAACCTGATCAATATTTGGTATCTTCTCATATAAAACACTTCAAAATACATCCACCTCCATGGAGAGCATCTGGTGGGATTCCTATAGGGAGGGACTGTGCAGGTCTGAAATTCAGTGCTGCCCCTTTAATGCGCCAGGCTGCATTTCACCTCCCTTGATAGAGTCAGTGTGGCTGAGCTCTTGGGTGAGAGGATTGTGCTTTTCCTCAGACAGCTCTGAGACCAAAGACGGTGGCACCTGTCTCAGAAAACTGAAGCAGATCTCCATCATGGTATCTCAAACGCTGCTGCTGCTTCTCTTGGTGTCCCACTTTCCTTGTGGGACATTCGTGACCAGATGTCCATTGAATGTACAAAAAGAGGAAAAAACCATGTTTAATTACTACAAGCCTGGAGATTTCCTGATTATTGGAGTCATATCTACATGGACTTGTATATCCCAACCATACTTTTTCTCCTTTCCACCAAGAAATATGTTTCTAAGGTAATTACTGATGTGTAGTTAACTATGCTAATTGTTTCTATCCTTTCCACTGCCTTCTTTTTAATAAGGAATTGTTCCTATTTCCTGGTACGTGGGCACTGTTGATCTGCTCATCCTTTTTTCTCCTATTTGGTTGAAGGAAAAGGGTTAAGGGTGGGTGTGGCCTTGGCTGACTCTCTGGGATACCAGGTAAAGTCACCAAACATCCTTTTAGCAGATGGCAAACAAGTGAGATTCCTTCCCACCACATCTTTCCCATTCTCTACAATGCTTCTATGACCTACTGCTATGTAACTGTATCATTCATCTCTCTCTCTCTCTCTCTCTCTCCCCCCCCCCAATCTTATCTCTAGTCATCCATCCATCTATCCATCTTCTCCATCTCCTGGGCTGGTGAGCCCAGTCCTCATCAATTGGTTTATAGCTTTCTTGTAAGATCGCTTGTCAGACACTTTGGTTTCCAGAAGAAAAAAGAGGCTGGCATTCTGCTATGGATGGAGAAAGTCCAGCTTCCTGTTTAATTTTTCTTTAAAGTAAAGGAAAATTTCTTTAAAAGTAAAGAATGTACAGAGCATGCCAGGCACCAAGGGAGTTGGCCATCGGCATATTGTGTATTGAGACTGGGAAAGGACTGGGAATTCAAGTGAGACGAAAACCATTTTTAATAAGTGGTTCGTTCTATACACCTGGAGGTATAAAATGGGTTACTAATTTGATGATATAGCTATGATATCCTACTTTTATAATCCTATTTTATGTGTTCTATTTCCGTCAATGACCCGTGTAATATAACATTCAAACTAACTCATATGAAAAAAAAATTAAGAAGAAAGTAACAAATAGATTAAAATGAATATTAAGGTAGAACTACAGAACCATTGCAGGGTTAAATGATTACAGTTTTTTATAACTAATATGAAATGTAAAACTTCATATAGTATAAATCTTAGTATGGGTATGTAAGACAATCGCCATCCACTGTTAAAAAGTAAGGAAACATTATAAGATATTATTCTATGCAGTATACTCTCTGGAAAGAAGATAAAATAGAAAGTAAAATACTATTGTGTGCCAAAGATATATTAAGACATAGCAGTAAAAAGTACAATTCTAAGTGATTAAAAGTCACTAAGCATAATAATTAAGGATCCAACAGGGCAAGTGTCTTAATGCAAATGCAAATGGTCTACAAGCTCTAGTAATGAAATCCAAGGACCCTAATGAAAAAATGGGACTAAGATTAACTATAAAGGAGGCCAAACTGATGACAACAGACCTTGTTCTTTCAACCTGGTGCACTCATCACCACTTTAATGGAGTCTATCCACCTTGCTGCTGATCATCCTTTTCTTCTCTTTTCTTCTACCTCTCCCAGCATTAGAGTCTTCTCCAGAGATCTAGGTCATTGCACAATGTGTCTGAAGTAGGATAATTTGAGCCTGGTTATTTGTGCCTTGAGTGAGAACTCTGGGTTCGTTTGTTTGATGGTCTGTTGGTTTGTTTTCTTGACTGTCCACAATATTCTCCAACAGCAAAGTCCAAATGGGGCAATACTCTTCCTATCCTGCTTCTTCAAAATCCAACTTTTCCTTGCAAACAGTATCACAGGTAATACCATGACTTGCATGATTCGAATCTTTGTAGTTATGGACACATCATAGTATTTAAATATTTTTTCCAAGGACTTCATGGTTGCCCCTCCAAGTGCTCTTTTGTGGTCTATTTCTTGACTGTTCCTTTACTTCTGATGGTTGATCCTGAGAGGCAGAAGTTATCCACCACTTTGATATCTTCATTTTCTGGTTGTTCTATCTGTTGTTAGTTTGGTCTTCTTTATCTTTAATTTTCTTCCTGTGTTTTCCCTCTGCTCCTTGACTTTTATTACTACCCCTTTCAGATCCTTTGTATTTGCTCACCATCCAGAAAATACAGGTTATTGATGCATCTTCCTCCAATTTTAAACCATGCTGATCTTCTTCCAATCCAGCTTCTCTTAATACAGTATATAAATTCAGGATATAGGCTAAATATATATGGGGAGACACTATAGCGTTGTCACACTCCTTTGCCCACCTGAACCAGTCTGATTCAACATGTTCTCCCCATACTGTACTTTCCTGACCTGTATATAAGTTGCCCACGAGGACAGTGATCTGCCCTCCACCTGGCCTTTAAGTTCTCTCAGTAGGGAGATTAGGAACCAAATTTAAAAAAAAAACCAAGAAGAACTGGGGGCAATCCATATGGTAAGTTTGTGATTCAGTGCATTGTGCAAATTCCAGAAATTCAGCAACCAAGTTAAGTCTACTGTAGCAACCACCCAAAGTATGTATGAAAGAGGACCAGATGAGAACCTTTTGATATAGAGCAATGGCAGTGCAAATTTTGGACAGAATATTTCCTTTGAATATACACACAGTCTATAATCAGATAAAACCCTAGATGAAATACTGAACAAAAGAGACATTATTTAGTAGAAATAGTTTAGTAGAAACTATTTGGGGATGGTTTTTGAAAGTTAATTTTACAGAAATGTTTCCGGTTGCTAAGACACTTGGTGCAGTTGTACCCATCTGGATCCTTAATATAAATGTCTTAATGTTGCTGGAAGTCTGTTCCTCCAAGTCATAATTAAGAGAAAATAGTAGTTTGGATCAGCTCTAGGGCTTCTGATGAGGATTACTTGGAGCATGATGTAAAAGCATTTCTTCCTGCTATTTGACTTGGGAAGAAACTCCCACTGGTGTCAATGAAGCTGTGATCAAATGAGAACATCCAGAAAATGGTATGACCTAGAAAGGCCCTGGAAATAAATGATCAGGAATTTGGTATTGTTTCATCAAACAATGAACGTCTGATAATATTTCCAATGTAGTGAGATTGAGCTTCAGGTAAACCTTTGCCCTTCTTGGCCCTTCATGAGATCAGTCAAATTAGTTGGTATCATTTTTAAGGTGATCCATGACATCAATTTTCCACAGAATTAAAAATGTGGATATCTACTATCCAGAGTATAGCCACAAGATAAGGATCCACTTCTTTTTATGAACTGAAGATGAAAATCCAAAACAAAGATGAAGGTCTATTAATATTTCTTGTCTAGCAGTACAAAAGCTATGAGCTTCTCCCACATCCTGCCCTTCTTCTTTGCCATTCATGAGATCAACCAGAATCCAAGGCTCTTACCCAACATCACCCTGGGCTACAACATCTATCAGAACTTGTTCAATGCAAGATTGACATATGAGGCTATGATGGACTTGCTGTCTAGTGGGCAGGACAATGTCCCAAACTACAGTTGTGGAGGACCAAGAAATCTTTTGACCGTACTTGAAGGGACTGGTTCTGAGCTTTTAAATCATTTGTCAGCCATGCTGGGCATCTACAAAATTCCACAGGTATGAATGTACATTAAAGCTAATTCCATTTTGTAAATTCTGCATGTAGTACAGAAGGTAGAACTGGAGTATTTCATCAAATAAAGTAAGTCAGATGATAGAACCTAAAGGCCGGCTGTGTCAGGCCCCACCCAAGAACAACAGAGAAACAGTTCAGCTGAGTTCAATTCCTTTATTGTTACACCATATAGCCAAAATCTTGCCAAACTAAATCTGTACTACTGGAAGTACCCTGGGAGAATCTAGGGAGTGGCTGTTCCAAATCTCTTACACTTCCCACGCTCCTTCTCTGGACGGTGTTGTGTCTTGTCTGTCTTCACTTCCTGGAATGAGCCCCCTCCTTCCTGAGAAACTACCTCTCTTCTGCAATGCACATCCCCCCTCACCCTCATAGTTACATCCCATCACAGATAAAATCGTTCAGGAAATCCTTGCTCATCAATCACTCATTCAGCGACAGTTCTAAATTGGAATGGGAGTAAATAAGAGGTTCTTATGACTAGTATGTTCCCCCTTATTCCAACCATGCTCAAGGAAGCCTCGGGATTGTTATTGAGGAAAAAGAAGGGAAAGATTTCTTCAAGAGGGTCTTTCCTCACTTACACCTACAGATAATACAGAATCTGGGGACAACATTTTTCTATTGAGGTCCCTTAATGTTGCATCATCCCCAATCAGGAAGGCACACTTAGCTGAACAGTATATTAATAGTATTTTGTACTATGTTCTGACACTGTCCAAGGTGTATAAAATCTGCTATATTTCTCCTCCCGTGACCTTGGAGGGAACGTAGGTAACTCTCAATGATTGAGAAGAGAAGCGAGTAAGACACAGCACAGTTCAAGGCTTGGTGTAGAGAAATTCTCTGCAGTGGGAAAAAGGCCTTAGGTTTAATCTTTGAATTCTGTTTCTAAAGGCAGAACAATAACCCACCTTTTTTTATTTCATTGTAGATTAATTACGGGGTTATCAGTCACACTCCTGAGCATAAAGAGCATTTTCCTTTTTTCTATCGGATGAGTCCAAAACAAGAGCCTCCTCACTTGGCCATTGTCAAGCTGCTCCTGCATTTCCGATGGACGTGGATCGGCCTTGCTGCTCCAGACAATGAAAATGGAGAGAAGTTCAGAAGAAACTTTGAGCTTGTGGCCATCAACAAAGGCGTTTGTGTGGCCTTCTCAGAAAGTATCCCAAAGTTGGAAACACAGAAAAAGAAGGACTTCCTTTTGTATTTCAGCCACATTGATATAAAAATTATAGTTTGTCAGTTGGACTTTCAGGCCACATTAACATTAGCCCTGATAATATTAGAAATTGAAAAAGCTAAAAAAGTTTTTGGGGAGAAAGTATGGATTGCAACAACTCTGCCAGCCATATCTATGGTATTTTTTAATCTAATCATTGATCTCCAGCATAAACATCTCTTGTTATCTTTCCAAATTCTGGCAAACAAAAGGATACCAGATTTTCATTTGAATACCTATTTCTCTAGCAGTGAGAAGTTTGGGGAGACAGCATTTCAGTGTTCCTTTTCACACCCTGTTTTGTCTAAGAAAGTTTGGAAAAGATGCACAGAAACAGAAACCTGGGAAATCCCACCACGAGATATGGTTGTAGAAATTCTGTCTCAGGATGGATCCAGTATTTCCAGTTCAATCCAGGCTGTGGCCAGAGCGCTCAATGCTGCCTACTCCTCCCACCTGAGTCAGAGGAGAATCAGGGTTGGAGACCATCTCATACCCCAGGTGGTACAGCCATGGCACGTAAGATTTTTCTTTCAATTTCTGCTAATGATCCCCCTTAAATTCCTTAGTCTTTGTTAGAAAAGGGGGGGGGGTTGGAAATGCAATGGGATATTCCCCACAGCATTTGCCCAAGTCTGAGTGTTTGTTCTGACCAAACATGGAGGCTTGGAGAGAAAGAAGGAGAGAGTAGCAGTTGGGCTTGTTTGGGAAGCTGGCAGGACAAGTAGTGAAGATGACAGGTCTTGAGATGTGGAAGGAAGACCCATCCTTTTTCCTCAAGATGTGTCTCCCCTTTCAAACTGGATTTAAAGCCCCAACCATTTTTAATATATTTCTAGCTCCCAATCATTCCTTCTTTTTTAATATCACCAACGCTCAAAGCTTGTTTGCCCGTTAGGAGGGCACAGTCCTTCCACATTAGAGGGATGTGTAGATGTGGGACCCCTGTTGTGCAGATCTATTGGACCATCCCTCACAGTTGCTGTGTCTAGCTCTTTAGAGAGACAACAGCAGAATGGCAACTGCTGACCAGTGACCAATGCAGAGAGAGCATCTCCACTTCAGCCTGAAAAGGTCAATATCACACCCCTGCTGCCCACCTCAATTACTCTTCACATTCTGCAGCTCTCACTCACAAAAAATACAACTTTTATGGGGTGCAGCTGAGGTTGACCTGAGGATTTCTCACTGAAGAGCTGTAGATGAGATGAAGGCCACGTGGAAGGGACAAGGTATGAGAACAGTATTGCGAAGGCTGGTTTCTGACATGGTTAGGTTCAAGTGAGAAAAGGCCCAGAAAAGACCTTTCATACATTTCCAAATCCCCAAGACTTCTTGTCCATTTCAGAGGCCTTCTCGAACACTAGTAACTTCAGTTTCCTGCCAATGTACCAGGGACTTGCCCTCCATATAATCCTTAAATAGATTTCTCCCAAACATTGGAGAAAGAGGAAGTGAGCTGAAGAACCCCTATTTGGACGTAGGGATCAGATAGGAATGTATAGAGTACAGCTGTCATTCCTCATGTCTTTCTAGCTTCATCCTTTTCTAAGAAACTTCCAGCTTTACAATCTTTCAGTGGGTAATATCTATTTGGATGAGAATGGAGATCCTGCTGCTGACTTTGATATCATGGACTGGGCAGTATTACCCAATAAGACTGCTGCTGTAGTGAAAATTGGAAGGATAAAGAGAAAGGCTTTTTCAGAAGTCAAGCTCTCCATCGATCAGAGTGCCATCATCTGGCCAACTTCATTTAACCAGGTGGCTGAGGATGCTTGTTTGGGGGGTGGCAGGAAGTATCATTTATCTTAGATCTTAGAGATTCATCTAAGTTTGCAGCTTAGCAGCCTTTCCATAATGATGGATGGTCTGTAGTGAAGGCACATAGAAGGACGCTCTATTATTTCTCTTGAACCTCAAAAGGTCTCCTGCTGGATGTGGAAATGCCAAAGGGGAAATGTAGGAAATGATGGGGTTGTTCAGCTCAATGAGGTGACCTGCAAGAAAGGTAAGCAGGCTAGCAAATCCTTTTCACATAGGAGGGACCTACTGTAGGGCATCTTACCAATGGCTTCCTTGGTGCTCCAGTCTACCTCTTGACTGAGCTGGTAGGAAGTTGAGATTCTCAAGAAGCACATTAGACTAAGGCACAGACTCGAGGAAGTTGTGGGAGATGCTGCCCTACCAAGATGGAAGCAAGGAGCCTTCTGCATTCCCTGCTTTGGACTACCTTTGCCACCATTCTTTGCTAGTGCTACTCGTGCTGACACGGGCAGGGCTTGAAGTTCAAAGCAGATATTGCCACTTCCAGGAAGAACAGAAACCTTTGACTTAAGATGCCTAACCACATTGGCCATCAGCCTTTCATGAGCGTTGAGGGTATTCTGGGAGCAAATAATGCTGAAATGAGATTAGTACTGGGAATATTTCACCAAAACCTGAAAACGAGTTACTTAAAAAAAGAATAGACTTAGAAAAGACCTTGATAGTATATTATTGGGTTTTACGAACTGGATGTAACAGGAATTTAGACATTTGGAAAGAATATATTCTTTAATGCTTAAGGTCAAAAAACTGCTTGGGGCAGCTTCTCTTTCTGCTGCTTGCAAATCCTGCTCTTCGAAAGGAGCCAAGGATTACAGGAAGATAATGCCAGCTCAATGACTGGGTTCATTAAGATTTCCTTGGATTTTGTTTCCGTTTAGGAGGTGCCATTTTCCAGATGTACTCCAAGTTGTCTCCCAGGATACACCAAGCTCATGAGAGAGGGAGCACCGGTTTGCTGCTATGACTGTTCTCCATGTGTAGAAGGAACAATCTCCACAGAGGAGGGTAAGTGCCCCAAGAGCAAAGAAGGAGCACCATCAGAGTCCAAAGCAAGGTTGACCTTGCTTAGTCCCCAAGGCCCACCAAGCCTCTTAAATTCTGCCATCTGCTGAGGCACCTCAGCTGTGCCTAACTTACTGAATTATTTCTCTCACAAAATGCTCCATAAGCTGGACCATTGAGTTGGAAGTCTGTGTGGGTTTTCTTGAGAGTGGGAAGCTGATCTTTGATTAGGAAAAGAAGTTTTATAAAAGAAAGGAGATTTATTTATGGGAAATACTTTACAGGGAGAGGCAACGTTAGCTAACTACTTCTTACCAGGAGGGGTGTCCAAGAGAAGGCAGATCATATAGATGTTCCTTGGAACATAGAGCAGGTAGAAGGAAATGACCTACCTTACCAATTTTTTAACAAAGCATGGTCAGCTTGATAAAGAGGGAAGAGAGAGGAAATCCTTACTGCTCTACAGATACCCAGCTGTCCCCTTGGGTCAGTTTGTCATCAGCTGCTGAATGCCACTGAATTCACTAGCTAAAAATACAACTGCTTGCTTTTCAGATGCAGCCCATTGTGAGAAGTGCCCAGATGACCAGCATTCCAATAAAAAGCGAGACCAGTGTGTCCCCAAGATTATAAGTTTCCTGTCTTATCAAGAAATGTTGGGTCTCATCCTGACCCTCTTTGCACTTGGGTTGTCCTTAACCACTGCATTTGTTCTGGGAGTCTTCATTAAATACCGAGAAACTCCCATAGTCAAAGCCAACAACCGGGACCTCACCTACATTCTCCTGGTTGCCCTCCTCCTTTCCTTCTTGACCTCTCTTCTATTCATTGGTCACCCCAAGAAACTGACCTGCCTCCTTCGACAAAGCACCTTCAGTGTTGTTTTCTCAGTTGCTGTCTCTTCCTTGCTGGCCAAGACTGTCATGGTCGTGGTGGCATTTTTGGCCACAAAGCCAGGCAGCACCCTGAGGAAATGGCTGGGGAAAAGTCTGGCCAACTCCATTGTCTTGTCCTGCTCTGGGGTTCAGGTGGGTATCTGCATCATATGGCTGGGAATGTCTCCCCCATTCCCAGATGCCGACCAATATTCTTACCCCAGACAGATCCTGCTGCAATGCAATGAAGGCTTGGTCACCATGTTCTACATTGCCCTCGGCTACATGGGCTTTCTTGCCTCCATCTGCTTCTTGGTGGCTTTCCTGGCCCGGAAGCTGCCAGGAACCTTCAACGAAGCCAAGTTGATCACCTTCAGCATGTTGGTTTTCTGCAGTGTTTGGGTCTCCTTTGTGCCCACCTACCTGAGCACCAAAGGGAAATACATGGTGGCTGTGCAGATCTTCTCCATCCTGGCTTCCAGCCTGGGCTTACTGGGCTGCATCTTTATCCCCAAATGCTATATCATTATACTAAGACCTGATGTGAACACCAAGGAGCACCTGACGATGAAAAACTAGGAGGGCTCCTGATTTGGATGGTTATTTTCTGTACCACCTAGTGGTGATATAAGATAGCTTGGAAGTAAATTCTTTTTAATGTCTTCTAAGAACTTCTTTCTCCCATCTTAACTTTTAATTGAGACTGCTAAACTAAACTGATGTGGGAAGAGGCCCTTTTATTTTAAATCATTATTTTATTACAAACTGCATTCTTCTAGAATGATAAACTATCATTAATGTTAATGTAGTTTCAAAACCCAAAAATAGAAAGCATTGTATTGGAGCTTTGCTCCTTGTAATTTTTAGAGGAGAGGAAATTCTGTTGCTAATCATGAGGATGGCTTTTGTTTTAACTTGTTTTGTTTTTATTAGTGTATTTTATGTTATTTCCTCCTGTTATGGGTTAAGCTTTCATTCTACTCCATGGATCATTATATGCTTTGACATTTTTCTTTGCTCCTACATTTTTTTCTTCCTCCCTTTTCTTCTAATGGCATTTTGAATGAGGTAGAAGTTTGGAAAGGATCATGTTTTCTGTAGAGAAAAGAAGTGGACCAGCTCATTTCGGGAGGGAAACTGTGATGCTCTCTTCTAGCTATAAAGAATCTTTGGCCAGCTAAAAGTCTGGTCAATTTATTATGGTTATGAGTTTCCTTTAATCTGAATACTGTTTTTCCAAGGGCAATCTGAGAGTCCCTTGGACTGAGATGAGCGGCTATAGAAATTGCATAAATAAACAAACAAATAAATAAATAAGTCTCAGAAACAGTTGTATGTAAATTAATTACAAAGATTGGAATAGTTGAGGCAGTTTTATTCTCTGTAAGCTTGAGTGAATTATAGGGGTATCCACAAAAGGGAGAAATTTAAAGAAAGTGGCAAAGACTCTTGGTGCTCCCTATTTGCAAATCACAACACAGGCCACATGGTCTCAATACCTGATCCATTTTTGGTGGGGAATTTTTTTCTCTCAAAACATTCACCTTCATAACCAGCAAAGTCTCTATCAGGGTGCCCTTAAACTTTGAGAGGCACTGAATACAGGAAATATTTTCTTTTGGCCCCAACTTCTTAATTCAGAAGGAAATCCAACTGCAGAGGGACCACAGAAATGTTCTGACTGTGAGAAATATCTTGGTAAATAGGCACAGCTTGTGGATTGTCAGAGTATTCACATGGAAGAGATGTGTCCTGATGGGATAAATCGTTTTACTTCTCTTGTCAGAACACCAGAAGTTTCACAGTGGGGAAAGACGCTATAAATACTTTTGAAGTGGGATTTTTTTCCACAGTCGTACCTTAAAACCCTATTTATAAAACTCTATCTATGCAACAAAAAGAAAAGAAAAGAAAAGAAAAAACCCTCCAATTCTATCTGAGGATGCTCAAAGAGGCCACAGAAGTAGACAGAATTCGCCACTCTGAGGAAAGTTTTTCTTGAAGACCAGATTTTCTGAAAGATCACAAGTTCCAGAAAGGAAGCAAACAAAACTCTGTTGTCTGTGAACTAAAAACATTCACTTGAGAGGTGCCCTAATGTGTAGTTTGTGGGGCCAGTAGATATACAGCATCAATTTGCAATATTGCACAGAAACCTGGAGGGAGGGCGGGTGGAAGAATCCTGTGTTTTACTGTGTATATCCTATATAAAGTGCCTCCTGAATTCCTCAGGCAGTAGGCAGGATTCATTTTTTCTCAAGCTGTATCTTGGGATTTGATCATGACACTCATGAATATTTAACCATTTACACTGCAGATTAGCCCTTGGTAGGGTAGCAATGCAAACCTTGGAGAAGGTATTCAGATACCATGATGCAGCTAGTATTGATGCTTTTGAAATTTGGTGTAGCAGAAGACTCTTGAGAATCCAATGGATAGCCAAGAAAACAAAAATGGATCCTAGAACAAATCAATTCAGAGTTCTCACTCAAGATAGAAATGAGTAGGCTGAAATTATCATC